>NC_133027.1:3552500-3862500 GCF_048771995.1 Taeniopygia guttata | reverse complement strand
AGGGTCCAGAAAAAAGAATGGTACCTGGGCCTATAAACACCAGGATAAGGATCCTGATCCCCCAGAGGGAGCATCTGCAGTCAGCTCCACCACAGACACCCCAGCCAGGCTGGCCCAGCAGGCACTGCCGGGCTCAGCGTCCCCAAAGCACGGCCAGGCAGGAGCATCCCCAGGGATGGAGGGTTTAATCCAGAGTTTTTATTCTGGCCTGCACGCCTCTTAATGTAGCAGCATCTCCCAGAAGAGCTCCGAATCCTATCACTGCTCCATCAGAACTCTCGGACAGCGTGGTTCCCCTCTCTTTTACCTGGGGGAGGGGACGGAGGAAGGGACAGGGACCCCACCAACCAGGTATGGGAGAGGAGGTCTCAGGGGACAAAGGACACCTGGATGGCCCAAAGCCTCCTGCGGCTGGAGGGCAACTTTTGAATCTGCCCAATCACCAAACGCACTTCTGGAATGCTGGGAGTGACACACAGTGCTGACAGGAGTCAGGGTGGGGAAAACAGGAGTGATTAACACACCTGGGAGCACACCTTCAAGTGATATACCGGGGTTCTGGGGTAAACCCTAAAATCACACCACAACAGACTGGAGCGGGGACCATGTAACAAAGCTGAGGTTATTTTAGGGAGGAGGCTTTGCCACTATGTCCACAGATCCCAGTCAATGTTCTTCTGGCATGGGAGTGGGGTCAGGAGAAAAGAATGGTACCTGGGCCTATAAACACCAGGATAAGGATCCTGTTCCCTGTCATGGTTTGACGCTGGCACAATGCCAGCGCCCCATGAAAATACAACCTACCAATCAAATGCTGTGAAATGTGATCAAGAACAGAGCAAAGCAGGCCAAACTTAATAACAAAAGAAAAAGCTTTATTACACTACTACTACTACTACTATAAAAGGAAAAGAAAGGAAAGAAAAAAAACCACACAAAATTCGAAATGAAAACCTTCCAAAACATTCCTCCTCCCTCCACCCAACCCCACCAAATCCCAGCGAGACCCATTTGGATCCTTAATCAAGTTTTCACCCTTCAATATAATCAATACTGAGTCCATCGGGGAAGAGAGGAGTCCCCCTTGCACCACAGACTCCCAGGAAACACAGCTGCCACCTCTTGTGTTTCCAATGTCACACGTGGCACTGCCCAGACACACCGGCCAGTGTGACATTCTCCTCTCCATGTCACAGTGCTCTCACTACCGTGCATGGACAGAGACTGCTTATAGGGCCCCTTTAAGGATGCTTTGCCAAGGACCACCAGGAACAACAGTCCAGTATCACAATTCGGGACTAAAGTCCCCCCCATTTTCCCCTAGGGCTGAGGGTCCAAGGACAGAGATCTCCTTCTCTTCTTCTCTGAAGATGGAGGGCATCCTCACACCCTCCTCAGCTCTCTCTGTCCATTCCAAAACTGGTAGTTGCTGAAGAAGGTCTCTTGGCTCACCAGTGCATCCCCGTAAAATGCAGTCCCTCTTGAAAGAAAGAGTGGTTCAGTCTATGGTAAACAAGCAGAGTCCAGCCAAAAGCCACTCCATCATCTCCCCCCAGCCTTCTTCTCTGAACATCTGAGGTCCCAGGCTGTCTCTCTTCCCTTCAAATTCAGGAGGAGTAATATTTCATAAAGCCTTCATTTCACAGGAAAGGGTTAAAATTCCCGGACTCCCCGAACGGCTGCAATCTCAGCCCAGGACTCCGTCTCCCATCTCCCACGCTGGGCATCTTCCCCCCCTTTATCCTTCTCCTCCGCCGGCAAACTCCCAGGTGTCTGCTGACTCTCTATCTCTTTTCCCTCTGGCTTAGGGGAGGGGGAACAAAAACATCCCAGATGTTCTCAACCCTTCCATCCGCAGGAGGTGGCCCAGCCGGTTCCGATCCTTCATCCCCTGGCCTACCTCTGCAGGCCACATGCCTCCCCTCCCCCAGGCAGCCCGGGCTGGGCAGGGGAGGTCTGTACCTTGCGATGACCGGAACCAAAGAAGGACGAGTCCTCCTGGGAATTCCGCTTTTAACCCCTCTGTGTTCTCAGAGGCGTGTCCACCTTCAATGGTTCACCCCAAATGTCAGTATCCAAACCTGACCCCTGACTGGTGGACCTCTTCCTTCCAAAAAAAATTCTCTTCCCGTGTCAAACCATGACATAACCCCAGAGGGAGCATCTGCAGTCAGCTCCACCACAGACACCCCAGCCAGGCTGGCCCAGCAGGCACTGCCGGGCTCAGCGTCCCCAAAGCACGGCCAGGCAGGAGCATCCCCAGGGACACACGCGCTGCTCAGCCCCAGCACCATGCCCAGGGCCTTCTGCTGCCACCAAGGCAGGGCCAGCCCCAGAGGCAGAGGCACAGCAGCCCTCCAGCAGCAGGACACGCACACACAGCCCAGCCCTGCAATGCCAAAGTGCTCGTCTTTATTCAAGCCGGGAAAAGCAGCCCCTGCCCCAAAGACAGCGGGGCTGGCACCACAGGGCTCCAGCCCAGCAGCAGCCAGCAGGAGCAGCTGCCACTGCTGCTGTCAGCCCAGCTGGGCACGGCACAGGCAGCCACGGCAGGGGACATCAGCACATGGGGACATCAGCACATGGGTCCAGCAGCCAGAAGCGAGGGGCATGTCCTGCTTGGGAATTTCAGGGTCTTAACCCCAGACACTGCAAGAATAAAACAGACAATCACATCACCAGGTGTGACATTCCCTGCCACTCTCTCCCCTGCCCTGCAATGCCCAGGGTGAGTGCAGCAGTCAGGCTCAGGGGAGCTGAGGTGCAGTCCTTAGTGCAGACAGGTTGGGCCTGGGGTATCTCAGTGCTGGCAGCCCTGGCTCCAGGTCTGCGCAGATGCAGCAAGACCTGGATCATGTCCTTGGTGCTGCCCAAGGACAGGAAATATTTCCCTCTTTGGTGGCTTTGGTGAGTAGGGAGGCCCTGGCTGACCTGGGGCACCTGCTGCCCCACTCAATGAAACCCCAAAACCCACAAGGGCTTTTCCCATCTCTTTTAGGCCTCTTAGACTAATTATTAAAATAGGAGAGATCTTGTCAGGTGTTGTTTAAAATGAAATTTTTAATAGATCCCATTGTGTAAAAAGGAGGAAACTCCTCTTCAGGCAGAGATCCGGTCCTTACCTCTTGCAGCATGTTTGGACTGCTGAACATCTTCCAATAGGTCTTGAGGGGAAGCGGCAACCCCCAAAGGTGCAGAATCCCCCTCTCTGCCTACATAAAAGTGGATTTCCTGTTCCCATGGACAAAAACACACACAAACTAATTACAGCAATAATAGTAATCATAATCCTTATCAAACTCATAATGCACTCAGCTGATGGATATGAAGTGTCACCTTTGTGCCCCAGGGAATGCTCCCATCCAAGCCATCCTCCATCCTCCTGGGGCTCTCTGCCATTCCAATGCATGGCAAGAGACTCCCAGATAGGACAGCTGGGTGCAGGCTTGGAGCCTGAAACCTTCCTGACCTACAGAACAAGGCAGGATTCTATCTCCATGGGATTTGTCCACCCTACATCACTGTTGAGTTCAAAATGCATTTGAGAAACTCCTTTGACTTCAGTCCTCTGTTACATTCTCATCATTCCCACAAACACTGTCACTTCCAGGGACACTAACCACTTTCCCCCATCTCCCCTCTTCCCTTCTCACCTGCAGCACCCTGTACCAGCAGGAGGATCAGGGGGAAGAGCAGGAACAGGATCTTCATGGCTGCTGCCTCTCCCGGATCTTCACAGAGCTGCAGAGGGGACACCAAGACAATGGGGATAGGCAGGACCCTGAGTGGGCAGGATTCCAGAGAGAGACCCCACACTCACCTCCCTGACAAAGGCTTTGGTGTTCAGGCAGCAGCAAACCCAACAGCAATGGCTGTGTCCAGATGCCCCTGGGGTCAGGGAATGCTGCTGTGCCCCAAACTCGCTGGGTTTATAGCAGTGCTGGTGGGTGGGACAGGCCCCAGTTGCTGCTGGCACAAGAGCCCTGGGCCAACCCGGGAGTGCCCCATGGCTGTGGGGTGCTGGGGGTGCCCCTGGTCCCTCCCTGCTGCAGGGCCAGAGGCTGAGGTGCCTCCTGGGGCTGTTGCAATCAATGTCACCGTTGTCCCCACGCAACACCTCTTGTGACACCCGCGGCACAGCGGCAACGGGCTGTGGGGCCAGCAGGGAAATCTTTGGGATGGGCACAGGAGCTGGTGGGTGCGGGCACAGGCACCAATCCAGTCCTGGTGGAGCAGAATTCTTCTTTCACAGAATCACCTCTGCAATGTTTTGAGTTGGAAGGGACCTGAACGTTCATCTCTTTCCACTCCCTGCCATTGGCATTGACAGCTTCCACTCTCCCATGTTGCTCCAAATTCCATGCAACCTGGCCTTGCTCAGTTGCAGTGAAAAAGCCAGGGAATCTCCGAAAAACGGAAAGCTGGACAAGACAAACACAGGTCTGAACCAATGTGGTTAATCAAGCGTTCTCCATTTATTCAAGATAAGGTGGTAGTTTATATAAGCTTCTAAATAGTTTACAAAAACAAAGACACTCTGATTGGTAGGCTAACATTGTTTACCTTTTCATTAAAACGGCCTACATCTTACACTGTAAAACCTATACTAATTCACACCCAGACAACCCAGTGGTTCCCATCACACCTTAAGACTATTTCTATCTGTTCCACAAGCTCTGAATGTCTAACTGCGTCAGAGGCTTGAAGGCCTCACCAGGTCTAAATCTGAGGCCTAGACTGGAGTAGCTCAAATCTCATAACTCATGTCCTCTTTCTCTCAAAAATGTTGCAACACAGTGATGTGCAATGACATCTTCTCTGGGCACCCTGTGCCAGGGCCTCTCCACCCTCACTAGGAATGATTTCTTCCCAATATCTCATCTCACGCTACCACCTGTTTGAATGAAACCATTTCCTCTTCTCCTGTCCTTTTCTTATGTCTCTTCTCCTCTGATTGAAGAACCAGTGTCTGTTGTGAAAAAACTCTCAGAATGTGGAAAACCATTTTGGACACTGCAAGAACATCTTATGAGACAACAGGACTGTGCACCTGCCATGTCAGGGGGATAAGCATGGTTCCCTCTAGTGCCTCTCCTGGCAACACCAGGACAGATGACAAATTCTGTAAACCAGGTGATCCAACAAACCTGTGCCTCCTTCCAATGCCAACCAAGGTGAAGAAATGCATGCTGGATGCAGCCATCACTTGTGAATCCAGTGAGGTTGATGTCAGCCATGCCACTGGGAGAAGTGGCAGTCCTTGCCAGGCAGGAGGGTCTGTGCCATGTGCCCAATTTGGCAATTTCCTCTCCAGGTGTTTGGCAGAGCCATGTGGTACCCAAATCTGAGCTGAGTTGATGGGGATTTGGCAGTGGAAGCTGGCATCTCAACTTTTTCTGCTTCAATACTTGGAGATGTGAATTCACAGTGACAGGTGACAATCATAAGAAATGTGGGAGAAGAATTCTGTATGCTCAGCAGAAGCAGAGGCAGCACCCTCATGCATTTCTGGTGGTGGGTTAACTGGGAGGGTTTTTTACAGGGAATAAGAAAAGGTTCCACTCTGTGCCAGAGCAGCAGGCCAGTGCTGGTTTCCAGGGAGCAGGGTCTGTGTCCCTGTGTCCCTGCATGTGTCCCTGTGAATCTGGATGTGTCCAGCAAACCACAGCAGCACCGGGTCCTTACACAAGGTAGGATGACAAAAGGCCCTGGGTTGGGAGTCCTTGTCAGAGGCATCAGAAGAGGAAACCAAAGGCTCATTTTCCGTGCTGCAGAGGGAGAAATAGGAAAAGGAACTTTTGGGCTACTGGTGCCTCCAGCCTGGCCTCTGTGCTCTGCTCCTGATACTGCAGGCAGCAGCAGGGAGAAGAATAATGAATTGATTTGAATGTACAGAAAGATGGGAGGATTTACGTGATGCTGCAGAGAAACTGTAGTGGGGACAGTGAGTATGACATAATGCAGACGAAAAGCAAAGCAAACCTTTTGGTTCAGGCAAATATTTTCTCCCTGTCAAGCTCAGGAATCACCTCTGAGCTCTCTGCATTTCTAGGCTGTCCTCCATGGCATCCCCCAGAGCACATCCCTTTAAGGAATGGCTCCTGCTGCAGCTTTTGCAGCTGGGACTGGAGCTGGGACTGTGTAACAAAGCTGAGGATGTTTAAGGGAGGAGGCTTTGCCACTATGTCCACAGTTCCCAGTCCACGTTATTCTGGGATGGGAGTAGGGTCCAGAGAAAAGAATGGTACCTGGGCCTATAAACACCAGGATAAGGATCCTGTTCCCCCAGAGGGAGCATCTGCAGTCAGCTCCACCACAGACACCCCAGCCAGGCTGGCCCAGCAGGCACTGCCGGGCTCAGCGTCCCCAAAGCACGGCCAGGCAGGAGCATCCCCAGGGACACACGCGCTGCTCAGCCCCAGCACCATGCCCAGGGCCTTCTGCTGCCACCAAGGCAGGGCCAGCCCCAGAGGCAGAGGCACAGCAGCCCTCCAGCAGCAGGACACGCACACACGGCCCAGCCCTGCAATGCCAAAGTGCTCGTCTTTATTCAAGCCGGGAAAAGCAGCCCCTGCCCCAAAGACAGCGGGGCTGGCACCACAGGGCTCCAGCCCAGCAGCAGCCAGCAGGAGCAGCTGCCACTGCTGCTGTCAGCCCAGCTGGGCACGGCACAGGCAGCCACGGGAGGGGACATCAGCACATGGGGACATCAGCACATGGGTCCAGCAGCCAGAAGCGAGGGGCATGTCCTGCTTGGGAATTTCAGGGTCTTAACCCCAGACACTGCAAGAACAAAACAGACAATCACATCACCAGGTGTGACATTCCCTGCCACGCTCTTCCCTGCCCTGCAATGCCCAGGGTGAGTGCAGCAGTCAGGCTCAGGGGAGCTGAGGTGCAGTCCTTAGTGCAGACAGGTTGGGCATGGGGTGTCTCAGTGCTGGCAGCCCTGGCTCCAGGTCTGTGCAGATGCAGCAAGACCTGGATCATGTCCCTGGTGCTGCCCAAGGACAGGAAATATTTCCCTCTTTGGTGGCTTTGGTGAGTAGGGAGGCCCTGGCTGACCTGGGGCACCTGCTTGCCCACTCAAGGAAGCTCAAAAACCCACAAGGGCTTTTCCCATCTTTTTTGGGCCTCTTAGACTAATTATTAAAATAGGAGAGATCTTATCAGGTGTTGTTTAAAATGAAATTTTTAATAGATCCCATTGTGTAAAAAGGAGGAAACTCCTCTTCAGGCAGAGATCCTGTCCTTACCTCTTGCAGCATGATTGGACTGCTGAACATCTTCCAATAGGTGTTGAGGGGAAGCGGCAACCCCCAAAGGTGCAGAATCCCCCTCTCTGCCTACATAAAAGTGGATTTCCTGTTCCCATGGACAAAAACACACACAAACTAATTACAGCAATAATAGTAATCATAATCCTTATCGAACTCATAATGCACTCAGCTGATGGATATGAAGTGTCACCTTTGTGGCCCAGGGAATGCTCCCATCCAAACCATCCTCCATCCTCCTAGGGCTCTCTGCCATTCCAATGCACGGCAAGAGACTCCCAGACAGGAAGAGCTGGGTGCAGGCTTGGAGCCTGAAACCTTCCTGACGTACAGAAAAAGGCAGGATTCTATCTCCATGGGATTTGTCCACCCTACATCACTGTTGAGTTCAAAATGCATTTGAGAAACTCCTTTGACTTCAGTCCTCTGGTACATTCTCATCATTCCCACAACACGGTCACTTCCAGGGACACTGAATTCCCACTGGTGCAGGCTGACACTTTCCCCCATCTCCCCTCTTCCCTTCTCACCTGCAGCACCCTGGACCAGCAGGAGGATCAGGGGGAAGAGCAGGAACAGGATCTTCATGGCTGCTGCCTCTCCCGGGTCTTCAGAGGGCTGCAGAGGGGACACCAAGACAATGGGGACAGGCAGGACCCTGAGTGGGCAGGATTCCAGAGAGAGACCCCACACTCACCTCCCTGACAAAGGCTTTGGTGTTCAGGCAGCAGCAAACCCAACAGCAATGGCTGTGTCCAGATGCCCCTGGGGTCAGGGAATGCTGCTGTGCCCCAAACTCGCTGGGTTTATAGCAGTGCTGGTGGGTGGGACAGGCCCCAGTTGCTGCAGGCACAAGAGCCCTGGGCCAACCCGGGAGTGCCCCGTGGCTGTGGGGTGCTGGGGCTGCCCCTGGTCCCTCCCTGCTGCAGGGCCAGAGGCTGAGGTGCCTCCTGGGGATGTTGCAATCAATGTCACCGTTGTCCCCACGCAACACCTCTTGTGACACCCGCGGCACAGCGGCAACGGGCTGTGGGGCCAGCAGGGAAATCTTTGGGATGGGCACAGGAGCTGGTGGGTGAGGGCACAGGCACCAATCCAGTCCTGGTGGAGCAGAATTCTTCTTTCACAGAATCATCTCTGCAATGTTTTGGGTTGGAAGGGACCTGAAAGTTCATCTCTTTCCACCCCCTGCCATCAGCAGGGACAGCTTCCACTCTCCCAGGTTGCTCCAAATTCCATGCAACCTGGCCTTGCTCAGTTGCAGTGATGTCGCAGCTTCAGCTTCTCTCTGCAGCCTGTGCCAGGGCCTCTCTAACCTGACAGGGAAAGATTTCTTCCCAATATCCCATCTCACCCTGCCCCCTGTCTGATTGAAACCATTCTCTCTTCTCCTGTCCTTTTCTTATGTCTCTTCTCCTCTGATTGAAGAACCAGTGTCTGTTGTGAAAAAACTCTCAGAATGTGGAAAACCATTTTAGACACTGCAAGAACAACTTTTTAGACAACAGGACTGTGCACCTGCCATGTCAGGGGGATAAGCAGGGTTCCCTCTAGTGCCTCTCCTGGCAACACCAGGACAGATGACAAATTATGTAAACCAGGTGATCCAATAAAACTGTGCCTCCTTCCAATGCCAGCCAAGGTGAAGAAATGCAAGCTGGATGCAGCCATCACTTGTGAATCCAGTGAGGTTGATGCCAGCCATGCCACTGGGAGAAGTGGCAGTCCTTGCCAGGCAGGAGGGTCTGTGCCATGTGCCCAATTTGGCAATTTCCTCTCCAGGTGTTTGGCAGAGCCATCTGGTACCCAAATCTGAGCTGAGGTGCTGGGGATTTGGCAGTGGAACCTGGCATCTCAATATTTTCTGCTTCAATACTTGGAGATATGAATTCACAGTGACAAGGTGACAATCATAAGAAAAAAAAAGGAGAGGGATTCTGCATGTTCAGCAGAAGCAGAGGCCCGACCTGCACACATTTCTGAGGGTGGGTTAACTGGGAGGGTTTTTTACAGGTAATCAGAAAAGGTTCCACTCTGTGGCAGAGCAGCAGGTCAGTGCTGGTTTCCAGGGAGCAGGGTCTGTGTTCCTGTGTCCCTGCATGTGTCCCTGTGTCCCTGGATGTGTCCAGCAAACCACAGCACCGCAGGGTCCTTCCACAAGGTAGGATGACAAAAGGCCCTGGGTTGGGAGTCCTTGTCAGAGGCATCAGAGGAGGAAACCAAAGCCTCATTTTCTGTGCTGCAGAGGGAGAAATAGGAAAAGGAACTTTTGGGCTACCGGTGCCTCCAGCCTGGCCTCTGTGCTCCGCTCCTGATACTGCAGGCAGCAGCAGGGAGAAGAATCATGAATTGATTTAAATGTACAGAAAGATGGGAGGATTTACGTGATGGTACAGCAAAGGTGTGCTGTGGATAATGAGTATTCCATATAGAAATAATGCAGACGAAAAGCAAAGCAAACCTTTTGGTTCATGCAATTATTTTCTCCCTGTCAAGCTCAAGAACCACCTCTGAGCTCTCTGCATTTCTAGGCTGTCCTCCATGGCATCCCCCACAGCACATCCCTTTAAGGAATGGCTCCTGCTGCAGCTTTTGCAGCTGGGACTGGAGCTGGGACTGGGTAACAAAGCTGAGGTTATTTTAGGGAGGAGGCTTTGCCACTATGTCCACAGTTCCCAGTCCATGTTCTTCAGGCATGGGAGTAGGGTCCAGAGAAAAGAATGGTACCTGGGCCTATAAACAGCAGGATAAGGATCCTGTTCCCCCAGAGGGAGCGTCTGCAGTCAGCTCCACCACAGACACCACAGCCAGGCTGGCCCAGCAGGCACTGCCAGGCTCAGCATCCCCAAGGCACGGCCAGGCAGGAGCATCCCCAGGGATGGAGGGTTTAATCCAGAGTTTTTATTCTGGCCCGCAGGCCTCTGAATGTAGCAGCATCTTCCAGAAGTGCTCTGAATCCTATCACTGCTCCATCAGAACTCTCGGACAGCGTGGTTCCCCTCTCTTTTACCTGGGGGAGGGCATGGGGAAGGGACAGGGACCCCACCAACCAGGTACGGGAGAGGAAGTCTCAGTGGACAAAGGACACCTGGATTGCCCAAAGCCCACTGGGGTTGGAGGGCAACTTTTGAATCTGCCCAGTCACTCAACGCACTTCTGGAATGCCGGGAGTGACAGACTGTGCTGACAGGAGTCAGGGTGGTGAAAACAGGAGTGATTAACATACCTGGGAGCACACCTTAAAGTGATAAACTGGGGTTCTGGGGTAAACCCTAAAATCACACCACAACAGACTGGAGCGGGGACCATGTAACACATTTGAGGGTATTTTAGGGACGAGGCTTTGCCACTATGTCCACAGATCCCAGTCAATGTTAATCTTGCATGGGAGTGGGGTCAGGAGAAAAGAATGGCATCGGGGCCTATAAACACCAGAAAAAGGATCCAGTTCCCCCAGAGGGAGCATCTGAAGTCAGCTCCACCACAGACACCCCAGCCAGGCTGGCCCAGCAGGCACTGCTGGGCTCAGCGTCCCCAAAGCACGGCCAGGCAGGAGCATCCCCAGGGACACACGCGCTGCTCAGCCCCAGCACCATGCCCAGGGCCTTCTGCTGCCACCAAGGCAGGGCCAGCCCCAGAGGCAGAGGCACAGCAGCCCTCCAGCAGCAGGACACGCACACACGGCCCAGCCCTGCAATGCCAAAGTGCTCGTCTTTATTCAAGCCGGGAAAAGCAGCCCCTGCCCCAAAGACAGCGGGGCTGGCACCACAGGGCTCCAGCCCAGCAGCAGCCAGCAGGAGCAGCTGCCACTGCTGCTGTCAGCCCAGCTGGGCACGGCACAGGCAGCCACGGGAGGGGACATCAGCACATGGGGACATCAGCACATGGGTCCAGCAGCCAGAAGTGAAGGGCATGTCCTGCTTGCGAATTTCAAGGTGTCAACCCCACATTCTGCAAAAGCAAAGTATAAAATCACATCACCATGTGTAACATTCCCTGCCACGCTCTTCCCTGCCCTGCAATGCCCAGGGTGAGTGCAGCAGTCAGGCTCAGGGGAGCTGAGGTGCAGTCCTTAGTGCAGACAGGTTGGGCCTGGGGTATCTCAGTGCTGGCAGCCCTGGCTCCAGGTTTGTGCAGATGCACCAAGACCTGGATCATGTCCCTGGTGCTGCTCAAAGACAGTGAATGTTTCCCTCTTTGGTGGCTTTTGTGAGTCCTCTGTAGAGCCTGAATTAGCCCCCTGGGACTGGAGGAGAGTGGGGAGGCCCTGGCTGACCTGGGCCTGCTGCAGCCCCACTCAGGACAGCTCCCAGCACCTTCCCTTCCCTCCCCTCAGCTCTGCCCTGAGTCCTCAGGGGCACTGAGCCTTTAGCGACTCAGGGGCCTTTAAACACCTTCTGCCATGACAGCAGCTTTTGGAATTCCAAAACTTACTCTTTGCAGCAAAAGAAGAACCTGGAACATTTTCCCACAACGCCATAGGGGAAATAGCATTTCAGAAAGGAGCATTGTCCATTTTCTCTCTCACATTGTTCCTTGTTTGTTGGACCCAAGGAGGATCCTGCACAGTGAAAGAGGACAAAGTGAGTGTGGAATAAATGTCAAAAAGGTGTCCAGATCCAGAGCAGCTGCTGCTGCCTCTGAGTCCCAGTCTTGTATGGGAACTGAGCGCCCAACCCAACATCTTGAACTCTCCAGTCCGAGTTCATTTTTCTACAGCAATGTGTGCATGTGGGGAAAGACAGAGGGAAAGACCAGCAGGAGGTAGAGGAGTTGCTGTGCTGGATCCTCAGCAGCCCAGACCCTCCTCACAGCAAATCCCTCACAAATGTTCTGAGAACTGTGGTCATTTTCCAGGAGCTGGAAAACCCCTCTGATGGGGGTTCACACCTGAGCCATCTCCCCTCTGTCCCTCTCACCTGCAGCACTGTGGGCCAGCAGGAGGAACAAGGGGAAGAGCAGGTAGAGGATCCTCATGGCTGATGCCTGTCCTGGCTCTTCTCGGGGCTGCAGAGCGAACACACCAAGAACCAAAGCAGGGTCAAGGATTTAGGGGAACCTTTGTGTCTGGAGAGGCCAAGCTAAATGAAGTCTTCTCCAATGCACTTCACCCCACCACAGAGCCCAAAGCTTGCTGCCCAAACACCCTGCAGAATCCCCTGAAGGCAGGAAAGTCTTCCTAGCTCAGCTGGCAAGTATCCATCCTCTGCTCCAGATTATTCCCAGGATTCCCAGCCAGCCCACTCCGCATTCCTGTGCAGCACTGACCCAGGAAGAATCAAGAGGGCAGGGAAGTGTCTTGGTGGCCCAGAAGTGACTCCCCAGTGACCTACCTGAGAAAGGTTCAGAGCACACCAAGGCAGAAATGGTCTGTAAGAAACCAAGCTGGAATCACCTTTGAGAAGAGTCCAGATCAGGGAGTGTCTCTGTGCCCCAAACAGGCCGGTTTTGCCCCGTTTCCAGGGGGTGAGACAAACCTCAATGGCTGTTGGCAGAAGTGGCCAACCTGGGAGTGCCCCATGGCTGTGGGGTGCTGGGGCTGCCCCTGGTCCCTCCCTGCTGCAGGGCCAGAGGCTGAGGTGCCTCCTGGGGCTGTTGCAATCAATGTCACCGTTGTCCCCACGCAACACCTCTTGTGACACCCGCGGCACAGCGGCAACGGGCTGTGGGGCCAGCAGGGAAATCTTTGGGATGGGCTCAGGAACTGTTGGTTGTATGCACCAGCACTAGTGTGGTCTTGGGGGAGCAGAATTCTTCTTTCACAGAATCACCTCTGTAATGTTTTGGGTTGGAAGAGATCTCTAAGTTCATCTCTTTTCAGACCCTGACATGGACAGGGACAGGTGCCAATATTCCAGGTTGCTCCAAGCCCTGTGTAACCTGGCCTTGAACACTTCCAGTGATGGAGTAACCGCAGGTTCTGTGGGCAACCTGTACCAGGGCCTCACAACCCTTGGAACCCAGAATTTCTTCCCAATATCCCATGTAACTCTGTCCTCTTCGGCCTTTGAAGCCATTCTTCCTTGTTCTGTCACTCCAGGCCCTGGCCCAAAGTCCTTCTCCAGCTCTTTTGCATCTCCTTGAGGCTCTGGATAGGGCTCCAAGGTCTCCCCAATACTTTCTCTTCTCCAGGCTGGACACTCCTAGATAACTCAATCTCTGTGGTTTATGTTTTGTTATGTATGGATCTACTTTTTGAGTAATGTAGAAAATGAATAAATCTTTTGAGCCTTTTGCTCCATAACTTCATCACTGGGCCAAGTTCTGCTACCAAGCCATCATCCTGAGACAAATCTGAAATATTTAATTAAGGATGTCATGTGTTTTGGGGAAAGACAGTTACAGGATAGAGGCATCTTCATAGGAAGTGAGAGGATGAATTATCCAGTGAAACAGGATGGAAGAAGATACCAATAAGCAACAGCCTGGCATGTCTGCCAAGTGCTTCATACCCAGCTGGAAATTTAGAATTGGCTGGGGCGGCATCCTTGGATAGAGAAATATTTTTCAGTAGAACCAGAGCCACTTGTTATGAACACACATGTTTGTGGCTCATGATCATGGAGGCATTTTCTACAGAGGGTGAGGTCAGCCTTAGCAGAGGAAAGACATTCTAACCTCAAGGTGTGTCCAGGTGGGTGGAGAGGAGAAAACCCCTGGCTCCCACCCTGCAGGGCTGGTTACCCATCTGATCCAGAGGACTGCTTTGTGATGTCACCTGGACAACTCCCTTGGGAAATCCATTTCCCCTCTAAGGTCCATAAAGGTCTCCTTGAGGTGTCCCCACGGGATCATCCCAAGTGCTCATTCCCTCGCTGCCATGTGGTAGGATGGGATGTGGGGCAGCACAGCTCCCAGCAGGGTCTCTGGCAAGGAGTGTTACACTGGGCCCAGGGCATCCAGGTGGGGAATGAGGGGTTTTAACCATTCATGTTTTCCCAAGAAAAGATTTCTGCACAGTAAGAAATAAGGGATTTTGGCATCTGAACACTTTCTGACAAAGGGAAGCTGAGTTCTTTAACCAGCCTTTCTCTTGGCACTTTAGGTTAAGGGCTGTGTAGACCTTGAGACCTGTATAACTCAGAAAAACTCAAATCAAGGAGCATTTCGCACCATAAATTGTTGCCCTGTGGAGTTTGTGTGTCAAACCCCAGGCAGGATCATGACCACAGTTTCAGTGCATGTTTCAGTGACCAATGCTAAGCAACAACAATTTATTTAGAAGAAGGGAAAGCAATGCAGAACACATTTGGATTTACTCTACATCATAAAGGCTTTTGCTTTGGCAATGAAAGGAGTGTGAAGCTTTGCAGCAGGATCCAGTGGGCTTAGGAGTAAGGAGATTCCAAGCAAAGTTGTAGGCTTAGAAGAAATTTTCTTTACTCTTCAATGAATGGCTCATCAACTTCTTTTACGTTCCATGGCCTGAACAAAGGAAAAATAAATCAGATTTTCTTTCTGCTTATATTCCCTCCCTACTCACCCTCAGCCCATGCTTTTTTTTTTCCTCCTGGACACAAATTCTTCCCAAAACAGTTCATGTAATTTGTAGTCATGTTGGGACAGCTCTATGCAATCATACCTGTGAGTAAGGAGATTGTTGCCCTATTGTTTAAGAAAAACAGGGAATTAAATTGATATCCCTGGATTCTGGGGTGAGTGCATTCATTCCTGAGTGAAAACAAAAGACTATTTTCTTATGATAATTTAATTTTACAACAAAAACCTCACCCTGTGCCTAAGAGCATTTTCCAAATGGTTCTTGGGCAACATGTAACACTTGAGTCAACACAGAACACTTGACTGTCCTCGTGGCATAATAGGTTTTTTTTTTCCTTATACCTAATTTAAATATTCAGGAATACCTTGGGGTTTTAGGAGGCAGGCAAAATGTTTACTATTTCTCTGCTCATCCTGCAGATGAGCCTTGGTGAATGCCAAACTCACGATTTGCAGCAGGAGCGGAACCCAAAGCAACGTCCAACTTTAATCAGGTGGATGGGACATCCTCCAAAGTGACAGCTCCCTCCTCTACAGAGAAACATTTCCCTCCGGGGCGAAGACAAACCTGCAATGAGAACAAAATGTTTCCTTCCCCCTTGCTCTGCAGGGTAGGGAATCGGAGTGGAAGGGTTTCTCATTCCTTGAGCTGTCTTGTCACAGCCTTGGCTGTTTTGAAAGGCCGTGTGGGCAGTGAGGTTACAAAGCAGGTCTAGCACAAGCACTGGGCTGATTGATTAATTCCTGACTGGCTTCTAGCAATTTGGAAGAGAAGTGGTTAAAATGTGCTGGGAATTTTTCTTCAGGTGCACAAAAAATCTCTTTCTAGCATCTCTTTCCCATCTTACCTGGAGAAACCTGGAGTGCCAAGAAGAGGAAAGAAAAGAGCAGGTAAAGGATCTTCATGGCTGAGGATGTGCTGTGGCACTGTTGGGAAAAGGACCAAGAAATATGTAAGCTACAGTCCCTGGGATCTGCAGTCTCCTGAGCTAGACACCGTGTTAATAACAATTACATTTATATTAATTTTATCTTCAAGCTTTCAAAAATAATCAGCAAAACCCTGACTATTATGTGGTGCAAAATGTTTTTAGGACATGTGATCATTAAGTTACATTAATAGTTTGGTAGCTCAGATTTCTTTTCCATTTTGCTAATAGTCCCTAGCCAGAACAGAATCATGGAATCCCAAAATGGTTTGGATTGAAAGGAACCTTGAAACTCATCTTGTTCCAGCCCCTGGGGCTGAAACACCTTCTACTAGACCACATTGTTCAAAGTCCCATCCAACATGGTCTTAAGTACTTCCATAACTTTATTTTTAGCTAAATTATTTTATCTAGTAAATAAACAACATAAAGCAAAATTAGGTGATAATAATGTAAAAATTACAAACTTCAGGGGAAAAAAAATGTTCATTTTCTAATGTTTAAATCTATCAAGAGATCAATTTGCTCAACATGTCCAGACTTGGTCTACAGGTAGCAATTCTAGAATGGTACAATCAAATCAATTCCCATTTGAAAATAAAATTTTAAAAGGAAACATATGATACCTTCATTGGAAGAGTTTCAACTAATATTAGGATTAACTTTATAAGATAAGATAGTCTAGCAGGGTGCTTATGGATAAAAAAGCGGGAGTTAATGTTTGATATCCTGGCATTAGGAATGTTCTGATCTGTCACAAATTATGGTCTCTCAAGCAAGGAATGGAAATGAGATTGTGCTGAAATGTCCTAGGGCTGAGAACAGAATTGATAAAGGATGACCCAAAACTGTTTCAAAATTAGTAGGAGAAGTTTACAGAAGTTTCTATATATTTGAAAACATCAGGAGAAATAAGGAGTTGAAGTGAACAATTCTGAAAATGAAATAAGGGTTTTAATGTAGAGACATAAATAAAAAATACTATATATAAAATATGTATTATATACAATATATTTATATATAAATATATAAATAATATATAATTTTATACTTATTATGCACCATACAAATATTGTATAACTATTTATAATGTTTTTATATTCAAAGGTTATATATTTAATGGAAATATATAGATATAGACATGCAGATTTCCACTGAGAAGTCACCAATTTCTCTCGACCACAGACCTCTCTAAAGTAACCTGAACCAATCAGGTTTTCCTAATACTTAGGGAGCAGAAAAATTTACTAAAGCATTCCATGTATTAGCATATATTTGAACTACTTATTCAACATGTTCAGTTTTCCAAAACCTTAGGTTTATCATTTTAGTTACATACAAATTAAAGTTAATAACACAGAGGTTTGGGAGTTGGATTTTTGAGGAAAAAACAAAAGCTGACATTGAAAGAAAAGAACCGAGACTTTACCAGGTATCAGGTCAGCCTTGAAGCCAAACAAGACTTGCTCTTGGTCCCTTCCCTCCTGAAGGTTTTGGCTCTAGGACTGGGATGCTCTTTTATAAGGTGTGACTAACCAAAAAGACTGACAAAAAAGTCTCTTCTCAACCATTCATTGAGCCAATCCAAAAATTGCTCTTTTTTTTCTGGTGGCATCTAACCTAACCAGAAACCAGCTGCTTTTCATTTCCCAATTTTAAAACAGGGTTTCTCTCCAGCCCTGTTTAAGCTTTTTTCCTGGAAAATGCCATGTTTTTCATGCAATACCTCTTGTGACACTCCAGTTTGTGTAAGATACGTTAACCCACCATGGTATGTGTCAAACATCTTGGGACACAGGTTGAACTGCCTAGAAGCAACTTAAAACCTTGCAAAACAAAACATCTGTGTGTTCCCTGTCCCAATTAATTTTCTGTCCCATAAATACAGAATATAAGAACACAGAATGGATATATGGAACTAAAACAAATGTCCATTGGCTTCCAGGCCAGCGTCCACTGAAGATGCCAGAGTGAAGCAAGATGTACCCAGATAAAGTGAATATATCATGGTTATGTCCCTGGACACCCTTCCAGCTGATGGGAAATAATTAAATTTAGGCAAATCTAGCACCAGAGGATGTCTATGGGACCTCAGGCCTCAAAGCTCCTGCTTGAGCTTTTTTCTCAGGACTCTGGTTGATTTTTTGATACTTTCTGTCTTCCACAGGGCCTTCAGCTGACCATTCCAAAACCAGATTATGCCTTAGGTGAGCATTCAGGTTCTCCTTACCTGCTCTCCATCTGCCAGCTGTTGACCTCTGCTTCTGCCATGGGAAGTAGCACCCAGCTTCTGCATGGATGGAGCACCTCTCCTGTAAAGAGATGGAGAGAGCTGGGGGTGTTCAGCCTGGGAAAGAGAAGGCTCCAGAGAAACCTTAGACTCCATCTTAGTATCTAAAGGGGTGTTATGAAAAAGGGGGAGATTGACTTTTTATACAGGCAGATAGTGACAAGACATGGGGAAATGGTTTTAAACTGACAAAGGGCAGGTTTGCATTAGATATTAAGAAGAAATTCTTCCCTGAGAGGGTGGTGAGGCCCTGGCAACAGGTTTCCCAGAGAATCTGTGGCTTCCTCATCCCTGGAAGTGTTCAAAACCAGGCTGGATGGAGCTTGGAGTAACCTGAGATGGTAGAAGGTGTCTCTGTCTACATTGGGGAGGTGGGAATGAAATGGTCTTTAAGGTCCCTTAGAATCCAAACCATGCTATGTTTCTATTATTCTAAGATATGAAATGCTTTTTTAGATCATATTTTACTTTAAACTTCCCTTCAGTGAACAAAAAAAAAAATAATGTTCATGCAGTATTTTAACATGATATATGAATTACATCATAATGGGAAATGATACATTTGCTAATTTGAATGATTGGTGTTTCTAATTGACCAAGACCTCTGCAAATGACACCATGTCTTACAGACACCACTGTACTGTAGTGTCTAAAGGTAATACCAAAATTAAACTATTTCCATTGCTGACTGGCAGCTTACCTCCTAGTAATGTAATTTTTTCATTACTTTGATATGAAGTTCTTAAGTAGAACCATAGAATAGTCTGAATTGGAAGGAACTTTTGAAAGGTGAATAAGTCCAAGCCCTCTGCAATGAGCAGGGACATCTTCCACTAGATCAGGTCAGCCCAGACCTAGCTCAAAGCCCTGTCCAAGTAAACAGGTGCACAGGAGTGTACAGAAATTACCTATATGCATGTGAAAACATGACTACAAACCATTTCCCTTACAAGCATACCCTGACACAGCTTTTTATTCTCTAGATAATTTTGTATGTGAATTGTTTCTGCAATAGGAAAAATGGTAATTGGATTTCTGGTGTGTCTGCCAACATGCGGCCATAAAACTGAAAAGCAGGGGGAATAAAATTGCAAAAGTTGCAGTTGCTTCACCTCTTGCTGTGTTGGTGGTTAATTTGCCAACTGTTACTCTCACCCAACACAATTCCTCAAGGAAACATAGTTAATTTTTATTGTCTGTAAGATCTTATGTGCAAGTATTGTCAAGGGCTTAGCTTTACCACTGGACATCCTTTGCCCTGTTTAATATAAATTTCACGTGGTCACAGTCCCATCCAGGCCATCAGAAAACCTCTGCCTGGACAAGGGGAAGGGAGAAGCAGAGGAGGGGTGGAGCACCTTTGGCAGAACTCGGCAAGATTTTTGGGTTGCAGCTCTTAGAGTGGACAATCTTTCCATCCCCATCTGCAGCTCCTGTTCTTCTGAGCAAGAGACAACCAAACACTTTCAATTATTATAGTGGGGTCAGCATTTTGTGCAATAATACAGTGCTGAGCAGCTGCTGTGACTGATGCAGGTGGGATATACGCCAAAGGGAAATGTCCCCAAAGGAGGTAGCAAAGTGTCTGGAGCAGAAATGTCTTTCACCCTTTTAAAATCACAATGTTTGAGTAATTTTACCAAGATCACCTTCCAGAGAAGAAGGAGGATCTTATCTGCACCTTAGGAGTTTGTATCTAGCACAGAAGATGAGGCAATTAGGAGCAAAAAGGACAACCTCAAACTCTGCTTCTAGTATTTTTCTCTTGAAAATAAAAAAGGAAATATTAGGGATATCTTTCACTAGTGTTACCCCTAGTTAAATTGTGTCAAAATGTATACAAAATGTATTTAATCAAGGTCAATACTTTATTGATTATGCAGTTATCTTGAGTAAATGATGATATTAACATCTGCATGAACAATTCTGGCTCCATCTTTTGACCTGATAGCTAATTAAATGTACTGGGGTACAAGGGCAGAGTCCTCTTTCTTTTTTGAGAACCACAATGTGACTGGCAGTGATGCAGTGATGTGTGAGTGATCAAAGCTCCTTGGCACAGGTCAGATGCACCACAGTTTCTAATATTCAAAGAATCTTTGTAATTTTCTAGAGAAAACTGTTGGGAGTAACCTCACCAAATTTCAGATATCCTAAAAGGAAATATCAAAGTACAAACTATTTTCACTGCTCTTCCTCTATGGATAATGGAGAGAGACTGTTCTACAGACTTTTAATAGACTTTTGCAATAAGATTGTTAGAAATAAAACATAGAAGTAACAGTAGGGAGAGAAGAAATCCAGCAGCGTTGCAGGAGGAGGTGTTTTGCAGTAAGAGCCACGAGCATTAATTCTGCAGAACAACACAAGTGGCAGCTGTGTCTCTCACAGAGCCAGAATTTGCTCTTCAGAGGGTTTTTAAAAATATGTTGTCGCCTCTCCAAACCCACCCAGAAAGTCATTAGGAGTGCAAACCATCTGAGATTGGTAACATACTTCACTGAGCACTGTTGTGACTGTTCAGCAACTGCTTTTGAAGAGATAACAACCACATCACTACGTTGAACACCCATAACTCTTGGGAATATATTTTTTTACTCTTTCCCTTTTTTAAACTTTTTTTTCCTGTTTCATGTTGCTGATATGATTAAAAATGTTCCCAGTTTTCCTGTGCATAAGGTCTACTCAGAAATTTTCTCAGATGCTTCCAGGCCCTCTGAAGGAAACATCTGGAGGAATCTTGGCTTTATCTACACTGCTAGGCCATGAGGCCAAGGAAAAGAGACAGAACCACACATTCCAGCCCATATTTTGTTTCTTGCAACGAGAAAGGAAGGTCCACTTTGCAACTGCAATGTCTGCTCCTTTTGGTACTGAGGTCTCCTTATTTGTTTAATTGCAGAATGATTTGGGTTGGAAGTGACCTTAAAAATCATCTCAACCCAAGAGCAAGGACAAATTCCACTACCTCAGGTTGCTCCCAGCCCTGTCCAGCCTGGCCTTGGACACTCTCAGGAATGGAGCAGCCACAGCTTCTCTGGGCAACGTGTGCCAGCACATCACCACCCTCACAGGGAAAACGTTTCCCTCTTTCCCTACCAAGAATCACCAGAGGTTCAACCACATGAATGCTACCATAACTGATTTTATTAAAGGAGAGGAAAGAAATAGTTTCCACAGTGTTGCCTGGTTCATGTTTGTGGTGTTTGCTTCACTGCAAGGGAAGATTTTGACAGCTTTTTATTGCAGCAGGAACTGGTGCCACCAGGAGTGATGGGATCAGGGTGATTCCCAGGAGCCATTCGGTAGAAGCAGGAAGGATTTCCAAGGTGAATCCAGGGACTCTTCAGCTTCTCCACCCCCTGCATGAAGAATAGAGAGTCTCAGGCTACCCACCTGTAGGTTTTCTGCCGAGATGTTCTCCTTATCTCCTGACATCAGAGCAGAGGCTGCCATGGCATGTGAATTCCCCCTCTATGCCAGCAGGTTAGGCACCAGAGAAGTGAGACAGGTGGCAGGAGCTGTGCCCCTAAGATGTTGCTCTGGAGAAAAAATAATGAGGATATGAGCCATTCCCATAGAGATCCCTGCATTTCTACTCACCTTTTGCAGCAAGAATATCCATTGCTACACGTTCCAATCCAGTAATAGGGGCGGCGACAAATCCCTCGGAAGCAGCGTCCATTTTGCATCAAACAAGGGTTGTTTAGCCTAGGAAACAATTGTGCTATACAGCACAAAGAGAAGAGTCATTTACTATGAAAGTGATCAAAAGAAAATACAGTCTTCCTCTTTACTCCCCTCACTCCTTACCTGCAGCTCCTTGGAGCATCAGGAAGAGGACAACCAGGAGCATGTGAAGGATCCTCATGGCCACAGTTGGGATGTGGGTTCTTTACCTGCACTGAGCAGAGAGCACAAGGTTGAACAACACTGGACAGAGGATTCCCTCCTGACCAGGAGATGATGATTAAAAAATGTGCCCGAAGACACCAAAGCCAAAATCTTTGTCCAGTGGTTTTGGACAAAGAACAGAGTCAAAACTTCATCCTTGGAAATATTAGAAATTTCAAGGAGTGCATTTCTAATCTGACCTAATTAGTACCATTTTAAGCACAGATTCAGACTAGAAACTCCTGGATTAGCTCAAGATCTAAATTATTCTGGGATTCTATGCTGTTTTGGTGCTAGTTTTCTTTTTTTTTCCTTCTTCTTTTTCTTTTAATTTTGGCTTTACTCCAGTGAAAAAAAAAAAAGATATCCCAGATCTCTTCAGCCCCAGAAAGGTTACTCTGTTACCAGCATAGGCCCACAAATTATCCCCCTTGTACATATTGAAGTACACAAAGAGTTCAGAGAATGACTCAGTCTTAATCCTTAGGAAAGTCTAAAAAAGACATCTTTATCTTTTCAATATTAATTCAGGTAACAACTCAGTCAAAATGTTACAGGCAAGACACGTGGCTCAAAATGCAAAGCTCAGCTGCTGTGCTGGCTGAGTGTCTGTTTCTGGAGTAAAACAGACATTTCTGTCTCTGGTGTCTCAAGGGAAGGTTCCCAGGTCTCTGCTCCTCTTGGAGATAAGCAAACCCAGTGACCTCTTGGAAGCCCTGCAAGCAGCTAATCCATGGCTCTACAGAACACATATAACAGGAGGCACTTGCTGAAGTAAAGAGAGGGAAGGGGTTAATCAAAGCAGAAACTTGAGATTGATGAAAGGAAAGGAGGTTTGTAAAGATGGAGAGGTGAGGGTGGGTCTCCAGAGCCAGGCAGAGTTACCCGAGGAGAAGGTGGAGGATCGCTGCCCCTTCTATTCTCCCGTGGATGAACCCGTCCCAAACATGTCCCACCCTAAAAAAGGTTGGGGATGAGCCAATGCAGTCATTGGCCAATGAAAAAAAAGCTTTTTCCAGCCAGTATTTTGTTTCTTCCAATGAGAAAGGAAGGTCCACTTTGAAACTGCTTTCACCACAGAGCCCCTGATCTTTGTGCAATCCATCCAAGTTTGTGCAAGTCACGTTAGACCACAGGGTGATGTAAAATACCTGGGACATGCCATGAGTGCTCCTGGTCCTGAGGGCTCCTTAGTTGTAGAATGGTTGGGCTGGAAGGGACCTTAAATCTCATCCACTTCCACCCCTGCCATGGGCAGGGGACATCTTTCACTATCCCAGGTTGCTCAGAGCCCTTTCCATCCCAGCCTTGAACACCTTCAGGGATGGGGCAGCCACAGCTTCTCTGGACAACCTGTGCCAGGGCCTCACCACCCTCACAGTGAAAAATTTCCTCTCCTTCCCTGGAAAATAATCACTGGTAATTTCATGAGCTTCCCCTGGTGACTGCTGTGGTGCCTTACAGATCTTCAGGACCAAGGAGCCAGGACAGCCAGAAACCTTGATGCCTAAGAGGGTTCACAAAATTGTGTAAGGAAGAGAACAAGAGTGGGCTGTGGAAAACTATGTAGATTTTAAGAAATCTCAGTGCTGGGAATATCTTCCTCAAGGTATAACTGCTTTACAGCTGATCAAGTGTCCTGAATGAAAAGGCAGCTCAGATGTTTTCCTTCAAGTTAGCAAAATGTAGGGTTTGTTTCCAGGTGGGCCAACTCCATAAGGGATAAATCACGGCTTTACAATGCAGTAAGGGAAGTGCAGATAAATATAACTGATGCTTTAGAGATATAAAACTCAATTTCTGTTCTCTGGATCTCCAAGCAGCACTTTTATCCTCATATTTCCAGGGTTTTGGAAGCAGCTGGCCAGCCCTGGTTGATTGTGCCTTCCCTGAGCTGGGGGGGTCTTTGTTGTGGGAGAGGTTCAATTCCCAAAGGGAGCAGAGGCAGCTCACTCCACATCACTGCTCAAAATACCCAACAGCAGATGGGATTTCCAGGCAGGGTTTAGTCGAGTCAGGTCTGGGCAGTTTTCCACAGGGCTGTCCAAGGTCAGTGGGTGGACAGCAGGGCTGTTCCTGCATGGATGTCATGGCATTATTTGCCAGGTGCAGAGGTGCTGTGAGGACAAACATTGGGCAATTGTACCAAAGGTGTGTCATCCTTCCTGTCATTTGCACAGGGGATGCTGGAAGAAGAGGATGGCAGATAGAAGGTGAAGGATCCTCATTGCTTCAAGTGTCTGGGGACATCCCATTGTCACAGGTAAGCTGAGGTGACATATGGACACAAAGGGTTTAACACAGTGGCCTTCATGCCATAGAGCGATTTAGGGTGCTCTGGACTGGCTGAGATCTCTTCCTGGGATTCATGGAAAAGGGTCAGGAGAGAGGAGAGCAAGCCAAAGAGCAGGGATAGGACACAGTGACATCTCAGGTAGCACTGGTCTAAATGTGGGCAAAGGAACTGAGACCTGGATGTTTACTGGGAATGAAGTCTGTGGTGTGCTGAGTGATAAATAATCAGCTGGAATTTAGAAGAGTCCTTCCATATATACATTTTAACAATATTTTATATATAAATATATCTACCTTAGTGTGGATTTGCTATGAGGGCTGTAGAGAAACAGGAGGCTAAGAAATATCATTATATAATTTGTCTATGTTTAAATAAGCAATTACTGAAATTAATATCCGTGCAATTCCTGGGTAAATCACAGGTTAGAATATCTGGATTATTCTTTTCTATTTGCATGTTCTCCAGCAAAGATAAAATAGCAGTTTATTAAATTCGGCCTTTGTTTCTCTTGGATATTTATAGATTATATGCACAGACATACAAATCTATGTTTATGCTTGGAGAACATAATTTTGGGGGGCTCTACACAATGTCCTTTGCAGTACCCCAGGAAAAGGGAACTGAGTAAGACATATAGCAGTCAAAATGCTTCCAGGATGCAATATTAATTGTCTTGCAATATTCATTCTTTAGTTGCATGTGTTTAACTGCCAAGAAACATGTGAAATGTATCACTTTTGTAATTATGAGTGGCCAAAATAATGCTTAGAGTCGATAACAGTATGTCGGAATTAAAGCAAGAGTTAAATGATAGTATTTAAGATATTTAAAGGAAGTTTTCCATCAATCATAAGAACAAATAAAATTAATTAGTTAAAGATCTTCTCCAAACCCTGATATTTGAGCTTGGATCTGTTTTGTTCCACTTTGGGCAGGTGGCACAAGCACAAAGTGGAAAAGCAGGAAGAAAAAATAATTTTATCCTATTTTAACTTCCTTATCAGGAGGTTACTCCAAAATCTCAGTTCAGAGCTCTGTGCTTCTAAAAACTCATTTATACATTTAATATGCACAGTGTCTAATTCCACTTCTTCACATTTCATCACTTGAGTTATTTATGTTTTTGTAGTTTTTTTTAAAAATAACAAAATCAAAATCCAAATAAGAGAAACAAATGTTCTTCCATATTGTAAAGCAAATATGCACATTCTTCCAATTAAATTATGCAGGAGTGAAATTTTAAATAGCTGTATTTTTTCTGGGGGAGCCTGTTCAGTGCCCAGCCACCCTCTGGGTGAAGAACTTTTCCTGATATCCAGCCTAAACATTCCCCAGCTCAGCTTCATTCCATTTCCTTGAGTCCTGTCAATCTGATTTTGAGAGCAGTGACTGATTTCTTGTCCATCCCAGGATTCCACAGCAGACTGCAGAGCAGGGAGGGCTTTGAGTCTGGCCTGTCAGAAAACAACATTCACTCACATATCAGCACTAGGAATCAAAAGACATCAGTATAATTAAGGGGAAAAAATCCATAAACCCCGCTGTCAGAATAATTTCTGCGCTCTTCACTGAAGAAGGTTGCTGGAGGGGAATTTCTGCATTAGCTCTTCATTGCCATCTTCTGGGAGAGACCTGAATGGGTGAATGCTCTTTGAAGCACAGGAATGTTGGGCTTTTTTCCTGGTCTCTTGCTGGTATGACAATGAAAACACAACATCTGGGCTCACAGGTGCCTTCAGGGTTCAGGTTAAACCAGTGCTGCCCCAGTTTCTCTAGTCCAGATCCTCTGAGGGCACATATTTGACCAAAGTATTTTTGTGAAAGTTGTTTCCTTTGTCCACCTTGAATCACAAAGGCTGTGTGGAGATGGGTGCTTCCCTGGAATTAATTATCCAGACATAAATAAATATTTTCTGTGGGACAAGCAGAACACAGGTGTGGCAAATGCATGAGAATGATAGAGTGACCAGCAGGTCAAGGGAGGGCAGTCTGCTCTTGTGACATCCTACCTGGAGTCACCAACATGAGGACATGGACCTGCTGGAGAGAGCCCAGAGGAGGTCAAGAAAATGTTCCCAGGGCTTGAGCCCCTCTGCTCTGGAGCCAGGCTGGGAGAGCTGGGAGACTTCACCTGGAGAGGAGAAGGATCCAGAGAGACCTCAGAGCCCTTTCCATGTCCTAAAGGGGCTCCAGGAGAGCTGGAGAGGGATTTGGGACAAGGGATGGAGGGACAGGACACAGGGAATGGCTTCCCAAAGCCAAAGGGCAGGGTCAGATGAGATTTTCTAATCCTTCTCCATGAGAGTGCTGATGCCCTACACAGGTGCCCAGAGAAGCTGTGGCTGCCCCTGGATCCCTGGAAGTGTCCAAGGTCAGGTTGGACAGGGCTTGGAGCAGCCTGGGATAGTGGCAGGTGTCCCTGCTCATGGCAGGGGGTGTGGAACGGGATGAGTTTTAAGGTCCCTTCCAACCCAAACCATTGTGGGATTCTATGAACACAGAGGGGTCTCACCTGTATTTCACACAGAAGAGTCATTGCAAAACCTGAGCTTCCCTAATTCAGCTGTTACGGGGTTGTGGATGCATCTGTCGGCTCCAGAGACAGCCCTGAAGAGTTAGGTCCCCCCTGGATCCCACCCTGTGTGTCTCAGGCCATCATTTTCTGTGGGAAATGGATTTGTAGAGAGTTCTCAGGGCCTGACAGAAAGCCCATACAGTACACATCCATATGCAAACTTTGAGATAAGAAATGCTGACTTAGAAATGCCATGGAATAGGACAGATATTGCTGAGAGAGAAATGGAGCTAGAAAAAAGTTTCAAAAGATGGCCTTGAAAATAAGACTAGATACTTTGGAGAAATAGAACTATAAAAGATGCATTGTAGTAGGATCCACGAGGAGAAGTTTTAGATTATTGGCTTTAAGGCATCTACAGCATGGTGTGGCCAAGAAACACTTATAATGTACTGTAATTAGGAAATAGTCAACTTCTGATTGTGATGGCCTGAATTACAACATCTGTCACCCTTCTCATGAGGCTGAAAATAGAATAAAAATTTTTAAAAAGCCTCTCAGCTGCCCTGTTTCTGGGTCAGACAAGGTTATTTTCTGGCAGTTTTCCACCAGCCATGAGTGATCGATGTGTTGGGCAAACACCGGGGCAGTGCGGGGCGTTTTTGGAAAGGGCCAACTCGTGTTCCAGGGAAAGGGGAGGAAGATCACAAGGGGTCACCATCCCCCATCAGCTGCTGGGAAGTGACATTTCAGCTGCTGGGAATTGCTGTGGAAAGTCCATGTCCTTGACCAGCCAGTCTGTGGCAGCTCTGTCATCCACAGAATATATAAAAACAGTTGTTCTGGGGTGAGACATCACTCTGTGAAGATCCCCTGGAGTAGAACCAGGTAGGACCCACTGGCCCCTCTCTCCTCAGGTCCTTTTGGGTGAGCTAAAGGTACAGTTTTCACACCCATTTCAATCAAAAAGGAGAAAACCACCTACTTTTTGATAAAATTTGTTTTCTCTCAAGATACAGAATATTGCAGCTTAATTAAATCCCCATGAATATCTGAAATGGTCAGTGCTTGGTGTTCCAATAGTGCATTTGGCTGATTGTTGTACTCAATTATGGTGATTCTTAATTATTAAATTAGTTGGTATTATTTTCCAAAGGTAGCTGGAATCTTCAGGGAGAAATGATGGGTGAGAGACAATCCCGGGCCTCTAGGATGGGTAGATGGCTACCTAGATTTTCTGTAAAGATATTTCAAGGAGTAGTTACTGGCTGGTAAGCTAAAAAATTACTATTATTTGAGTAATTAAAGCTTTTGAGTGTTTATATTCAAAGAAACTGTAAAGGCTTACATTATTAACTAAATAAAATGGATATTTTAGTAATTAGGTAACTTGCTTTGAACATGGAGCACTGCACTGTATGGGCTGCCATTATTAAAGTCAATTCCATCCCAGCCAAAGTCAGCAGAGTTGCTCAAATAAAAAAAAAAGAAAAAAAGTATAGTCATAAATACATTTTATCAATCTTACACAGTATACTTTTGAATTTACTTTTCCTTAAAAACTGTTATTCTATAGATTCATTCTAGAACATTTACTCTATTGCATAAATGCTGATTTTATTTAAAAATTGAAGTTAATTTGTCATTTCTGTTTGTGGTGGTTGATGACAAATGCAGGTTAAATGCATAACCTTTTTTTGTTTTTTTTCTTAGCAACTGTTTTATTTAGTGGCACTGAATTTGGACATGAAGATCTTTTCCTTTTTCTTTGCTGTTCTCCTCTTAATGCTCCAGGGCATTTCAGGTAAGAGTTAAATAAACTGTAAGGAAATGCACAAGGAAAATTGTGAGTATGGAAAAAACAGAAATTGAAATAGAAATAAAAACAGAAATAAGAGAAGTAGGAATAGGAATAAGAAGAAATAGAAATAGAAATAGAAATAGAAATAGAAATAGAAATAGAAATAGAAATAGAAATAGAAATAGAAATAGAAATAGAAATAGAAATAGAAATAGAAATAGAAATAGAAATAGAAATAGAAATAGAAATAGAAATAGAAATAGAAATAGAAATAGAAATAGAAAGGGGTTTAGTCCCTTTTTCCTATGGCCAAAGTGCTCCCAGTGTGTTGGGCACATTTTTAGCTGTGACCAGACACCAAATGGGTGCATTGGGTGCACTGAACCCTCCCAGTTTGGAAAATAAGGGAATTTAATGGTGTGGAAGTGGCCAGCGGGCAGGTGAACTTCAAGACTGCTGCCATTCTATAACCTGGATTGTTCTTGGTCTTCTTTGTAAGGCAAATCACAACTCTACATTGTTTTTTTTTTACTCTACCCAGGTTTCCTGCGTGCCCCCAACACCGAGGTGCAGTGCAGACAGGCTGGGGGGGTCTGTTCCAGCGACCGCTGCCCCCCACCCCACACGAGACCCTTTGGACGTTGCCAGCAGGGAATTCCCTGCTGTAGGACCGTGGTGAGTACAGGATGTGATGGATCACACACCCCCAGAAGGGCTTGGGTCGGACAGGGCCTTTCAAGGTCACCTGTTCCATCCCCATGATCATGGACACCTTCTACAAGATCTGGTTGCTCCAAGCCCCGTCCAACCTGGCCTTGAACATTTCCACAGTTTTCTTGAGGTTTATTACTAATTTATTACTCATTTTTGTGCATCCAGTCTGACCTTTAGATGGAAAATTGCAGCGGCACAAGCTGGAAAAGAGCAGAGACTCTGCACACTCAGATATAGGATTTCCTGAGGATTTCCTCACTGCTTCCCTCTGTAGCATTAATGGTGCAGCTCAAGCGCCTCGTGGGAAGGATCACAGTGAAATCTCATTGGCAGAAAGAATTAATTAGCCAGAAATGAACTCTTTTTGCTGCTGTACCCATTAGCTGGTTCAAGCTGCTCATGATGAGCAGTACTGGCTCCAAAGGACACATCTCTCAATGTGCACACTGACCAAGGACCTGGGATTTTTGGGTCAGATTCATAGGAAAGCTGCATCTTCCACCTTGCAAAGGCTGCCTGGTCCCATAGTCAGAAAAACAGCCTGAAAATCATGTTGTTCTCCCAGACTTTTTTCCTATGGTTCCATAGACTTCCTCTTCTAGACAAAATCAAAATATCTGGTCTAGTGAAAGGTGTTCAAGCCCATGGAAGGGAGTTGGAACCAGATGCTCTGTTAGGTCCTTTCAAATCAAAATAATAATTTAATTCTGTGATTAATTTATTCTTTTTTCCCTCAAATCCCTTACTGGAATCCTAAAGTTCACTCCATATCTTTATTCCAATGTGAAACTGCAGCAACAAATATCTCTGAATATTTACACTCTGCCTCCACTGATTCTAACATTTCATTTTCTGTTTCTTTTTTTCCTTGTAAAATGCTGCAGACTTTTAATTTTGGAGGCTCTTACTTAAACTCTGTTCAATATTAGTAGCAAGAGATATTAAAAACAAAACATGAGCAGCAGAAACTCTTTTCCATACCAAAAATTCCAAGAGGAGTAGGAAATTTCAGGCACAGAGTGTTGTCATTTCATTATTAATTAAAATAGAAAAGAAATTTATGATTAAAATTCAGCAGCAGAACTGTGAATATCCTGAAGAGCTGGGTTCACAATTCAATACCTTCTGTGCATTTTATTTAAGCTCTTTCCTGGTTGTAAGTACAAAATCTGATATTTCCTTCCCTTTTTTTTTTGCAGTATGATTAGTGGCCACTGACATCTCCGATGGGCCAACCAGAGCTTCTGGCAATTTAAGGGACGTATCATCTCACTGGAAAATCTGGAATTCTGAGCAGAAAATATTTGACACATACAGGCACATGCCACAATGTGAACAACAGAAAGAGAACAAACCCTTCCATAAACAGCCTTAATGGCCCAAAGAAACTCCAAAGCAATTCTTGAAAAAACCAATATTTTTCATTTTTAAAAATGTTTTGCTGCTGACATTTTATTGTGTCAACCAACATCTGTTCCAGAAAAGTCACCAGCATGCAGGAGTCTGTGCCTGTGAGAGCATGCAAAGTTCTTCCTTTGGCCCTCAGAACAGCTATTTTATTATTGTTATTATTATTATTTTATTTTCCTTTTGGAGTCAGCAAAAATGTGAGAAATGCCAAAATTCTCAGCTAAGGTGTTTATATTTCATAGTCTACACATCTCAATAAATTTTAGTATACTTCCTCTGGAGTATCTGTGTTTGATCCTTATCCCTGTGAAGAACAATCTCCTTATTCCTGTGAGGAATTCTCTTGCTGTGTGTTTTTGTTGGAGGGTCTCACCTAGAATCAGTGTGAGATGTGCCTTTTCTTATCCAAGAAAAGGGGAGGAAAACAAACCCATGTGACAGGAATATGTCCTTGTACTAATCATTATTAATTTGACCAAGAATAACTTCAAGGCCAGGTGGGACAGGACTTGGAACAACCTGGGACAGTGGAAGGTGGGGTGGAACTGGATATCTTTAAGGTCCTTTCCCACCCAAACCATTCCATGATTCTGTGACTCTCCAAACCCACCGTGATGAGGCCAGTGCAGAGCTGGCACAAGCAGATCAGGTTGAGTATCCTGAAACCATCCAGGAGCTCATGGCATGGGAGAGCAAGGACACTTTGGGTCACCCCTTGTCCCAAATCCTTGTGGCCTTTGCATTGCTTGTATTAGGGATGGAGAAGGGAAGGAGGGATGAGTCTTGGTGAGGAAAATCCAGGCTGATGGGCACACAGCCCACTGCCTCCAGACAGAGCAGTGCAGGGAAAACCAGTTTGACCAGTTTAGGATCCAGAGAAATTAAATTCCATGGATGTGATGTTGGTCTACACTAAATAGAGACAGCAGAGCAGAATCTTGTGAATGTGGTCACACACTTTCAAGCCTTTCTTCCACCCTGGGGTTTCTCTGTATTCCAAATATTTCAGGTTGGGCTGGCAGATGCAGCCCTGGAGAGGAGCAGAGGACTGAGCCTGTCTCCTGAATCCCAGCTCTGGGCTGGAATGGCAGCTGGAATGGACTCTAATGCTTTTCCAGTTATTAATATAAATGTGGCCACACAAATCACTGTGACACAGAGTGATTTAACAGGCCTTGATGACACATGGACTTACTGTAGTTAAATAAAATTCATTTACAGGCTGATTTTTATAGACAATAAAAAACAACAGAATCCACCCTGACATTCATGAGCAAGTATCAGCAACGTGGTTTCACAAGAACTTGCTTTTATTAGAATAGCAACTGCAAATATCTTTATTGGACAAGAACTCCTCCTCAGATGTTCCTGTGCTCCTGGGGGCCTCCACCCCCATGGGAAAGGTTCCCCAGGGCACCGAGGACAGCATCCATCGATATCAAAAGATGGGGGATGTCTCAGATGTCCAGAGCTCTTGTCTGAGTGGTCAGTGAGGCGCCAGATTTAGGAGCTGGGGGTCCTGCAGAGAAAAGACAGGTGCTTAGCTCATCCCCCAAACAAATAAATTATACTTTGACATCTCAGACCGCTGGAGACATCAGGGAACACATGATGGAGAGCTGGAGACTCTTTTGGGCTGGGCTGGTGTTTCTGGCCATAAGACAACCCAGAGAAAATACAGGATGGGGCTGTCACCTCTCAGCACACACCACAGCCACTCACTTGTGGCTGCTGATGCCCCAGAGTACCAGGGACACCTTCCACTATCCCAGCTCTAAGCCCCATCCAACCTGGCCTTGAAGAGCTCCCCACCCTCACAAGGACAAATTTCTTCTGAACCCAGATCTATTCTCTATCAGATTGAAGCCATCTCCCCTAGTCCTGTCACTCTCACAAACAGTCTGTCTTTTTCTCTGGAATATTCCAACACCACAAATGCTCTGCCTTGTTTTCACCACACACCAACCCCAGCAGTTAGCAGGCACGTTTTGGAGGCTGTAGGGGACTGGAGAAGGAGTTTGGATGCTGAAAAGGGGAAAAGCCCAGTGATTCTATTTGCTTTTGGTGCAGCAGCACTTCTCCAGAGGAATTTCTCTTACCATTTGCAGCATCTTAGCTTCCCACCACGGCAGGTCCCGATGTCGACCAGAGGAGCAGAGCAGGGCACGAAGGAGCAGGAGCCCCGGCTCTGCCGGCATGCGAGGGTGTCAGCGGTTTCCTGGCTGTAAGCTGCAAAAAAATAGGGAAAATTCATGTTTATTTTCAGTCCTGGAAGAGGACTTGAGACTGGAGGCATGAGATTTACCTGGCCCTGTGTTAAGGTTTTGTCATCATATTAGATTCTGTTCCTAATTTGAAAGGCATCACAGCTTTATTCTAAATCAGGTCTATAACATTTGAACCACTTTGTTGCAGTGGTTCTCGAATCCTTTCTCTTAATCACATATTGTTTGAGGATTACATATTTTTGATGTCACTCAGCTGATTTTAAAGCTACCATTAGGCTTTGTTTTCCCTCATTTCTTAAATTAAAAAGGCCTGTAGTGTTTTACACATATAATCTTTATGAAGAGATAGAAAATAACTGGTGGCCCTTTCCCCAGAAATCCTACTGGAATTTTACCAGTCCTGGTACATCCCTGGGGTCACAGGGAGTTTTGATACAAATAATACATTTTTGTGGTGCATGAAGTAGGAAAAGCCCAAGAAAGCAATGCCAGAACATGTAGTACAGATTTTGTCTCAATGGTTCTGCATTTTTTTTTTTGAGTAGACAAACTTTTGATGGTCTAAGAAAGCTGGTACAAATTTGAGACTACTGCAAATCAAATTGAGATAACTTCAGATGCTTCAAAGACACCCAAATAACCTGGAATGATACATGGGCTCCAAATCCACTTAATGCACATGGCCAATACAGAGTTCAGGCAAAAACCAACAGTCAGCATAACATTTTTCCCAAAAAGAGATGAAGTGTCCTAATCTAAAATACACAGTCAAGGACATGTGGGTGAGAATGTGAGAAGAGAAAGTTCTCATGTTGCTGGGTTACATATTCAGTATTATTCTAAGAATTGCCTCAATAAAATCTTCAGGGAATTGTTCATGTTGGAAAAGAGTCCTTGGATCCTCCATGAGCAGCGAGTCCAACATTCCCCAGCACTGCCAAGGCCACCACTGCCCCATGTCCCCAGCTGCCACATCCACATGGATTTTAAATCCCTCCTGGGCAGCTGTGCCAGGGTTGGAGAACACTTCTGGTGAACAAATGTTTCCAAATATCCAATCCAAACCTCCCCAGGTACAACTTGATGTAATTTTATCTTGTCCTGTCCCTGTTTCCTGAGAGCAGAGCCCGACCCCCTTGGCTGTCCCCTCCCGTCAGGGAGTTGTGCAGAGCCACAACGTCCCCCCTGCGCCTCCTTTTCTCCAGGCTGAGCCCCTTTCCAGCTCCCTCAGCCCCTCCTGGTGCTCCAGCCCCTTCCCCAGCTCCGTTCCCTTCCCTGGACATGCTCCAGCCCCTCAATGTCTCTCTTGTCAGGAGGGTCCCAGAGCTGTCCCCAGCACTGGAGGTGTCCCAGCAGTGCCAGCACAGGGGACAGCACTGCCCTGGCCCTGCTGCCACCCCAGAGCTGGGACAGCCCAGGTACCTTTGGCCTCTTGCCCACCTGGGCACCCCTGGCTCATGTCCAGCTGCTGTCAGCAGCACTTGCAGGGCCTTTTCCAGTTTTTGAGCTGCTTCACCCCAGCCTGGAGCTGCAGGGATTGATGTGAACAGCACTTGACCTTCTTGAACCTCACACAGTTTGCCTCATCCCATGGATCCAGCCTGTCCAGATCCCTCTGCAGAGGATTCCTGCCCTCCAGCATATCAACACTCCTGCCTAATTTGGTGTAATCTGCAAATTTGCTGAGGTTACCCTCCCTCCCCTCATCTGGATCATTCATTAAGATGTCAAACAGGACCAGTGTCAGTACTGAGCCCTGGGGAGTGACAGCCTCAGCTGGACTTAACTCCATTCCCCACACGTCTCTGGGCCTGGCCATCCTGACAGTTTTTAACCCAGTGCACCCATCCAAGCCATGAGCAGCTAGTTTCTCCAGGAAAACTCTGTGGGAAATGGTGTCAAGGATTTACCAAAATCCAGCTAGATACCTAATCCACTGAATGGGACACCTTGTCATAGAGGAGATCAAGTTGGTCAAGCAAGATCAGCTTTTCATGAACCAACACTGGCTGTGCCTGATCCCCTGGGTGCTCTGTACATGCCACATGAAGGTACTCAAGATGAGCTGTTCCAAAACCTCTTCTAGCCCCAAAGGTCATTACAGGACCATCATTTTTTTCTCATCTTGTCATCATATGCTAGAAAGAAGCCATCAGTATGACTATCAAGAACCTTGAATTGATAGCTTGAAAATTAGGACAATGACTAGGGAAGGGGAATTCTAATAGGAAAGTCATGGATTCCAGGAGCAGAGAAGTAATCCTCAGCACTGGGATCTAATGAACTTCTCTGCATCTTCACCTTTTGAGCCTCCATCTCATCTCTTTTCAGCCTTACCTGGAGCAGCCTGGAAGAGGAAGAAGAGAACAGCGACGAGGAAGAAAAGGATCCTCATGACTGCAGCTGGCAGCAAGGCAGCTTTGGCAGGGATGGAGACAACACCAGTGTGAACAGAAGCTGTCTGAGACCGAGCACAGGTGGTGCCTCTGCATATAAAGGCTCTGGGACAGAACAAGGTGGGTGGAGGAGTGGCTGCCTGGAGAACAGAGAGTTCATTGCCCTGTTCCCATGGAGATTGGTGAGGTAGGGAGATGTTGCAACCTCCCACGTTAGAAGATGCCCGACCTGAGCCATGGCCACATCTTGCTGGCTGACCCGAGCAGCCAAACCACCCCATGCCAGCTGGTGGGCTGCACCCAGGGAGGGCATGGGATTGGAGCAGGAGGGAGGTGGGTTCCTGGGATCTGCAGGGCTGCAAACCATGCAGAACTGATGGTGCCCTGTGGCTCTTGGCCATGGTCTTGTGCCAGCTTGTCCTCCCCCTCAGCCACCAGCCAGGGTGAGCAAAGGAGAAAACTCCTCCTTGGAGACAAGACCATGGGGTGACAGGGCAAGGGCTAATGGCTTCAAGCTGAAAGAGCAGGTTTAGATGAGATATTCAGAAAAATTCCTTCGTGCTGAGGGTGGTGAGACAGTGGAATGGGTTGTCCAGAAAAGCTGTGGCTGCTCCATCTCCCAGTGTTGAAGGAGAGGTAAGACAGGGCTTGGAGCAACCTGGGATAGTGGAAAATACTCCTACCCAAGCAGGGGCTTGGAAAGGGATTATCTTTAGGGTCCTTTCCAATCCAAACCATTATGTGATGATGAAGACAAATGCAGAAAACGATCAGAGATTTAATCCTTGCTTGGGCTGGAGTTGTAGGGCTGCAACAGAAGGAGACAGAGTAGGGCTGAAAGGGTCGTGGATATCACCCCTCCTGGTTATGAAACTGGCCGTTGTTCTGGTCTGCCAGGAGTTTTTCCAGCATGGTTCACAGCTCAGTCACTCTCTGTGTGACTTTATTTATGCTCTTTTATTTGTGACTTTATCCATGGATTTGTACCAAATGTCACAGAAGTCATTAAACAGAAAGGAGTGGAAGGGACACTGCTTTGTGTTGTGCCACACTGTCATACGAGACTGATCCTAATTCCCTTCAGCAACCCCTAAGATCTGTCCTGAAAACAATGATATCATAGTCTGAACCTTCTTCCCATAGCAAGTCTGCATGGAGTGTCTAAAATTACACATTCTTGCCCAAATGATCTGGGTTTAATGACATTTTCTCTTGCTGTCAACCACCTTGCTGAGTGTGGTTATGAAGAGACTCACATCTCTCCGAGTTTACAGATTCAACATATTGAATCCAGTTCTGTGTGGTGTGTCCACCTCTCTTATCATCTTGTAACTTACTTCTGTATCTGAAAATAAAATCTAATGTTTTTTTTCATGCATGTGAAGGTTCAGCCATACCTAAAATGGGCCAGAGGAAGTGCCACCAGAATTCTCTAAAGGTCTCTTAAACCCTTGTACTTGTTGCCAAGAAATGCCACTCCTGTGACATATGGAAACTGCAAGTGAACAGGACAAACCAAAAATCATCAGTGACACAAAGTCACAAGGGTGATTAATTATTTACTGCTTCAGCCAGAGCAGCAAACTGAAACGATGGAGAGCAAGAGCAGGGGTCAGCTCTGACTGCCCACAGAGGGCAGAGAGGTCTGTGCCTGCCGGGTATGCCAGCTGCTGCTGCAAGCTGGGTGGAGGGCATGAAAGGGCTTCAGGTTTTGGGTTTTTTTTAAAAAAAACACATTAATTCAATATATCAGGGCTAGGAACAAGAAAAACTCTTCTTGCGGATGGATGAGGAGGTTGAGAAGGGGCAACAGGACACAGGTGGCAAAGAAAATGAATTTTTACCCATATTTCATTGAGCCCACATCCTTGAGGAATATGGTGAGGGAATTAACCTTCAAATCCCTGCCAGGAGCTGTGAAAGCTGGGGTGGGCAGTGATGGTTTAGGGAAAGGCACACATTTTATTGAGCCACATTATTGAGCCAGAGGCACAGGCTCTAAAATGAGCTGTTGCTGTCATCTCTCCTCATTTATGTGTCCATGTGTGCCTGGAATTTTATTGAAGGGAGTCATGGGGAACACTGACCATCTCTCTGATTCCTGATTTGTGATCCAGGACATGGACACAACCCCACAACCCAAACCACTCTGAGCACCTGCCCAAAGTTTCAGACAGGCAGCTCATCCATCTGCACCCTCAGCTTCGCTTCTGGAAAGAAAAAGAAGGGAAATAATTGGAGTCCATGATCTTAAAACACAGCTAGCTGTAAGGAAACCATCAAGGGTGAAACTTACTTGTAGAAATAACAGGATTTAATGGAAAAGGGAAAAGTGCTTTTCTACTCCTTGCATAATCCCCCTCCTGCCTGTCCCAGACAGCAAAAGGGGCAGGGATATTTAATTTGGGGAGTGAGGCTGCTGAGCAAACCCTGCTGGGCCATGATGTCACAGATGGTTCAACGCTCTTTGGAACCAAACAACATCAGGGAGAGGGAAGGAAAGGGGGAATGGCTCCAGCTGGCGAGGGCAGCAGAGGAGGGCAGTGGGAGTTGTCTCACATGAGGCCAAGCCCAGGTTCCACTCAGGCTCATGGGGAGTGCAGGGGTGAGATGGACACTCAAGGGACTCTGTATAAATTGGGCACAAATGGAAGAATGAGCCTGGAGTGAGGGTGGCTGCTGGGCTGAAATGCCAGACCTTGATGGACATAAGGTCCAGCATTCAGAAACAGGAATGGAGACAATCCCTTTTGGAATAACACCTCTGTGATTTAAACACCAGAGATGTGTTTCATTGGGGTAGCAGGGAAATCTGAGGTTCTGTTCTGAATTTATCCAGATTTAATAACAGAGATTTTATTCAGGATGTTGTGGTTTAACCCAAGCTGGAAATTCAGCTTCAGGCAGCTCTTGCTCACTTCTGCCCTGGTGGGATGGGGAGAAAATCAGAGGAGTAAAAGTGAAAAAACTTGTGGGTTGAGATAATGACAGATTAATAGCTAAAACAAAATCTGTGCAAGCAAAGTTATTTATTCACCACTTCCCATGGGCAGGCAGGTGTGCAACCATCTCCAGGAGAGCAGGAATCCACCACAGGTAACAGTGACTTGGGAAGAAAAACTCCATCACTCCAAGTGTCCCTTCCTTCCTTGTTTTTCCTGCAAGTTTTATTGCTGAGCATGACCCCACAATATCCCTTGGGTCACCTGGGGCCAGCTATCCTGGCTGTGTCCCCTCCAAAATCCTGGTCACCCCCACCTCTTGTTGGTGGAGTGAGGAGCAGAAAAGGCCTCGACTGAGTCCTGCTCAACCATAACAAAAAACATCCCTGAATTATCAGCACTGTTCCCAGCACAAACACAAACCACCACCCCATACTGGGAAGTAAATAAAATCCATCCCAGCCAAAACCAGCACACAGAAGGAACTTGAGGGATGTAGAACAAATCATCAGTGTCTGTTTTTTCAGTTGGACATGTCCAGGCTATGGGCAGTGAGATATCCTTGCTACAGTGTATTCTTTAAATATTGAATTTTGTGACTCCTGTTTAAAACAGGTCTGATGTTTTAAAACCCAGTCTATACATCACCCAAAATCTTGTCTCTGTGGAGTAATAGTTCAGGTCCCATTGTGTTAATAAATTCAGGTGTGTGTGTGTGTGTATTTTTAATACATATATATTATATTATATTATATTATATTATATTATATTATATTATATTATATTATATTATATTATATTATATTATATTATATTATATTATATTATATTATATTATATTATATTATATTATATTATATTATATTATATTATATTATATTATATTATATTATATTATATTATATTATATTATATTATATTATATTATATTATATTATATTATATTATATTATATTATATTATATTATTCATATATTATTTTAGATAGATATATTATATATATTATAAAATTATATATATTATATAATTATATTATATAATTATATATAGATATAATTTGTAATACTGATGGTGTTTATTGGTTGCCATACAATTATCCTCTGTGTCAAGGGTTGCCTGTAAAGTTCTTCCCTCTCGGCTTTCACTCCTGTCATCCTAAATGCTTTATTACCATCATCAAAACTGGTTGCTCCTTTAGTCATTCCCTTTCCCAAATCCTTTGGCAATATATGAGATTGCACAGACTCATTTAAAAAATACTGCCTCACTCTGAGCCTTGAGTCAAAACCAGAGAGGAAATTACTGTGAGTAACAACAAAGATCACAGGTTTTGGTTTAAGAAAACCTTTATTTTCATGTGTGAATAAAATAATTATATATATATTGCTTCACATCCTCCAAGAGCTGCATGAACCTGATGTGATTGAACCTCCAAACACCCCTGTGAGGTAGGCTGGAATAGGTGGCCAAGGAGCCAAAGTGGCTTGAGTATTAAAAGCAAAAAGGGAGTGACTTCAGCGAGGAAAAACCCGGATCTCCAGAAGCGGTGTGCTAACAGGACATGCCCTCTGGAAGCTTCTTTTAAAGCTCATTTGCAGGAGGCTTTAGCTAGAGGAGGAATCCATGAAAATCAGCTCCTCAAGGCAGTGGAAATGTTGCTGGTCCGAGGGCTCTGATCCAGGAAAGCCTTTTCTTCTTACTCTGCCAAAATCCTGCAAAGATACAAAGGGTCTTGTTATTGTGCTGCAGTGCCACCTCAGCTCACTCTCTAAAAGCCTCAATACCTCCTAATTACCTTTCAAAATGAACCTACAGGGTGGGTTCAGCCTGCAGGTTTAAAAACCTACATCTCTGTGTGTGTTGGGTGTCCAGGTCTGCAGATTTCCAGTGTATAAGAACTGTGGCCACTGGCAAATGAGTTATATGACCACTTGTAATGACTATTTTTTTCAGTTTACACCAAAATAAAAATTGGGGATTTAATGTGGTTACTGAACAGGCAAGTCTAGTGCCTTCTGAAGTGGTCTGGGGTATCTGCTTGGCCTCCAGACCATCATCTCTCTTTTCTGAAAATCAGTGTTTTCCCTTAGAGCTAACTCAGCCAGATACATTGATATGATTTAAATACTCCAATACAGCTCAAATGCCACTAAACATCTCAATGTGTCCTGCTGAATCAAACACTCCATGTCTAAATTCAAAGATTTGTTTTCAAGCAACCTGAGTTGGGAAAAAATATTTATATTTTACTTTAGAATACTCTGTTGGTTTTAACTTCTACTCTTGTATTGGTCAGCTCAGCTGGAAATCAAATAGCCAATATAAGAACTTTAATCCTGAACACTAACATCCATCAGTATCAGGTACATTCTTCCAAAAAAGAATATTTCTGTAAGAAAATTACACCTGAAACCAGACTCGAGAGGTCTTGTTCCTTTCCCAGGCTCAGTTTTCTTTTTGTTAAGTCTAGCAGATGTTCTGACAGAAATCTGATGTTTGAGCTCTCCCATCTGCTCCTACCAGTCCATTTGCTATCAGTGGAAATTGCTTCCCAAGGAGGATGAGTGGTCACAGAAAGTGAAGGATCACATCATTCCTTTGCAAAATCATCTAATATCAGATTCCTTCTGTTCCATTTACTTTCCTGAATTCCCAAATGCATCCTTAGCATCTTATTCTCCTGGCAACAAACCTGTCCTATTATTGGAATTACTTGGGTTTCCTGAAACCACTGAGGATTCCCACTTGCTGAATAAATGCATAAAACATTTTGCTAGAACCATCTCATCAGATTTCTTCCATTTATGGGAACCTTTAAGCCCTGGAAATCCTATAAATAACAGAATCACAGTAAGGAGTTCTGGAAAATTCAGACATCACAGATCTGAGCTCTCCCTTTGTTTTGAGCCAAGGTCTGTCCTGTCACATCAGTGGCTGGGGATCTGCCTGAACATCGTGGCTGGGATAAATTTTATCATCACACCAGTCCTCTTCATCAAAGGTACAGGAACCTCTCCTAATCTGGTGCTGCATTTGGGGGTGTGAATGTCACTGCAGCTGGCAGGGATCATCTCATGGCCATTAATGGAACAAATATATTCTATGAATTTAAGTAGCTGGAGAATATGTTTTATTTTAAGCTGAAGAGCATTCCCCAAAAGCATGTTCAAAACCTTAAGGAAAGAAAAAAATCTACCTATGAGGGAAACTCCAGACATTATTAGAAAGTGGTTTCCAAGGTCAAAAGTTAAATGCACACCCAAGTCCCCACTCACTGACAAATTCACTCCTCTTTGCCCTTGTAAGAGCTGTGCAGTGGTGGGAGGAAGGAGAGATGGGGAGAGGTTAAAAAGCAGAGTTCTGTGAACACTTTTACCTCTTTAAATGTACATTTTCTAGGTAAATTTTTAAATAAAAACAAGAGGGATGATAAAAAGCTTCCTCTGATGGGTATAAATACTGTGAAGTATTTTCCTAATAATTTCTTGAAAAAACTTTCTTTTCCCATAAAAATTCAAAACAAAGTGAAAAATACTGAATTCTTGGACATTTTGACTGTTCTGAACCCTTTCTCCCATACACAATTTCCATCCAAATGAATTTTCTCCCTAAACACGCACCAGCATCATACATGTGTTCCTCCTCCCTTGGGGCTTTCCCAACAAGGGTTGTCCTGCAAGCCCCTCTGAAGTTTTGCTGATTATTCAGAGAAATAGTGGATAAAACAGGGGACCTTCTGAGGCCTCTGGGATGTTTTGTCACCTACTTGGAGCAGCAGTTGAGCAGCCCCCCGTGGCACGTCCCTGTGGCAGCGAAGGTGGGTGGGCACGCCCCAGCACGGCAGAATCTTCCCTGGCTCCGGCACTCAACAGTGTCAGCAAAAAGAGGGTCTGCAGAACCTGTGGGGAGTGGCAGGAGTTAAAATCTCAGCTTTCTGCCTGAAATGATGAGAGGTAAATGTTCAACAAATGTTCATGTGTTGTCTTTTTTAGCAAGAGGGGCATTCTGAGTGCAGATGCTCCTCATCCCACCACTGCACCGGCCCCGTGGCATCAGATTTTGCCTTTCAGCTGATGGTGGCTTTTCCCTCCCTGTGAACACTCTTATGCTTACAAACCCTTTTATAGGAGTTTTGCTTCGCACCTGAAGTAGCCTGGAAGAGGAGGAGGAAGACAGCGAAGAGCAGGTAGAGGATCTTCATGGCTGTCAGCTGCTGGTGGATTGTGAGGTCCTGAAAAGCTCCTGAAAGACCAATGATGGCTGAAGCTGGCTTGAGCAAGGGCTGGGACAGACATCCAGTATTTATAGGGCCCGTGGGGTTGTGTAAGTGTGACAAGTCAATGAGTAACTGCCATGAACTTTCTGGAGAGGGACTGGACCCCTTATCACATGTGGTAGTGAACGTGTTGCAATCCCCCAAGGGTGAATTTCCACTTCATGTGTCAGTAATATAATCTGACCATCAGCCAAGCCTGACTGAGCTGCACCAATTTTCACGGCTTTTGGAAACCTCTTCCCAACACAAGCACCAGGATGGGTCTGGGGGACTTGGAAGTCAGTGACCATTGGAGTGGGGACCCAGCTTTGATCCTGGATTCATCTCTCACTGACAGTTCATGTAACATTTTGTCTCCATTTCCCCATCCCTGTAGCAAGGTGGATGTCAAAAGCAGAGGAAAGCATTGGGAAAGACTTGAGGTGATGCAACTGTTCTTTGTCAGTTTTTAAACGGGTCTCAGGACAGCCTCACCCACTGCAGGGGACTGACACAAAGCTCTCCCCCTCCTTCAGTCCTCACTTGTATCATAGAATCACAGAATGGTTTGGGTTGGAAGGGACCCGAAAGATCATCTCATTCCAGCACCCCTGCCATGGTCAGGGACACTTCTGCTAGAAGAGGTTGCTTCAAGCCCCATTTAGCCTGACATTTCATCCCACATCATTTCCACTGCTCTACCTTCAGCCTTAAGGTGCAAATTCTGACTTCTTTGCATTCAGTTCGTTTGTCCATATTAAAAACCACAGGAGTTAAGAGTTCTAACACTCACTAATATATCTATTTTCTTTTAAAGGGAATAAACTTCTTCATATACATGCACAAGTTTGTGATGCAATGCCAAATATTTCCCTTCTTATTGCCCTAGAGGTTGGGAGAACGGACTGATTCCACCAGAATCACATCTGACATAATGCTTTGAAGGGCAACATCTGGGATTTCACTTCAGAGCATGATCCCCGTGGCTGTAAATTTTATTAAAAGGAGATCAATGCGGGGAAGGTTCTTCTTCCCAAAATCCTGGACTAATAAACAACTTAAACACTGTCACAGCCCAGGTGTTTCTGCAGTTCTTACCTCTGACATTCTGGTTCAGTGATTTGCTTCCTTATTACCTCATTCCTTATATTTAACTCAGAGTTAATGGCATTTTTGTTCCAAGAATTGTTTGAAGGATGAAAACATTACTGAGGTTTATGTTTAATTTGCATGGTAATGGGCCAGCTTGAGCAGCTGAGAGAGAAGTAACAAGGTGAGTTTATGCAGCAAATAACAGCAAGATAAACACTGATTTCCCTCTTGCACTCATAAAATCTAATTAACCAAGAAATGCGAGGCCTTCCTTTTTTTATCCTTCTTTTTTTTTTTTTTTCTGGTACCCTTGCCTTGAAAATTATTTTTTTCTTTTGCCAGCGACTCTCCAGCTTTTCCCATTTCTAATGGAGAAGAAATGTAATTTGTCACCCCTCTCCTTTCTCTTTAGTGGAATACAGAAAGGCAAATGCCTGACCTGCAACACCATCATGAATAAACCCAAAAATAAACCCCTTTTGTTTTTCTCAAGACCCTTTGAAATGTTAATTCCCCTCACCTGTCTTTCACACAGACAGAACAGTTTGGAGTGTTGTGCAAGTGGAAGCACTTGTCCATAAGACATCCAAGTTAGGGAGGAGGGGTGTTTTTCCCAAATAAAATCAGAGTGTGGCACCAGGGAAGGTTGTGACTACTTTTTGTTATTTGAAAAAACTCCACTCAGTTCCATGGCTTTACTTTTTCTCTCCTCTGGAAAAGAGTCAATCTAATATTAGAGTTAAATTATTTAAATGTTATATGTATGGATTGCCATAGCACTCAGATTTTGCTGAACAGCCTCATTCCTTGCAGAAGGAGAAGCCCTCTAGGAAACAGGGAAGAAGATTTTTGCAATGAGGGTGGCAAAACACTGGCACAGGCTGCCCAGAGGGGTGGAGGATGCCCCTGGAAACAATCAAGGATGGAGCTAGGAAAAATCTGGTGTAGTGGAAGGTGTCCCTGCCCCTGGCAGGGGGTTGTAATGAGATGAGCTGTGAGGTCCTTTCCAACCCAAACTCTTCAAGGATTCCATGATTCGATGAAAGCGACCAGCACTTTGAGCCCTGTTAGCACAGGCAACCCGAAAATGTCGTGCAGAGCAAGAGGAAAATTCCATGACTTTGACTTCTAACAAAAACAAAGACAGGAGCAAACTGGTTGCTTGAAACCAGGCAAAACTTGTATAAAACAGGCAAGGAGCAGAACAATTCATGCAGCACAGCAGTGACCTGGGGCTGGAACAAGGAAGTGTGTGCATGGAACTCTATCCCACAGTACCCAGGGCCAGGATGAAGTCCTGGAGATCTTTGTTGAACATTAACTTCCACACATGAGCTGGGAAGTCAAGGAGCTGCAAGTACCCATCCCAGAGAAATCAAGTTCTCTAAGCAAAGAGGAGCTGGGGGGTCTTTGCAATTAAATTTTCCTGAATTTTGCCCCAGCAACCCCTTTCCAAAGGTGATACTGCAAGGAAAATCTGAAATGTTGAGTGAGGAAAACCTTTGCAAACAGCATTTCAAGCTGATTTTTCAGTCTTCTGCAAGATGGGTTTTTCTTCTCTTGTTGCCTCCTTGGGTAACAAACCCCCATAATAATTCACAAGCAGCACCATACATGATGTGATATAGGAGGGGTTTGCCTCAGTGTTTTCTCATAAGTGTGACTCATCAGCTAATGACAGATAAAAAGAAGTCTAAGAACCACTGTGCTTTTGAGAAAGGTTGTTTAAAATAGGGTACATGTATTTGGATGATGGCAAAACTTCATTTTACCATTGTAAATATGAATATGTCTTTAAAATCTCGTAGGCACATGGTTATTTCAGAAATCATGTGTTTATGTTCCATTAAAACCAAATGCATGTTAAAACATAATCCAGTATTCTCTTGGCTTTTCTAATGATAGTGCAAAGCATTATTATAGAATTATAGAATTATGGAAGGTGTGAGAAATTAATTTATAGAAAACTCTGGAAGCCTGACAGAAAGCTCACTTAGTATACATATGTATGCAAACTTTGAGACGAAAAATGCTGACTTAGAAATACCATAGAATAAAACAAACATTGTTGTGAGATTTTTTTCCCTTCAAATAAGAGGGGGAAATGTAAAAAATAAATTTATAAAAATTCTCAAAGCCTAACAAAAAACTCACATCGTATACATCTGTATACAAACTTTAAGATAAAAATACTAACTTAAAAATGCCATAAGATAAACAAACATTGTTGAGAGAAAAATTGAACTAGAAACAAGTTTCAAAAGATGGCCTTATAAATAAGACTAGATAATTAAAAAAAAATAAAACTATGAAAGATGCAATGTAGGAAGACCCATGAAAAGTAATTTTAGATAATTAACTTCAAAGTATTTACAACATAGTGTAATTAAAGCTAATAGACCAAGAAACACTTATATTCTAATTTAAAAATAGTTATCTTCTAATTGTGATAACATAAATTATAACATCTATATTGTCTCACCCTTAACATGAGACTAAAAATAGAATAAAAGTTTTTAAAACACCTCTCAGTTGCCCCATCTCTGAGTCAGAAAAGAACATAATTCAACAGGAAGGGACCTTTATGATCATCCAGTTCCACCTCTGCCATGGGCAGGGACACCTTCCACTAGCCCAGGTTGCTCCATGTGGAACAGTCTGGTCTAATGGAAGGAGGAACATCCTTGGAACTGTTTAAAACCAGGTTGGATGAGGCTTAGAGGAACCTGGGGTAGTGGAAGGTGTCCCTGCCCATGGCAGGGAGTTCAGACTGGATGGTCTTTAAGTTCCCTTCCAGCCCAAACCATTCTGTGGTTCCATGTTTCCCCCCTTTGACATGATGCTGCTAAGGGCATGTGGAAGAGGTTTTACAGTGATTTCTGTGAGCCAGAGAGAAGTTTGATAAGAAGATCCGTGTTTACCCCTGAAAGAATTTTCTACAAAGGTTGTTGACATTGAAAGCAAGCAACAAAGAAAGATAAATAAGAGAAACCTGCAACTGCCTATTCCAATAAGCACTTTGTTTGTCTCGTCACCAATGAGTGAAGTGTAAACTTATAAGCTTTGTAAGAATGTATAAAGAGCATGCATGCTAAAATAAAAACAAATAAAAACTCTTTGAAGCCTTGTGAAAATGGTGTGTGCTGCTTTATATTGTCTCCGTCTCAACTATGACAAGGGTACAATGAGAACAGGAAAATGAGGGCCAAAAGTGCTTGAAAATTAAAATTTACTAGTGAACATCCTCTAATGGATACACTTGGCTCTCACACACGATATTCCCACACGCCACTTGTCATTAGAGTGGTTTGTGCCATTTCCCATGGGCTAAATGGGTGCACAGGGCAGGTTTTACCTTTGTTTCTCCATCAGTCCTCACTGCGCTTGGCAACAGCTACAAACGTCTCCTATAAAAGAAATATCCTAAAATTTTTAGATGAGGAGAAATACAGCAGATCAGTTAATGAATCCTGGTGTGTGAGACATTGGCTGGTGTCACTGACAGGGCACAAGGGGAGGCCCCTGCGTGTGGCAAGCACATTTCTCTCCCTCTCAGGATTTTTCATAGAGGTGCAGAGAGAGAAATGAAAGAGAAAACAATTTCTCTTTCTGCTCATTGTTTTTCCTATGTGGAATGTGTTTGGAGAATTGTTTACCTGGAGTGAGTGCTTGATTGGATTCTGGTGAGGATTTTTGGGCCTGATGGCCAATCCAACCCACCTGGGGCTGGACTCTCGAGAGAGGGTCACGAGTTGTGTTAGAGACAGAGTCAGAGAAAGTAGTATGTAGTTTTAGTATCCTCCTTTTATATAGTATATTAATGTATTTTAGCATAGTTATAATAAGGAAATCCTTCAGCCTTCTGAATTGAGTCGGACATCGTCATTTCTTCCCATTGGGTTTGCCTGCATTTACAATATCTGCACATTTAAGGTTCAGGGATGGTTTTGTGCTGAGGTCTGGGAACCTGGTCAATTATTAGCTGCCCTTGGCTGCTTTGTTCTCAGCTGCTTGTGCCTTCCTGTTGCAATCCAGACACTGAGTCAACATTAAATAGAAATTTAAATGACAGCACTCAACACCAGCTGGGAGAATGTACTGTCCTCTGCACCTCTAAGCTAAAGGGAAATTCCTCTGTGGAGGGGAGGGTGAGAAGGAATAATAATGAGTGTTGGAGAGGAAGGAGGAAGGCAGGATCTCCTGTAGGTTGTGGAGAAAAGATTGGTACTTCTCTGGTCCTGATGAGGAGTTCCCTGATCTGTCACACAGCCCTAGTGCCGCTACTTTTCCTGAAAAATACTGAGACTTCTGTGTGGATGGTATCCTACAGAATAACACAGAAGCCTTAATATTTAAGAGTTATTGTACAATTGATGATGAGCTAAAACACCAGAAGTGTCTTCATTAGACAGTGAGCAGGGTATAAATACTTCCCTCTGTGCACCATTTAAATGTCTACTCCCATGGTGTATTGGGTAGGTTCTACTGCCTTTGGCACCACCATCAACAAAAATAGAATCATGGAACTTCACTGGTTCTTGTTAGATAGGAAGCTGCTAATGCTGCAGCCACAAGAATTTGATTAATATATATTTATATCTATAATCACTCAAATCAGCATGGCATTGACCTTCTCCTTGTTTTCATCTGAGCAGACAACTCCCTTGTGCCTGCTGCATCCAAGATCACATTACAATTTATTGAGCTGCAGCTAATTCAGGTAGCAGAGTGTGAGCAGTGATTCAAGATGTGACCACTGAAAACTCACCATCTGCGATATTGAGTTATTAGAACAGCCCTGGCAGTTTTGCCCTCTGCCAGCCCTCTGCCAAATTTCCTGGCTGTCTCAATGATTAGTCCTGGCTAGGAACTATTCCAGCAGGCAGACCGGTGTGGTCACCTTGGACTGGAAGCCAAAAATTGCACAATATGGGTATGGTCAAATGATGTCATCTCATAACCCAGAGAAAGGCACTGTTATGAGTCCAGAAGCTTTCCAGAGTGTATTTGCAACTAATCATATTGTAATTATTGCATATTGCAACTGACAGAATGAGAGGACACAGTCTTAAGCTGCACCAAGGGAAATATTGACTGGACATTAGGAAAAAATTTTTTACAGAAATAATGATCAAACACTGTAATGGCCTGCCCAGGGAGGTGGTGGAGTCACCATCCCTGTATGTGTTTAAAAGAGACTGGATGTGGCACTTGGTGTCGTGGTTTAGTTGAGGTGTTAGGTGTTGGACTTGATGATCTTAAGGGTCTCTTCTAACTTAATGATTCTGTAATTCTGTGCATTATTCATATTTGTCTGGTTTGGCACCAGATGCAAATGTGCCTTTTATAAGATGCTTAATCAAGTGTCCTTCTCCCCCGCCTCATGGTTCAGGTGTCTTGAATTCCTCTGTCCTGCTGCTAGCATTTCTTCTGCTATAAATGAATAACAATAACAATAACAATAACAATAACAATAACAATAACAATAACAATAACAATAACAATAACAACAATACTTTTGAGATCTAAATATCCATCTTCTACACAGGTCAGTATCCTGATCAAAGTTTGGAATTGCATGGAGTTTCATTCCTGTCGCTGCTTGGATGCCACTGTCCCTAAGAGAAATCACAGTGATTAAAGATGTCTAAATCCCACTCTGTGAGTCAATCACTGCAGATCTCCACTTGTACAGATGGCACACAGTGAGGGATAACACTAAAAGAAAAGGTATCACTAATCTAACAGAAAAGTGTGTCCATTCAGTTAGAAAAGATGGCTTGAACTATCACATCACAGGATGGTTTGGGTTGGAAGGACCTTAAAGAACATCCAGTCCCACCCCGATAAGCAAGGCCACCTTTCACCATCCCAGGTTGCTCCAAACCCTGTGCAACCTGTCCTTGGACACTTCTAAAGAGCAGAGAAAACCAGCTACCTGGAGGAGTCACCTGAAATAATTAGATGCTTTGATTTACTCAGTTACATCATTTCCAGCCCTCTGTAAAGCAGCCCACAACTTTGAAGGTCAATATCAGGGACAAAACCCAGTTGTGCAAACCATGACATCATCAAGCACATCACCAATTTCCAATGAGGCATTGTGTAATGCAGGGACCAGAGCTGGGGGTGCCATTTGCTTTCTCACACCCAGTGGACCCCATCTCCTGGGGACAAGAAGTGGCAGTGCCTCGTTCTTCACTTGTTCCTATATCACCTAATTGTTTGTTTCCCAGGTTCCAGTTTAAATTTCAGTTAGTTTTTTCTTGAAACATTATTTCCTGGAATTAGTTTTTCCTGGAACTACACCATTTGAGGACTGAAAGCACTTTTTAGATCACCATGTTATTTCTTAGGAGTTACAGAGACAGGACTCTGAGCATTTCCTTGATATCTGATGTCCTTTAAATATCTCCTTGGGATAAACATGAGGGTGGTAAGGCCTGGCACAGGTTGCCCAGAGAAGCTGTGGCTTTCCCTGGATCCCTGGAAGTGTCCAAGGCCAGGCTGGACAGGGCTTGAAGCAACCTGGGACAGTGGAAGGTGTCCCTGCCCATGGCAGAGGTGGAACTGGATGATCTTTAAGGTCCCTTCCAACCCAAAACTTTCCATTCTGTGATCTATCAGGTTAACCTCTGGTAGCAGCAGGTAAATATACTTTCTGCCTCTCCTTTCACTTAATCTCTTTCATTTCATCTCTCCATTCATGGTTATTTTTTCCCCACCACACTGGTCTCCATGCTGGAGGTTTGTCCAGCTGGGAGCAGGGCTGACTTTGCAGCAGCTGTACAGTTCCAGCATGGAAGAATCCCTCACAAAACATGGAATCCAGAGTTAATTTTTCATCTCCCTTCTTCAAAGACATGTTGACATGGCATAAACCATCCTGACTCTCATCTGCTGAAGTTTACAAAATGTTCAAGATGATTTTCAATGACCCCAAGCCGCCTCTGCACAGAGGTCTCCACAGAGCCACGCAGGGCTAATAGCTCCTGCTCCCCTGTGCATGACTTTCCTGGGAAACCATGTCTTGAACAGCAGCACCTCACCCCCTCCTTCAAGGGTGGGATTCCTCCTGGGTAATGAGCCACACACTTCTAGGAAACTGAAGTTTGGCCTTTGGAAAGGCCAAGACTTCCTAGCAGCATTAGGGGCTGCATGTCTCAAGTCATCTGCACATTTTCACTCCCACGCCTTTGCTGGGGGTATAAAACAGAGTTTAACCCACCTTTTACCCCCATCTCCAGCCCTCCAGAGGGGCAGTGAGGTTGAGTTTGTGGGTGTGGGTGCAAAGGTCCTTTCCAGCCCAAACCATTCTGTGATTCTGAGGCACCAAGGGTGGCTGGCCACATCTATACTGTTAAATTCCTTCAGCTTCAGGGACAGGTGGCTGGATTAAAACTATCCACAGGGAGTGGTTCCTAGCCCATACCAACCCCCATGGATTTGTGACAGTTGTTCTGGGCCCAGATTGAGCCAGTTTAGCTGATATTACAGGGCCAGGCCCTGAACCTCTGTCCCTACATTGCTTTGCTGCCCCAGGACATTTTGTTATGGATGTTCTCACAGGTGATAAGCTTTTCCTTCCCTCCTGCCTCTCCACTCACTCCTCCTGCCCCAGGACACTCAGCAATTCTGCTGGTACATTATTTGGCAAAGCTGTTGCAATCACACCACAAGTAAGTGAAATCTCTGGCTTTTACCCTAAAATCTAATTTGCCTTTCGGATTACAGCAGTTCTGTATTGAATCAGCCATTTCCACCATGCAAAGGACATAGATCTTATGCAATGACTTAGTTGCAAGGACAATTTTGGTTACAGGAATATGATATAAAATCTCAGAAGCTTAAAGGAAGGAAGGAAGGAAGCAGCCAAGCTGTTGGATCAAATCCCATTTGCAGACAGCTCCTGTTCTTACACAAGGGACAAAATCCCAGGGAAAAGTTCAGGCAAAGGAAATAAATTTGGTTGATTTTCCATGTTTAAAAGTCTAAGAGCTATATTATATCTCTATCAACTTTGGGAGATGGGGAATGAAGTGCTGAGCAGGGCCATCTGCTCCAGCCTCATCTTGCCATTTTCTTTTTTGGGAAAAATTCCTGTCATGACTTTGTCACTGCAAATATAAAACATAAAAAGTGTCTAACACACTTCTGGGGCTTTGAAAAGCCAATGGACTGTGATAGAGCAGGGAATGAAAATTAGAAGGACAGGTATCTACAAACTGATGAGCTCTGGCTTGTATTCATTTAGACATTTATTCATTTAAAAAATCTACTCTTGATTACATCTCACTGCCAGCGTTGATGTCTGCTCACAAGGCTGATCCCAGTGCTTTGTACAGATTTTCTTGGAATTTGTTCTGATATTCACCCAGCTCCCAAGGCAGTAACTGAAAACCACTCACAAGTACATCCTGGGTACGCACCTGGCAAAACAGCTGAAAAAATAGAAAAAAAAAAAAAAGAGTTTACAAGAAATTAATTATGAATTAAGGTCTGGAATCTGATGACAAAGAAGTTTGACGATTTTCAGGCTAGGGTATTGCAACAGAGATAGAGATAAGAAATTGCTTTGAGCCTTTTTTATTGTTGTTGTCCCCTGAAATAAATCCAAGGAAATATTTCTCTCTTGAAGATTCTTAGCTGATAATCCATCCCATACGGGTTTATGGTCTGATTTTAAAGATATCAGTGTACAAGCTGAAAGCCCTTCTGCCTCTTGATTGCTGAGAAAGATAAATATCAACCTCATGCTGTCAACAAAATGTACATTGGGAAAGAAATTACCCAGTGTCACAGCCTGGGTTATTTTCCCCTAAATCCATTAGCCCCAAGTTCTTCTGTTATATATTTTCCCACTTGCTGCATTTTATGAAGTTCCCCGCTGTTGGTGTGACTTTTAAATAGCTGGAATAAAATTGCCAAATCCTCACTCTTTGGGTTTTTTTCCATGCCATTGCTGAAGATATTTATAAAATTCATCCCCACATGGAAGACTGAGCAATCATAGCCCTGACACCCCCATCCTGCTCCACACTAAGGCAGAAGTGAGATGTAGATGCAAACAGGGAAGGGATGAGAGCAGCAGGGACAGGCTTGGCCAGAGGAAATGAGAGACACAAAGTTTGTTAGAATCACAGAATCATTGAATTATTTAGGTTGGAAAAGAGCTCCCAGACCACTGAATCCAGCCTGTGAGTGATCCCCACCTTGTCAGAGCACTGAGTGCCACATCCAGTAATTCCATGGATACTTCCAGGGATGGAAACTCCACCACCTCCCTAGGCAGCCCCTTCCAACTCCTGACCACCCTTTCCATGGAGAAATTCTTCCTGATATCTAAATGTTAATAGGTTCCTTCATCACTTCTCCAGCAGTCACTTCATTGATTGATTCAAGTGCTGAGTGAATAAAGGCTAAAAATCTTTTTTTTTTTTTTTTTTAGCATGGAATGAGCCTCCCTCCACAAACAGGAGGACCTACGAGTTGCCCAGAGAAAGTGTGGAATCTCCTTCACTGGAGATATTCCAGAACTATCTGGACAAAATCCTGTGCAATGTCTTCTAGGATGAGCCTGCCTGAGCAGGGAGGCTGGGCCAAATAACATCCAGTGGTGCCTTCCAACCTTATCCAGTCTGTGTTTCTGTGGTCTTTATCCTTAGGAAGGCCCAGTAGACCAAAAACAAACTTTCCCTGGTCACTCACAGGGAGATGTGACCTTGTCCTCAACTTGGACCTTGAGACTTGAGCCAACAGGGTGGAAAGAAATGAAAACAAAACTTCAGCTTCCAAACCAGTCATGGGATCATTCTAGAAGAAAGCCTGGTGACACAAGAGCGGCACTGTAGCTTATACAAACAGAAAAAAAAATAAAAACCAACCTTGCTGCCTAAAAAAACATACTTCAAGTTTCTACAGAAAAACATTTCCACCAGACACAAAGAGTCCAGAGTTGAACCCAATCTGTCACTGTGTGAAGGAGTCCCAGCTTCAGGTTTCACATGCTCCTCTGGTCAAGCTACTTCTATGTCAATATTCAGAGTAAAGTACTTTGTGTAACAGACCTCAATAGGTCTGATCACAATTCCCTGAGAACTGGATTTTCACTGGAAAATAAAGTTATATCGGAAAGATAATTTGTTACAGGAATTTGCAGCAATATGGAATATTTTAAGCCTTTCTCCCTCACATTTCCCTATTTGATACAGCTTCAAAGATTTCCTTGTTTATGCAAGAGAGAGTATTTTAACTGGAAATATTTGGAGAGTCTCAATATTATGAAAAAATCTTGGTTATTAAGTAGCTTATGACAACTTTCCTTGAATTGGAGACATCAAGTTCTACTCTCTGTTGAAGTGTCCCTTTTATTAAAAATCATCACCATGCTCTTCATAGAATCATCCAATGGTTTGGGTTGAAAGGGGACCTTGAAGATCCTCTCGTTCCAGCACACCTTCCCTAGACTGTGACTCAAAACGCTCCTGCTTCAAAAAAAAAAAAAAAGCTTTTAGCAGTCTTAAGAGTTTGGTCCTTTGAAAAGTGAGAATAGTTGTAACGTCAGCATTTTTTATGAAATGCAAAACTGTTCCCATTGCCTGCGGTAAAAATACATCTGATGAGAAGTCTACAAGAATAATGCTTCCTACCAGATATCCTTTCAAGAGAGTGCCAGTTGTCCCAAAAATAGCATCTTGAAAATTGTACTCTTTGGGGCTTTTTCATCTGTGGAAGATTTACAAAAGGAAATATCTGAGTTTCTTTCCATTCTGATAAATCAAAGGGACAGAAAATCACATTATGGAGACAGAGCCAAAGAAAAGGACCTTTGACTTAATGGTCGTGGAGGTCTTTTCCAACCTAGAGGATTCTGTGACATTGAAAGCAGTGAGGCAGCGACATCTTGAGGAAATCCCTGCTCACTCAACCCTTCAGTGTCACTCCAGGAGTTATGGAATAAGGGATCTCAGGTTCTTGTCTCTCTTACTGATCCATTGTCTTGTCTCAGTATGTCACCTATTTATGTATTTTTAAATTCACCTTTAATGAGCCCTTAAAGGAGTTCAACTACTTTTTATGAATTATAACTCATATAAAGTCATTCCTACAGATTCCAGCCTTTTTCCCAGCACTCTTTCCCCGTTGTCCATCTCACCATGGGGAAACAAGAGAAGACTAAGCAGAGAGTTAAAGATCCTGATGACCAGTCCTGATGGCTCAGTTTCGGTTCCCCACAGCCAGGTGTTTCAACAGAATCAACAAAAAAACCTCACTGGCATAGTGAAATAAGTTCATTGAGAGCTGTCAAGGTGGTGGGAGAGTTGGATATGGGGGATGTGAAGAGACATGGGGAGAAATTTGGTTTAGTCAATCTGAGGAAGAACATACTAAGGGATTTTATCCCTCCTAACAGCTACTTGCCCTTCCAAAGGGGTTTTGGGACCAGAAAAATTGATACCCAGACATGAAGCTACATCTGGGGTGCCCACTATTCCTGTCAAATTTGCAAACATAGGATAAGGGAAAGATGAAGTTATACTTTAAAGAAGCATCATTTTGAAGATACTTTGAACACTCATCCAGCAAGGAAAGACCACTCTGCCATGGCTCACCCACTGCCCTTCAGCAGGGATTTGGGGTACAGAGTTACTGAGTGGGAGGGCAAAAGGAGGTGCCCATCTCACACCCCCAAAGAGGGGGCATCCTGACCCCGGTGTGATTTGAACACACAGCCTTCTGATCTGGAGTCAGACGCGCTGCCATTGCGCCACGAGGTCAGGGATGGGGCAACTTCTGCTCAAATATCATCCTGGAATTTGGGGCATTCTTTGAGGGAATGGGAATTTTGCTTTGCCTGACAGAGGAGTGGCACCATCGTTGTCTGTCTTGCCTTGCTAAACAAAGAGGGCTCTAAATGAGATACTTCAGAGGAAGAAGGCCAAAAAATGGCCACTGCCCAGAACAGCCCTGCAGAGCTTCTCCCAGGAAAAACAGACTCCTGGACGTGGTGTCTCCAGAGAGACAGGAAAAATGGTGTCCCAGTGTTGGAACCCTGGTCACTGAGAATTTGAGACTTTCTGTGCTGACAGATACTGGCCCCCAAGAGAACACTGCATTTGACCCGAGGCTGTGGAGAAGGCATCCAAAATTGAATGATAGAACTGGGATTATGGGTGTGTAGTTTGAACAGAAGTGTGTGATATCACATAATAGAAAACTTGGAGTTTGAGGTTTTGGAATATAGTAGTATATATAAAACAAGATAGAGGTTTTAGAGCAGAAGCTAGTCCATCTTCTTTGTGGAAACCAAGGGCACTGAGAATATTTCTCTGTCTGCTCTGGGGTATCCTGACCCCCAGGGGAGCACTGACTTTGACCCTCATTCATGGAGAAAGCTTCCAAAGCCTCAAGGTAAACCAGAAACCACAAAACTGAGAAATAGATTACAGAGATTGTAGAGAGTAGAGTAGAATGTCACATGGATGAGAAATTTAGGTTTTAGGATTTTTAGTATGTTATGAATGGATTCAAGATGGAGGGTACAGGGTATTATCTCAAGTTCCTTTCTTCTTTCTTCTTCCTCTTTCTTCTTGGGTTTATGTGGTATTTTTAATTGGGTAGAAAAATCCACATTGAGGGTCTTTAGGGGTCAGTTATTGGGTTAGAAAGGAAAATAATTTAGGTGTCACTCCTTAGTTGGGTAGCTTAATTTTTGATTAGACTTAAAAGGCCTTGTAACAAGAGCTTGTTGGCCATTTTTGTGCTGTTTTTCCTGCATGCAGAGTCTGGTGCAGACAGTGTGCTGAAGTTTTGATAAGATAAGAATAAACAGAAGCTGAAGACCAATAAAGTCCAATGCATCTCTTGTTCCTGACTCAGAACTGCTCCAGGAGGGTTTCCCCTGCCAGGGAGCCCCCAGGGAGTTGCCCAACTTGGGGCCCGCAGACTCACACTTCTTCACCTTCTTTTTCATAGTATTATGTCATTAGATAAAAAAAAAAAAAACCCACATTGTGAGCCATGAGTAATTAGTTATTAAGTCCAAAATAAAAATAATTCAAGTGGCGTTTCTTAATTAAACGGTTTATCCTTACAAAACCTTATAGAGAGAAAGACACAGCTCCATCTTTAGTTTTTTGAAATAAAATACTGTAGAACTCACAGTTTGAAAAACTATGATATAGTTAATAACTAATAAACATCTGAGTCCAAACATGAAATACAATCTCATGCATTTAATCATAACCTTAACAAAAAAATAAGCAAAAACTCCACAGCCCAGCACTTCCTGGGGACAGAGGCCCATTTCACCTGGAAGATGCATGGATATCAAACCCATGATTCCCAGGTCACAGGTCATAACCAAAGTGCAGGACAAAGCAGAGAGATGTGGTGGGTGTCTGCTGCACTTTGCCTCATGAGGAAGCTGAAGGGAGTGAAGGCTTTCTCTGAAAAGTGGAAAAAGCTTCTCAGCTGCAGGCTCAGTTGCTCCTGGGCAACCTGGATTATCTCAATGTGATATTTCCCTGGAAGACCAGGTGAGGTGGTAATGTCAGTCCTGAAGTGTTTAAGGATGATGGTTCCGTGTAAAACGATGGAAATAGAGAGAGGTTCCTGATGAAAAGGATGAGGAGTTTTTTCAAGAAAAGAGTAAAGAAGAGTCTGGTCCATCCCATCTCAGAGGCCAGGTGAGAATGTTCCTGAAATAAAGGAAGAATGTGATGATGGCTGGAGACAGGCACCATGGACTTCCCAAGGGCAGAACGCTCTGGGATAATACAATTTCTTCCTCAATGGCCAAACAGACACTGAGGAACATAATTTATCTTGACTTCAGTTTCACCTCTGACAAGGTCTCCCAGACATGTCCCTGCAGCAGGACACAGAGCACACAGAGCAGCTGAGTTCAACCCAAAGGCAAAGCAAAGGGCCGGGAACAGGCACTGAGGGCCTTGGGGTCAGGAGTTGGTGGTCCAGGGGACCCTTCACTGCTGGATGCTGAACTGGGTGTGGTTTGGGGTCTCTGTGGTGGGAGCAGAGGCTGTTCCACAGAAGGAAGGACACGGCCAGCCTGGCAGGGACATGGGAATGACGAGGGGACAGGGCCAGTGGCGCAATGGACAACGCGCCTGACTACGGATCAGGAGATTGCAGGTTTGACTCCTGCCTGGCTCAACACTTTTAGCCCACCAAATTTCCTCCTGCTCCCTTTGTGAGCACCTCCCTTCTCCTGACCATCATCCACCCTCCCTCAAGCTCCTGATGCCCTGTCCCACACTCCAAAAGGAGCAGGGCTGGAGCCCACACCAGCACCAGGGGCAGCACAGCAAATCCCTCAGCGGAATGCAGGTACCTCCTGAATCCCATAGCCAGGTCAGAGCCAGCACTCCCAGGATGTGCTGGCACCCCGTGTGCCCTGGTCCCCAGCCCCCTCCAAGGCTCACACTGGCCTTGCTGCCCTTTGTCAGTGCCTTGACAAGTTCTGCTCTGGAAACAGTGCCCTGCTCACAGCTTTGATGTCACAAAATGATGTTCCTGTGATGGTGATGTTGGAGAGATGGAAAAAACCTGGAAGGTTAAGAACCTCAGGAAGACAGCTGTCCCTTGTCACCTCCACCACCAGTTTCTGGGTGATCCAGGCAGGACTTAACCTGCAGTCTCCTGATCCTGATCCATAGTTAGGTGTGTTCACAGTCCATTGAGGAACTGGCCCCAGCCTCCGATCCCACCTGCTGTCCTCACTTCAGGACCACCTGGATTTATTGGTTGTTAAAGGGAAGTGGCAGGATTTCACCTTGCTCCCACCTGTCCATTCCATGTCAGCCTTGTCCTCCTCAGCTGTGGTCCCACCAGTTCCACCACCCAGGAGAGGAGATACCTGTACTGAGCTCCAGGCTCAGCTCAGCTGCTGTGGAAGGTTGGAGGGCGCATCCTGCCTTCCTATGGGATGTGTAGTTAAACTTCCCAGGCTTTATAGAATTCTCTGGAGCTGTGGTGCCCAGTGGAGGGGAAAGCTTAGCCCAAGCCCACCTCCACTTGCTCCTGCCTGGTGACAGAGGGGTGGACAGGTGAGCTGTAGCAAGATCTTGCTTGATGGTAAATTGGTCTGGGCTACCCTGCACATGGACACCTTCGACCTTCCTGGCCCAAGCCACAAACACAGTGAAGGTACAAAATAGTGATGACAGGACCATGAACGTGAAAATATTGGATGAAGGAACAAAAGAACATGGAAACAGGAATTTTACATCAAATAACAGTGATTTGTATTGGAAATGACATGTGGCAATCTCCAGTCCAGACTTCTGCTTCATTTATGATGTGAAGATCAGGACTGCATCCTCAGACTGAATATCTCCAAGGATGTAGAGCCCACAGCCTCTCTGGGCTCCTCTCTTAGTGATTTGCCATCTCACAGAGCATTTTTTTCACCAGTGTGTCCAGTCAGAGCCTGCCTTGATGCGAGGGAAGTTCTGCTATGCAGGAAGCCCATCAAGAAGGGACAACACCAGAGAGAGGCGGGTCACCATGGGGGAAGATGTCCCCTGTGACCATCAATATGACAGCCAGGCTGTGGGCAGGAAAATTGCGAGCCAGGCAGGAGTCGAACCTGCAATCTCCTGATCCGTAGTCAGGCGCGTTGTCCATTGCGCCACTGGCCCAGCCCTCCCAGGGCTCTGGGGGCTTCCCATCGCTGGATGGGCTTTGTGACAGAATTAATTAAATATAGGAAAAATAGATTTAGGAGATCTCTGGGAAGCAGGCAATCTAATCCCTGCTCAGGGAACAACAGTCTTTGACATCAGGTCGTAGTCAAACCTTAAAAAACTCCAAATATGGGAACTCCAAAGCTTCTCTGGGACCTTTTCCTAGTCTGAGACCATTGCTGTCACATACAGAACTTGTCAAGGCACTGACAAAGGGCAGCAAGGCCAGTGTGAGCCTTGGAGGGGGCTGGGGACCAGGGCACACGAGGTGCCAGCACATCCTGGGAGTGCTGGCTCTGTCCTGGCTGTGGGACAGCAGTTCAGGAGGTACCTGCATTCTGCTGAGGGATTTGCTGTGCTGCCCCTGGCGCTGGTGTGGGCTCCAGCCCTGCTCCTTTTGGAAGGTGGGACAGGACATCAGGAGCTTGAGGGAGGGTGGATGATGGTCAGGAGAAGGGAGGTGCTCACAAAGGGAGCAGGAGGAATTTTGGTGGGCTAAAATGTTGAGCCAGGCAGGAGTCGAACCTGCAATCTCCTGATCCGTAGTCAGGCGCGTTGTCCATTGCGCCACTGGCCCTGTCCCCTCGTCATTCCCATGTCCCCGCCAGGCTGGTCGTGTCCTTCCTTCTGTGGAACAGCCTCTGTTCCCACCACAGAGACCCCAAACCACACCCAGTTCAGCATCCAGCAGTGAAGGGTCCCCTGGACCACCAACCCCTGACCCCAAGGCCCTCAGTGCCTGTTTCCGGCCCTTTGCTTTGCCTTTGGGTTGAACTCAGCTGCTCTGTGTGCTCTGTGTCCTGCTGCAGGGACACATCTGGGAGACCTTGTCAGAGGTGAAACTGAAGTCAAGATAAATTATGTTCCTCAGTGTCCACTGGATCACCAAAGAAATCATCTCTTCAAAGAAAACTATTCATTTGGTCTAGGGTGGTCTGCCTTTGGTAAATCCTTGGCCTTCCAGTCATTTTCATTTTTTATCTCTCCTCCTTCTGGGCATGGCTTTCTGAAGGATTGTTTCCATACTGTTCAGGCAGACTTAGAGCTGCGATTGCCCAGACTGCAGCTTTCCAGATGTTCTTAATATTCTTGAAAAAATCTTTCCTTATTTCTCATCAGAAACCTGCCCCTTTTTCCATAATCCTAAACAGAGTAATTGCTCTTGATTCCCCTCCAGATATCCCCTGGACTGACCCCATGTTACCTTGCCAGACAAGCTTGTGCAAGTTCTCCAGAAGTTACTGAGCCTGTAATTAAATCATTTCCTGCATTTTCCTGAGGAAGGCAATAACTCTTTCTTGAGGTAAATTATGGCAGACCCCCACCACAACACAACCTCCCTGCTTGCATCCTGACCTGTAATTTCCATCCAGCACAGCTCCCTGCTCAAAGGAGAGCTCTGGACATCATGTTCCCTGTATAATCTAGTCCATGCCCCTACACCCTGAGCCCTGCCCTCTAACTTGGTTTGAAAAGTCAAGTGTCTGCTAAGGAAGGCAGCAGCTTTCCTTGAAATGGAAACTGTAAACCCCCTCCCTACGAATTTTTAAAATTTTGGAATTAAGGGGCTCTCAGGCAAAGATATGGGAAGAGGAGTAACAGTGCTTTACTAGGAAAATTAAAAATACAAATGCAATGGTACAAAAAGAAAACAATCCACTGTCAGAGTCAGAATAGGACCTGACACCCTGTGGGTCAGGGTGGTGGCAGCAGTCCCATTCCGTGGTGGCTGCAGCCCTCCTGCAGTGCCTGCTGCAGTGTGGTTCTGTTGAAGCAGTGCTCCTGTAGAAGGGTGGAGTTTCCCTCTGAAGGTCCAGCGGTGGTGTAGATGGGCCTGGTCTTCCTCTGGGAATCTGAAGAAAGCTGCTCCTCTGGGAATCCAATGGGAAAAGGTTACCTGTGGTGCTCCAAGAGTCAGATTATATCCAGATAGGAATGCTTGGCTCCTCCCCCTGGGTGGAGCATCTCCCAGTGGGATGATGGAATTTTATCTGCCATGCAGTGACGCTCACTGGCCCATTAACAGAAGATATCTCCCCTGAAAGAAGATGGATTTTGGAAGATATAAAGAAAAGCTGCCCAATTAACAGAAGAGAACTGCCCCACCTCCAACAGATGGAAATAGAATATGCACCCCTAGCCTAAGACACCCTCCCACAGAACAGCCCTCTGAAAAGCAAAGGGGTGCCAGTGGTGCCCCAGCCTGACCCCGGTGTGATTTGAACACACAACCTTCTGATCTGGAGTCAGATGCGCTGCCCTTGCGCCACGAGGTCGGGATGGAGGGGTCCAGGGGCCTAGGATTGGCCACTGGGAATGTCCTTCCCATGGGGACCACCCCAGGGTGTCCCTGCACCCCAGGAGCTGGGCTGTGGCTATGGAGGGGCACCCTGAGGGGAGGGTGGCCAAGGCCTGGCCGCAGAGACCAGTCCAGGCTGCAGGATGAAGGTGTGGGGTGGGATGAGGGGACCTGCAGGGTCCGTGAGGGCAGGAACCACGCTTAGGGATGCTCCAAGGGAGGATGGTGGGTCAGAGGGGAACACAGGGCAGCCAAGGTGGGTTTTGGCTGTGAACCCAGACAGAAATGATTTGGTAGAGTAGAACATATGTGAGCTCAGGCCAGTCACAACTCCTGATGTTCTGCCCCAGCCACAGCCCTGTGCTGCTGGGAGCGGCACCTGGAGCTCCTGCAAGGTGGGCAGGATGTCCCACCACTGCAGGCAAGGTCCACCACCAGCTACAGCAGCCCAGTCCTTTCCTCATGGGTCCTTAGAGCAAGGCTGCCATGGACAACAGTGTCAGTAAGGAGGTGAAGCCTCCCTTAGACCTCTTCATCTCCATTCCCACCCCATGGGAGACATGCTGTAGGCAGTCTGCTGGGTACCAGGGTGTCTGGAGAGGGGCAATACAGGCAGGGGCTGTGGCCAGCAGTGCAATGGGCAAAGCACCAGGGAACTCCTCTGTGGCTCAACCTAATCCTGGTAAGAGCAGAGCTCTCAGTATTACTATAGTTACAGAGATTTTAAAAGCTTTAGAAGTGTTATAAAATTATATGAAGTTAGGAAACATTAACTTTAAAGTTAAACACTTACCTTGAATGTGACTCCCTCCAAAACTTCAATTCCTCTGTAAAATTTGATGCCTAAAACCAAATCCCATCTCTGCTGTGCAAACATATTAATAATCATCACACATTTTGCCCATGAATTACCAGTGCTGAGGATGGAACAAAGAAGCATTTCCTCTTGATTTTATCTTTCCACCTGAGCAAATCCTGCACCACGGGGTCCCTTCCTCCTCCAGCACCTTTTCCCACAAGAGGGAGCCAGGAGCCAGCTCATGGGCTCCATGAGCTGTAAGTCAGGCTGGAGATAAATTTTGTACAGTGAAGGATCCTCCATCCCAAGGTCAGACTGGAAATTCAGCTTGTTTCCTTCCTGGAAATGCTGTGTTTTTTTCCTCCACAGCCCAAAGTTTTTGTCTATTCAACCCAATGGTTGCTATTAGATTTCACCCCCATATTTTTCCCTGCTGACCACCCCCAGTGGCACTTCTCCTCATCCATCCCACTCTATCACTTGCTCCTTACAATTTTGTAAATAAAGTCAGGTTTTCAGCCAGTTCTGGGACCACTTCAGCCCAGCTGCAGTCAAATCCTGCTGATTTACATTGCCATAACACAAATCTGGTTAAGTGCTTTGGGAAGACAGATGATTCCCATAAATCTAGCATCCCAGGTATTATTTTCAGAGCTGTCCCATGACTGAAAATGAAGGAGAAGTCTTCCCTTCTCATAAAAACTTCCTTACTCCAAGGGATGTGAGTCCCAGGCCAGATCAGCAAAACCCTCCAGGGATGGGGACTTCACCACTGCCCTGGGCAGCTGTGCCAGGGCTGGACAGAGCTTTGTGTGAAGGAATTGTTCCCAGTTTCCAATCTAAATCTCCCCTGGTGCAATTTGAGGTGATTCCTATTGCTCTGTCCCTTGTTTCTTGGGAGAAGATCCCGACCCACCCCTGGCTGTCCCCTCCTGTCAGGAGCTGTGCAGAGCCACAAGGTCCCCCCTGAGCCTCCTTTTCTCCAGGCTGAGCCACCCCAGCTCCCTTGGCAGCTTCTCACAAGAGATCCTCAGGCGAGGGGCAGAACTTCCACTGTGTGTAAGCATTTCTTTTGTGATCCATATAAAACATGTCTCTGACCTGGAATAACCTGGGAAAGTAACCTGGGAAAGGAGGAGAGCAAAAAAGAGCAAACAGTGCATAGGCATTGAGGCAGACTGAGATGGTACTTGAATTTCAAAGAGTTAGGTTTTTTTCTAGGATAATTTCTTATCCTAATTTGAAGGGGACTGTGATTGTATAAGCACTTGTGGTCTGATAGTGAGCACATTCTGGGAATGATGAGGAAGGATTTTGAATGTGAGATTACTGGGCAGTCACTCCTCTTCCATCGTTGTCAACACACTTGAGGTTTTGAATTTGTACTTCACCTCCCATGGAAATAAAATTTTTAAAGGCAAACATTTGCAGACCATCACTACAGAACAAGACTTTTTTGGTGTGATTTATAAAATAATTGTTGAGAAAGCTGCGTCTGCTCCAGTCTGACAGAGTACAATGACAGATCCTGTCTGAGAGCTGAGATGAATATCTCAGCTAGGATCCCCTTGGATTCAGTGGGAACCTGAGCCAGCTGAAGGGTTCTTGCTGCAGCCTTTTTTTCATCCCTGGAGTACCTGGAAATGGACACGAACACCTCTCCTTCACGAGTGGATGGCACCTGCAAATTTGCAATGGAAAGCAAACAAAGAAAGCAGGGAGGCAGACAGAGAACAATGCACATGGCTGAGGGGGAGGTTTGTATTGTTGATATCAAGGCTGCTGGGTCAGAACAACATCAATAAATACCTTGTACAGAAAGTAAGTAAAGGCTGAAGTGAATGATGGAGGGAGAACTGAGCTCTCAGCTGCCACTTCCATGTGTCTGTTGATATCATTCAAACTCTGTACAGACAAATGCTGAGGAAAACTCACGAATCTCACTTGTCACGTGCTCTCTGTGCACCAAAGCTGGAGGTGCTGCTGGTGACACCTGGAAACTGATAATCTGCACTTCATGTACCATAGAAACATAGAATGGCAAAAGGGTTTGGGTTGAAAGGGATCTGAAAAATCATCTAATTCCAAGTCCCTGCCATGGACAGGAACGCCATCCACTTTGTTTTTCTTTGCAGAACCTTTCACAGAAAAAACCATAACAATTTTATATGTTTGTGTACATTAAAAATCTACACACAAATTATCATTATAATTTATTTGTTTCTCTTGGGAGCAACTGTTGCATCACAGGACATGCAACAGGATCAGAAGCTGTGGCTGCCTCATCCCTGGAAGTGTCCAAGGCCAGGTTGGACAGGACTTGGAGTAATCTGGGATAGGGAAAGCTGTCCCTGCCCATGGCAGGGGGTTGGACTGGATGATGTCTAATGTCCTTTCCAACCCAAACTATTCTATGATTCCATGATGATTTTATGATAGCCCAGCTGCCTTCTCTTCCACCAAATGATGTCTAATTTCCTCCAGATAATCCATTACCAACCACATTGACAATTCAAGTTAATGATGCTCTCTGGGTGGATCCATACTGATAAGGGGCCCTTCCAGCAGCCTTCCCAGTGGTCAGGCAGGGAGGCACAGCTATTTGTCCCCTTGTTTTTGTGCCCCTGAGCCATTGTTCAGGTTGAGCCATGTACAGAGGTCAGGCTGTACCTGCTGCCTTCCCCTGCCACCCCTGCCAAGGTTCCCCAGACAGCCACAGCTGTTCCCACTGCCCTATAAATGCTGGAGTGCTCCCTCCTCCCCTGCTCAAAGGTTCTGGCATTGTGGCCCTTTCTCCACGCTGCAGCTGAGACCTTCCACCATGAAGCTCTTATCCTGCCTCATGGCTCTCCTGCTTTTCCTCCACCAGGCTGTTCCAGGTAAGGGGCAAGCCCCATGCTGGGGTTTGCCTGTGTAGGAGGTACAGCTCGCTCATGTGGTGGTGCAGAATGTTGTTCTCAGCTCCTTTTACTTAGAGCAGTTCCCTATTTCACAGTCTAAATGCAGAAGTGAAAAATTAACCTATTGTCACCAGGTTAACCTATTGTAACCAGGTGTCACTCCAGAACCTCCCCACAGAAGCCTCTGCCAGGTCTTATGACTCTTTGAAATATCTTTATGCCACTTTTGGATGGTGGCACTGTGGAAATCACCTCCTCTTCTAACCCCAGGTTTAAGAATTTTCCCCTCTGTGTAGGTAGAAGAGAGCAGAGGTATTGTTCCCTGGCATTGTTCAGGTTGAACTGCACCACTGACTCCAGCTCTCTGAATATTCTGGTTGCCCTTTCTCAGCCCTTCTGATGCACTGACTCATTTTTTGATTGTGTTTTTATCCTACCTGTTCTTCATGCTTAATGAAACGCCTCACCTTGAAGAAAGGCTTTTAGAGAAAGAAGGGACTGGGCAAACTGCTTGTTCCTGTTGTTAATTGAGCCAGATTCTGCTTTTGGGAGTTTTTAAAAGTCATCATTTTATCTTCAGAGCATGTGATGACCTTGCATGTCCCTTGCATGTCCCTGCAGCACTGCAATCCCAGAACTCAGAAGCATCCAACTCTGGGCTGTTCCTTCCCATTACAGCATGAATGGCCAGGATATGTTCAGAAAATTGCCACCAACCTCTGTGTTTCACTCCAGTTGTACAAAAACTGTCCTTGATATGCTCTGAGATCCCATGAGTTCCTCAACACTTCTGGGTTTTGGGGGCATTTGTGTCAGATCCCTAACCGGGATCTGTGGGGTTTCAGCAGGAGGAAGACCATGAGAATGGACTGATCCTGCAGCACAACTGGGAATCCCATTCCCCCTGTAGGTCCCGGCTTGCCCAGGGACACCTTGCGTTGTTTGGAATACCACGGCTACTGCTTCCACCTGAAATCCTGCCCAGAGCCGTTCGCTGCCTTTGGAACCTGCTATCGGCGCCGGAGGACCTGCTGCCTTGGTACGTGTGGGAGCCCTGCCCAGCAGGGCAAAATGTGGGGGAAATGGCTGAACTCAGCAAAACAAACTTGGCCTCCAAACCACAGAGTTTGGGTTGGAAGGGAATTTAAGCTCATCCAGTTCCACCCCCAATTCCACCTTCTCCCTGATAGTGGAAGGTGTCCATGGGCAGGGACACCTTCCACTATCCCAGGCAGCTCCAAGCCCTGTCCAGCCTGGCCTTTGACACTTCCAGGCACAGAGTCTAAGCCATCTCCTTCCACGTGGATCTGTGTGTTCCTCCACTGACATCAGTGTGGAGCCTTTGGGGCTGGCCAAAACGACCCAAAGCTCTACCTCCAACTGGGGAAATAAAATAAAAATTTTGCTCCACAGAGAGTCCTCCTTCCTTGGTAAATATTCCTATAATCATCTGTTGGGGGACTGCTGGCTGCACCCACCCTGCTGTGCTTAATAGGTGCCAGCTGACCTCCTCCTTGTTATTTTATCTGAATCTTCCCAGAATTGCTTGTTTTTGGTGCTCCTCAATAGATAATCCTCAGTGTAAATCATTCATGAATATATACTTTAGAAACAACTGTGCTAATCTTAAAGTTCCTCTGATCCAGCATCCTGGATCTGTCTGTGGCCAGAAGTGGGTATTTCCTCAGAGTTACTCTATGTGTGTAAAGTGACCACAACCATATCATTCCATTTCCTTATATATCATTCTGGCTTTCATGACATTGCAGCTCAGGATTTATATATTTAGGCATCCTTGTGTTTAAAAATCCTTACTGTTTTGGGTTTTTTTCCCCAGGTTAGGAATTCCTTCGATTTATGTTAAAACTTCATCCCTCACAATTTTATTCAGTGCCACCTACTTGAAATGTAGTCATTCTGCATCCATCTGTTTCACAGCTCTACAATATCCCTCCCTTATTTAATTATTTTCCATGCTGGTGGGTCACAAATTCCTTCTTTTACAGAAGTGCTGTGAGCAGCCCTGAAGTTCATCTTTGTGTCTTTGCTTTTGGGGACCAATTTTTGTGTATGAGATGGTTTGGATGGCAGTGTCAGGTTTGACTTAAACCCTCTGAATTGCAGACACAACATCCAACTTCCACATCTGCCAAGATGAGGGGGGCCATTGTGTGCCCCCAGAAGTCAGATGTCTGCAAGAGCAAGAGGGACTCTGCCCTCGCAGAGGATGGAAGTGCTGCACAGAAGTGTGACAAAAACCTCGTGGGACTGCAGAAAACCATGGGAATGAACAGTCAAGAAAACAAACAAGTTTTATTCCAAGTGTTGTAGATGTGTCTGTTGTTCTCAGCATGCAAAGTGTGTAATTGACTAGAGGTGACATGTATCTTTATGTAAAGAAGGCAATAAATGATAAATAAACAGGTATAACAGTAATTTATTTATGGAAAGAGGCAGAATGTCTCTCTATTACATGCAGAATTACACAAAAATTTTCTGTTGTATCCTTGGAAACACCATCCCCGAATCCTTCTTACCAGCCTAATCTTATTTTCCATGTTGATTTTGAGCTTGGATGCTCTAGAGGACTGAGAACAATTAATCACAGAATCCTTAAAGTTGGAAAAGATCTCCAAGGTTATTGAGTCTAACGTGTGACCAGTGCCCACCCTGTCACCCAGACCAGAGCACTGGGTGCCACATCCAGTCATTCCTTGGACACTTCAGGGAGGGACTGAGGGAGCTGGAGGGCTCAGCCTGGAGAAAAGGAGGCTCAGGGGGGACCTTGTGGATCTGCACAGCTCCTGACAGGAGGGGACAGCCAGGGGGTTCGGGCTCTGCTCCCAGGGAACAGGGACAGGAAAAGAGGAAATGGCCTCAAGCTGTGGCAGCAGAAGGTTAGGTTGGACATCAGGAGGAATTTCTTCATGAAATGGGTGGTTAAGTATTAAAACAGAGTGCCCAGGGCAGAAGGACTCTCCATCTCTGAGGGATTTAAAAGAGAGACAGATGTGGCATTTGGGGACATGATTTAATTGTGGCTTGGAAGAGCTGGGAAATGGTTGGACTCAATGACCTTGGAGGCCTTTTCCAACCTAAACTACTCTATGATTCTAGTTACGTTGTTCTGTTTGGGTATTTTTTTAGGGAGAAAGAGGTTTTAAATTTTGCTCTTTAGCCTGTCAGTTTAAGATGTGTTCACAGAGCAATTTTATTACCACAGCTGAAGGGACAGCAAACAGCAGGGCCAGGCAGGGCAGCAGGAATATCACATTTTACAGCCAGATCTGCACATTCACCACAGGTTTACTACCACAGGGTGCACTGCTGAACTAACAGCTCTTCCACCAGCCCTGTGTGCTCATCACACTCAGGAATGAAGCCTCCCAAATTCCTTGGAAGCCAAAGCTGGGGAAGAAAAATAACACCCAGGTTTCAGCTGGAGAAAATATTCACACAAGCTCGGATTAAAAATTCATCACTCCCAGCCTGCGTCCTTCTCCTCTTTGTAGATCCTCAGGAGTCTTCCCTTGCAGGTTGCTTCCCTCCTCCCTGTCACTTCCAAGGGATTTTGCTGGCTGCAGGTGAAGGGCAGAGGATGCCTCTGAGCTTCATTTTTCCAGCTGGAATTCTACCAGCCCAAAATTCCAGCTGCCAAGGAGAGGAATCGGGAAAACCAGTAACCAGTGAACGTGAAAAAAGTCAGCATTGTTTGGAGCAGCAGCGCTGGGTCAGAACGACACCAAAGGGTTTCTCAGCAGCAAATGTTACTCCGGGACTGGAATAGAATTCACTCCTGCCTACTCCCCCCCTCTTCCCAGATGCCATCCAGCATGCCAGCAGCACACAGAGGCGTCTGTGAAATCTCACTCCCAGCCCTGAGATTTTCCAGCAGAGCCAAAGGAATGGGGATCCTTGTGCTTGTTTTCATATTCATCTCCCTGACCCAGCACGGTAAGAGCAGGAAGGCCTGGGGTGGTGAGCAGGATATCTGGGAATAGGGATGATCTTTCTTCACTGTGATAGGTACTGAGGAAAGAGGTTTTCTGGGTGAGAGAGTGGGTGAGGTACTTTGGGAAAATTCATTATTTAATCCCTTGGGGGAATACAAAAAATGAGCAGGCAGGAAGCTGTGAAAATGGGACACACCACTGAGTTGGGAGAAGCCCTAAAGGAGAAACCCCGTGCTCTGAGAAAATGTTCCTGCCTTTTCTCAGGCTGCACTTGCCTCCTTGACAGGGAGAGGACAACCCTTCTGACCTCCCATGCACAGTCTTTACCAACATCCTGAAAAAAACAACTCCATGATAAAACATTCCTTGAGGGAAGCTGGCTTAGCAGCTTGGGATTTCTAGCATGGATATCTGGACCTGTCTGTGGGATGGGGATCCTGGGTGTGCCCAAGGTGTCCAGGCTCTCTGTGTGCTCCCAGTGATGGTTTGGCTGGCTGGGAACATGGTGCCAGAAATAATCCCACTCATTTTATCCATGAATTTGCTGCTCCCTTGTCCAGGAGATGCTCATGGACCAGACAGCTGTAACCACGGAGGGGGCTTGTGCCGGATGGGAAGCTGTGTTTCTGGTGAATACGTGGCTCAGTACTGCTTTGAACCCATCATTCTCTGCTGCAAAAATCCGACACCTGCCACCACAGAGAGCTGAAGGTTTCCAAAGGAGCCACTGCAGCATCTGCAGAGCTGCAGGCTCCACTGGCACAGCACCAGCAGCTGCTGGGAAGAAGATTTTGTGATTTCTGTGACTGCTGCTCCCCTGGGAGAATATGTGGATTCACTCGTGGACTCCTGAACACTTTGGTTTTGCTGTAGCTTTTTAGGAAACACTGTGACAAGAAGAAGATGGGGCCACCCATATCTGTGGCCCTTTTGGTACTCTGATTGTTATCTGACATGACCAGGTGGAAAATTGCCTTTCTGCTTTACATGAAACCAATAAACCTGAGGTTTAACAAAGCAAGTGCCCACCTGTGAGTCAGCAACGCTGCCAGTGGTGGGATGGCACTGATCAGGAGTGACCCCAGCATTCCTCACCTCCCCAGAACACCAGGGGAACTCTGTCCCTTTATTTCCCTGCCCAGAGAAAACAGCTGTGATGGGGAAAGTTGTTTTGGCATCACTTTTGGTGCAAAAGGCACCTGCTTTGACATAAAGGTGAGTGTGGTCTGTGCTTCTCAGGCAAGATCCGCCCCCATTCACTTCCCCTTTCCAGGCTGGGCCAGGTTCTCAAGGCAGTTATGGAATCCCAGAATGGTTTGGGCTGGAAGGGACATTAAAGACCATCTCATTGCCATGGGCAGAGACACCTTCCACTGTCCCACGTTGCTCCAAGCCCTGTCCAGCCTGGCCTTGGACACTTCCAGGGATCCAGGGGCAGCCACAGCTTCTCTGGGCAACCCGTGCCAGGGCCTCCCCACCCTCACAGGGAACAAGTTTTTCCCCTAAGATCCCAGGTTTACTTATTTTAAACATGGTAAGGAGGGAATCTGAAATCTCTGGGCAGCCTGTCAGGGCTCCACTGCCCTGACAGGCTGCCCTCTCCACCCATGGGCTGCATTTCTGGTACAGCTCCTTTCCCTTTTGGTCACCCAAAGAAATCAGTCTCTTTTTCTCCTTTGTCCCTTCCTATGAGCTCCCTCAGCCTAAATGAATTTTCTGTCCAAATCCAGTCTCAACCCTTCTGTGTCTTTTCAACATAACATTTTGGCACTTCCCTGCCTCTGTCAGCTCCTGGTCTCCCTTTCCAGGTAAAATATTTCTCTCTGGGTCAATCATTTCTGTGAAAGCAAGGAAACAATGATGTAATGAGAGAGCTATGCCAACCAGCTGAGGCACTGCTCAGACAGAGCCAGGGAAAAGTCCTCCCTGGGAGATGAAATTCTTGTTCTGATGAATCAAACAGGAAAATTCCCACTGACCTCACCAGGGTCAGGCCCCACTGCCAGAGGGATGGCAATTAATTCATCCAAGAGTCTCCATTCACTGGGCAGCCCAGTTACTCTCCTTGGGTCATCACTGGGACTCTGGCACACACAGGAGATGCCAGGTCTCCCCTGGAGATCCCCTGCAGCTGGATGAACCTCAGGAGAGCCAGATAACCCCGAGCTGGCTGTTGGCTTGGGAATTGATTGTGAAGACATGGACAGGGCTGAATCCAGAGCCAAATTCCTGCCCATTTCCAGCCCATCCCTCTGACGCACGCTGATGTACGAGGACAGCACGAGGAGGGGTTTGAACCAGGGCGCCTCTCCAAATCAAACAATTTATTTCTCACACTCATCCACAGGGTTCATTGTTCGTGCCCCGCATCTGGGAATGCTCAGCCATGGTAGTTACAGCCTGGTTTCTTAGGAAAGTGAAGAGTGGGCTCTTGCAGCTCACCTTGCACATCTGCCTCGTAGTCACTGGGCATCCTGTCCTGCTTTGGACCTGCTGGCCAGTCCACCAGGAAAGGTGGAAAAGCTCAGTTTATAGGGAATATTGTCCCTCTGGCACTAATGGGCATGCTCACAGGCATGGTCCTGCTGTCCCACTGCTGGGTGTTCCCTTGTTTGCTGATCTGGATGGAAATAACCTTAAAAAAACCCCAAACCACAACCCAAAAAAAAAAAAAACCAAAAAAAAAAACCCAAAAAACACACAAAAAATTCAAAAAACAAACGAACAAAAACCAAACCAAACCAAAAATCCATCCTTATTTCTGCCCAATGAGTAAGACAAACTGAATTCCCTTCCATTCTCACAGAGAGGGAGGAGAGAGAAAGCACCAAGGATAGGGTGGATGGTGGAGAATGGCACTTCCAGACCTTATAAAACTGTTTTCTGATGTGGTTTCTTGCCCCTTTGGAACTCACCTGGGGCAAAACATCCAGTTCAGCTCATGGGGAGTTGCTCGAACAACAGCACAAGCTGCTTTGGTGTAAGTGTATGACAGGGAATGCTGCTCAAATTAATTAAGCCCTAGCTGGAGTATCCTGTAACCCTGGGGAGGAGGAAGAATCATAAAATCATCATAAAATCCCAGAATGGTTTGGGTTGGAAGGAGCCTTAAAGATCATCCAGTTCCACCACCCTCTCAAGGGCAGGCGAAAGACAAATGAAAAAGAGGATTTTAGTAGGAAATTCTTGAGCTTTGAACTCCAGCTGTCTGTACCTGCTAGAGCTCAGAAGGATGCAAACTGAGGCTCTTTAGTACTACCTTAACAGACCTATACCTAAAGGAGATGCAAAAATCATCCAGACATCTTGGGATGTACATTTGGGATCTCTGCAGCCACACAGACAGCCAGGATAGAGCTCTACCCTCATGCCAGGTCTCTCAACCAGCACAAACCTCTTGGATAACTGGGGATTTCAGTCCATCAAAGCATGGCATGGACTCCCTCCGTGGGATTTGTTTGCTGTTCCCAGGCAACAGGCCAGTGTTTGCTTGGCAAAGAGAGCCAAATCCTCCTCTTCTGCCCTAAAAACGTCATTGTGATGTGCAATCAGGAGCAGGATGGTGTTGCATGGGCTCCTGCTTGGGGAAGCTGAGGTGTCATAGCTGTGGGCAGCCCCTTGGATCCAGGCTGTTTCTTACATCCCTGGCAATCCCACACAAACCAGTGCAACCCCCTGCGAGCCTGGATCTTCCTTCACCCCCATGTAGGAGAAAGGAGGTTGTCGCCCTGATTCTTAAGTTTTTCTAAAGCCTTCTGAGTTTACATTCTGTTAGAAAACTTTCCCACACAATTTCTGTAAATAACATATTGTTTTGCATTCCTTCATAGGGGTAGAGAAACTTGATGTACTAGTGGTTTGTCCAATGTCTTTGGAGAGGTGGCCCATTCACTCTCCAATCCACTGTCACCTTTAGAAAAGTATAAAAGTTGAAGTCAGAAAATAAACTTCCTCTTTTACCTTGCAAAATAGCAGGTAGCTTGTGTTGTGCTTTCTCGTGTCCTACAGCAACAGGGGATCACATTCCAACATTCCACCTGCTCACGTGGAGCTCTTCCAAATCCTGTGGGGTGAAAGAAATCACCTCACCACAGCCCAGCTCCAGGGCGTGCTGGGGAGATAAAACAGGTCAGGACTCAGAGGCTGTACCTACACGAGTAAAGCACATCACGTGAGGCTCAGAAGTTAGTGGCTACTCAAATGTGCTGTCAGAAAATGAACTGCCTTCCACGCTGTTCCTTGGCACAGTTTGGAGGTGGGCACGTGCCAGGAATGATCCATAGTTGACACCTGGATGTGGCCCTGCACTGGAAAGGAAAAGTTATTTGCACAATGTGTGCTCTGACCATTTTTTTGTGGGGCAAAACCCATCATTTTTTGCTGTGTCCAGCTCTGGGGGCCTCATCTTAAGAACAGACATGGACCTGTTGAGCAGAGTTCTGAGAAGGCCATGAAGAGTGGTCTGCAGCAAGAGCCATGGGGGGTTTCTGGAGGGCTGAGCCCAGAGCTGAGCCCACAATCATTTCTTCACAGGTCGAATTGCAGGGCTCTACCAGTGCTTGCTTGTTTGGCAAGACGCTGTCAGTGGGATTGGGAGTAGGAGGTGGCATCACAACCTGGCAAAAGGATTCATTCTCCCAAGGAATTGCTCCTCCTGGCAAAAACTTATCCCAGGATGCATTTAAAAATCAGCCTGCTCAGGTCCTGGCCTGAAGGCAATGAGGTCAGTGGAAACATCCCTCCCGTTTGGGGCCAGAGAGCAGATATAGATAGATTCAACTCCTCCCAGCCCCAAAACCTCTCAAGCACCCAGGAGCAGATTCCTGTGCCATGTGTCTGAGCACAGATCAGCCTTTGTGCATGGTGAGCTCTGAAAAAAGACATCTGCTGGCAGGTTGGGAAGCAGGGGAGGGTGGGAGGCTGCTGGGCCTCACCAGAGGCTGAGGCCAACGCAGCGGTGGGACCACGCCAAAGGGAGCCAGACCAGCTGTTGTACAAGCAGCTGCCCATGGGACAGAGATTTCCTGCCCCTGATTTCTGGAGGAAATCTGGTTTTTGTTGGTACTGTATAGTCCTGGATTTCTTTCCCAAGGCACGTTCTGCAACGTAACCCATGTACCACAGCTTCAGAGCTGGGGTTCGTAGCGGTGTGGAGGATGCAGCCTTGTCCCCATGGAGTCTGCAGCATCCAAACAGCTCCAGGCACAAATCACCCTCTGCAGTGGTGCTGCCCTCAGCACGGGAGAGCAGCTGAGCTGGAGACAAACACCTGGAGTTTTGCCATCCGTCACTGGGAACACCGTGGACAGGTGGTACCTTGGCTCCACATCCTCTCTGGAGAACACTGAGCCATCTGCACACACATGTTCAGACACTTCAGGTCACACACTCAGAGCAGGACACTCACAGGAGCATCCACACGTTCCTTCCTGCTTGGACTGTAGCTCAAGAACTGCTGTCTCCCTTCTGCTGGATAAGCTCTGCCCAGATTTTTTGCTTTGGAAGTTCTTCCCTGTGAGGGTGGGGAGGCCCTGGCACAGGGTGCCCAGAGAAGCTGTGGCTGCCCCTGGATCCCTGGAAGTGTCCAAGGTTAGGCTGGACAGGGCTTGGAGCAACTTGAGATAGTGGAAACTGTCCCTGCCCATGGCAGGGTGTGGGACTGGATGATCCCCAATGTCCCTTCCAACCCAAACCATTCTATGATTCCATAATTCCAGGAAATCCCACTGCACCATCTCTCACATTGGAGATGCCAATCCTCAGAGGTACAGGGTGGATTATTGTCTTCCACCCAGGCAGAGCACCAACACTTTTCAGAGGCTCAGACACATCCTTGCATCCAGCTCTCCCCTAGGTGGGATTCCAGGTCCATCTCCCCTCCCAGGCTGTGCGTGGCCAGTTTGCAGGACACCCTGGTTAAGAGCTCAGAGTCCCCTACTCCAAAGTCCGACTGCTGAAGGCCCCTTTATCTGCACTGTTTGATGAAGGTGATCCTTGTTCTGTTCAAGCAGCCCGAAGGACACGGGGTTTGCATGTTCCAGCACTCCCTGGCATCCAGCCTGCAAAGTAAAGTCCAACGAGGTGACTTCTGAAGGGAAAAGGGAAAACTTGGTGATGGCCTCCACTGCATCACCACTGTAAAAAAAAAAAAAAAACTTTATAAAGTTTCTATTTCCTCTTCCTCCATTTGTTGTTGGCTGGGGGACATTCCTGCTCATTGTTTGCTTTGTGTTGTTCTCCCAAGTTGAAACGCAGGTCTCACCTCTGCTGATTTCCTGGAACTGGCCTGGAGAATTGGCACAAACCTGAGAGCCTGCCAGATCCCTGGGAGAGCTGTAATCCACCTGCTTTTTCCTGATGCCACTGAGTATTGCAGGGAGATATCCCAGCTTTCCCACTGAATGAGTACACAAATGAATAAAATATTAAATTTCCATTTTTTCTTGACAGTTGTAAACAAAACCTTGGCAAGCATTCTCTCTGCAGCAGGAAGTTGGGAAATTGAAGCAGATCCATTACTTTTTTAAGTATCCCATTATTTTCAAGCCAGCTCTGTGAGATGGGGAGTGCTGAGGAGGGGACTCTGGATTTTTTCAGGCTTGACTGTGTCAGTGCTAAGCACAGAGAGTGAGAGCTGGGGAAAAAAAATAAAAACACAAAAACAAAAACCAAAACCCAACACTTTGATACTGCAAACACTTGGATTGGATTTTAACATCACATGCTCGAGCCTACACAGAGCCAGACTGAGTCAGTCCCAACATCCTGTCTCCAACAGCAAGCAGTAGCAGACTCCCCAGTGCTCAGTGTAATTGTCAACAAAACCCTGATTTTCCCCACACTTTTTGGTCTTTTTCCTTCTGTTTTTTTCCTTTATTTCCCCTTTATACTTTCTGTCTGTGACACAATGTGACTGAGAGCCGGCACACCCTGTGCAACTGTTTGCCGTCATGTTGAAATGCACCTGAGATTGACAAAGTTCCCTCCACTCCAGGAAAATTACACAACCCCCCTGGACTTTATAAATCCAGAATTTCCCTCTTATTCCTCTCTGTAGGGCCCTTCACTCCTCCTCGGGGTGGAACCTCCACCCACACCGAGCCATGCGGATTCTCCATCTGCTCTTTGCAGTCGTTGTCATTCTCCTCCTCCAGGGCGCTCCGGGTAAGATCAAAATTCTCACAGGGGTTCCTGCAGGACTATGGAGAGACAAAAGGCAGGTTCCTACTCTTCTGAGGTAGAAGAGGACAAGACAGGGCCCTCAAAACAAGGCTGACCTAACTCGCCCTTCCAAGTAAAAAGTTTCTCCTGAGATGGTCTCCATGAAATTCCTGGATGCAACCTGAGTTCATAGGATGTGCATCCCCTCCTCTCAGCACCCTCAAAACTCATCTAGAAATTCTGAGCCTATTCCAGGAGCCTGAGCTTTGCTCCTGACCAGGATAAAATCCTCATCCTCCACCAAACATGGAGAATCATTAAATTCTCCATGAGTGGACTATAGATGTGGCAAATGCAGGAAGGTGCAAGTGTGACCAGAAGGCTGAGGGAGGTGATTTTCAAGATCCCACCTGCAAAGCTGCCTCCAGATTTCGGATCCTCAGCATCAGTAGCTGATGGAGCAAGTCCAGAGGAGGCCATGGAAATGCTCCAAGGGCTGGAGCCCCTCTGCTCTGGAGCCAGGCTGGGAGAGCTGAGGGTGTTCACCTGGAAAAGTGAAGCCTCCAGGGAGACCCCAGAGCCCCTTCCAGTGCCTAAAGGGGTTCCAGAAGAGCTGGAGAGGGACTTGGGACAAGGGATGGAGGGACTGGACAAGAGGGAATGGTCTTGAGCTGAAGGATGGTAGGTGTAAATTAGATATTAGGAAGGAATTTTTTCCTGTGAGGGTGGGGAGGCCCTGACACAGGTTGGCCCAAAAAGCTGTGGACTCTCCACCCCTGGAAATCTGGGGGTTTTTTCAGGGCAAGGTTGGATGGGACTTGGATCAGCCTGGGATAGTGGAAAGTGTTCCTGCCCATGGCAGGAGGTTGGAAGTAGATGGTCTTTAATGTCCATTCCAACTCAAATAATTCTGTGTATCTTTGATTCTATAAAATCAAAACTATCTTTCAGGGGGGAAAAGAAGAGGGAAAGGCAGATAATTTACTTTTCTTTTTGTTTGTTTTCTTCGGGGATTCTGGTTTGATAGAGATTTATTCCTTGGTTTGGTATTTTTGCTGGCTGCTTGTATACATATGTCAGAGATTTGGGCTTCATTCAGGTGTAAGGTCACTATGATGTTAGCAAGACTCTGGTGATACCACATTTGCAGAAGGCAAACCTGATAACCAAGAGGAGGAGATTTAGTTGCTTAGCCTGTTTATGCTCTCATTTATTTAACTGAAGTCCTGAGGACAACAAAGGGAGAGAGAAGGGTTTTCCCACTCCACTGGTGGTGGGCCCTCCAGAACCCAAAACTTGGTGCTTCTGCTGTGTCTAAAGAGAAGCAGAACATTTTAACCAAGACAGCAAAAGATTTGAAATACCCAAGCAAACAAAACACCAAGAAGCCAAAAAAATCTCCAAAGGAAACAACAGGTGAAACACCTGTTGTTTCAACTTTTCTGCCTTTTGATGCTGTCCAACCTCACCTAACTCACCTAACCTAACACAGCCAACCCAAACCTGGCTGTCTCACCCAGGCCAGTCATTAAAATACTCCCAGTGCCTGCTGGATGGAGAAACTCCTCCCGAGCACATCTGATCCTCACCATGGGACCAGCTGAATTTCCCTGCTGCTGGCTGAGAGCATCCCATTGCTCAGCCACCAACACCAGTGCAGTTCCCAGTAGGTTTTGGGGCTCTGAGCAGGTTCCAGCTCTCCTAACCAGGTCTCCTGTCCCCTTTCCCCAGCAGCCAGAGGCCGTTCAGACACGCAGCAGTGCAGAAGCAGCCGTGGCCACTGCCGGAGGCTCTGCTTCCACATGGAGCGCTGGGAAGGGAGTTGCAGCAACGGCCGCCTGCGCTGCTGCCGGTGACAGCGGCCACACCAGGGTGGTGTGACAGCCCCAGGAGAGCCAGCCCAGTGATCCTGCAGCCAGAACTGTACACAGAACCTGTCCTCAGACTTCTCCGTGCCTCCACGTGCAGCTCGGTTTGTTTGCCAACAATAAAACTTTGGGTTTTCTGTGTCCTGCTGGGTCCGGAGTGCAGCCGTGCTTGCCCCTCAGATGGGGCGCCCTGCCTGACACTTGGGGGTTTGTGGTGCTGGAGGTGCACTGGGGGATCCAAATCGTCTGCACAAAGGTGGCAGATGTGGTGTAAGAGCAAGGGGTGTCCTTCCAGAATGGCAGCAAGAAAGGCATGGGGTGGTCCAAGCAGTTCTGAAGCCTCTCTTGGGACCCATTCCTCCACCTCTGTCTCAGTCACTGCCTTTAACAACCTCAATTTCAGAAGAGGCCATGGCAGGATTCATCCTCTTCAAGGGGATGGACCCAAGACAGAGGTGTGATTTTCCCTCCAGAAGTTCCTCTTCCTCTCCCATAGCAATAAGGTGAACCCAGGTGGGTGACTCAGGTTATCCGACTTGATCTCCTTGAAGATGTCCTTGCTCATTGCAGGAGTGCCGGACTAGATGACCCTTAAAGCTTCCTTCCAACCCAAACCATTACATGATCCATCTCTGTGAGGAGGTAAAAGTTGGAAAGGCTGAGAAATCCACGGGGAAAACAATTAAAACAATTCACCCAGTCTCACAGGGAGTGTGGTAGGTTCTGCATCTGCCCTGTTCCTGCGTGGAGCAATTCCCAGGTGAAATCCTACTTCCATAGTGCAAGTGATTCCAAACTCTTATCCCAATATCACCCGAGGGGTATCACTACGTCTTGTCCTGCATAGGCTGATTTATTGAGTAGAATTAAGAGTGGCAATGAGCCAAGGCCAAGTTCATTTTCAGCAGCTCCTCACCAGGGAGTGAGAGCTGTTGGCTATGGACTGTTGTCCACTGAAGCTCACTGTGGTGTGCTCTGGAGCAGGACCCCCAAAGCAGGTGATGAGATGGGAAGGAGTTGGTGTAGGAGGAGCAGGAATAGAGATGTCTTGGAGCTGTGAGTAGAGATTTGGCTTGAAAGGGTATGAAAATCTCCTCACCACAAAAAGCTGGGAGATTTATCCCTGGAAAACACCCACTGTGGTACTCAGGACATGGAAGAAATGAGGTGTGCAAAATTCCCACCCTAAAACCCCCAGCTGCACACCTGGCTTCAACCTAAACCCACTCTGCTATCCATTCCAGAGGCGCCAGTCTTGCCCTGGAGGGAACCAGTAAAACCAGTGACCCAGCTGTGCCAGCTGACACCCCATGGAGATCTGACTCAACTCTGGCTGGACTGTGAGCAGGGAATGATCCCCTTACTCCTCCCCACCATGAACTGAGGCAGTGAGGGACTGCTGGGCTCCATGCTGGGATGCCCCGTCCCTGCTCCTGTGGCTCTGCAGGCTGCAAACACGGTGGCAATGCCTCCGTGCGGTCCCCTCTCCTGGATGCTTCTCCTCTGTTGAGTGACAGTCTGGCTCCTCAGGGACCTTGGAAAGCTCAGCCAGGGGTTAGCAGCCACTGCGGCTCGCAAGAGCCATCAGCCCCATCGAGAGATAAGGCCCCCCTTGATAACAGGACCTGCCAGAGCTGAGCCTCCAGTTTTTCCACCTTTTTGAAGTCTGGCCGGTGAAGTTTTGCAGAACTTTGTCTTTTTGCCAAAGTAACCAACTTCCAGCTCCAGCCTTTGCCTTCCCTCCTTTTCCCCGGCCTCCTCCCCCTTGGCTTCCCTCTTCCTCCTCGCTCGCCCAAGCGCAGCCTCTCCGTGATAGGGATTCTGGGGGGAGGATGGCCACGATGAGGGGGTGATGTCATTTGTTTTTGGCCCTTCAGAGGAGCGAGGGTCAGACACGTCTGCCTCTACCCAGCCTGGCGCCGGGAGCAACTGGGAGCCTTCCTCTGGCAGCCGCCCCTGCGCCTTATCAGGGGCAGGATGACATCCCGGGGCCGGGATGCCGGAGCTGCGAGGGAAAGGAGGTGGGGAGCCCCTGAATGTGAGCCCTGTGAAAGGCCAGGGATGTGTCTGTGTGTGTGTCTGAGCTCGCTGGCAGCAGGGAAATCGTTCCCAGCAGGATGGAGCCGGCTATCAGCCACCAGAGAAAGGGAAAGCACCTCTGTGCCAAAGCCCGGCCACATCAAGGGCGATGCTGTCACCCAGATCTGCTCCTGGGGGGGTTAAACTTCTCATATCCCAGGCAGACAATCTGGAAAATTCATCTGAAAAAGGTTAGAAGATGCCCTTTGCCATCAAATGAGAAGGTCAGGGCAGATGGAGGGAGATAAATCAATTTGTCCTATACCCAAAGCTCAGGGTCTGGAGTGCTCTCAAGCAGAGCTGGGTACAAATTTACCATGGAAATGGTTTGGGGATGGACCTCTTGTTTTGGCATCCTTCTCCAAGGTGGATTGAAAAACCTTCATTCTTTTAAAATGTTACCACCAACCCCTCTTTTCTTCTCTTCCCCAGAAAGTTGGTTTGATCAGAAAAGTGTAATATTTTAGGCTAAATCCAGGGAAAACTGGGCTTCCTATCTCCTATAACACAGCCCTCAGAAGAGAAAAGCTTTGTGGGACATGGGAGCCCAAGGAGAGAGACAGCTCCCCACAGCAATGGTCTTCATATAAATTTAATTTTGTATTTTTTTTTTATGTTAGAAAAAATATTTTTCCCCCATTCTGATAGATCATCATGATCACTTTGGAGACCAGTGTTAATGAGGGAAAGGGAAATTTTGGGCAGAGCATCTACAGCCCCTGAGGATTGGGACAGAAATCTAAACAACTGGTAGGTCTCCTTCCAGCTGGAAAATTTATAAAATTTATTTTCTTTTGCTTGGAATAAATAAGGTTTTTCGCAAAAGTAATTCTCAGTTTTGGTAAGTGGGAAAATAGATACCGAAAAACAAGGAGTGCTATAAAATTAGAGGGAATGGCCTCAAGCTGTGCCAGGGGAGGTTCAGTTTGGACACCAGGAGGAATTTCTCAATGGAAAAGGTGGTCAGGCTTTGGAAGGGGTTGCCCAGGGAGGTTTGGAGTCTCCATGCCTGGAGGTATCTAAGAAATGACCAGCACTCAGTGCTCTGGGCTGGTGACAAGGTAGGGATCCTTCACAGGTTGGACTCAATGATTTTGGAAATCCTTTCCAGCCTAAACAATTGTGTGATTCTGTATCAAATGAACCTCTGTCAGCCAAACCTTGGCACTTTTTTTCCATTAATAAATTGCTGCCCTGTTCGTACATCCCTTCTTCTTCTGGGAAAAAATGCAGCCACTGGCACTACCCAGTGCTGATCTCGGCTCTCCACATCAGCACAAAAACCTGGCAGTGGCTCAGCCCCAGCATCTCAGGGGCTGTGCAATAAAGTACACGTTTTTCCTAGGCAAAAATAAATGACTTCACCCTTCTGGCGAGCTGCTCTGGGCTCTTTCAGCAGCTCACGTGGAAGAACGGCAGCCCTGGAGCAGCACAGCCCCCTCTCCCCACTGAGGGAGCACTGGTTGGTGGGGAAGCTCCAAAACAAACACGGTGGTGAGTAGCTGCTGGACTGCTCCCCAGCACAACAGCAAAGCCACCTGAAGCCAAAACCTCGTGGCTCTCAGTTAGGAGATCCTCCAGGGCAGGGAGGAATTTGGGGAATGTGCAGGGGAATGGCTTTGCACCTCAAATGGGGAGGGTGGATGAGTCCTTTCTCCTCTCCAGCCTCTTCCCCAGGACCACAGCCTGCAGGACCCTTTCCCAAATCCCACAGCTTCTTCCAGGACTATCCCCTCGTGCCTGGGATGGACACGAAAGCTGTCAGGAGTCTTTATTTTCCAGATCTTTGCGCCGTTATCAGCGACTCCCACACACTGGAAGTGAGATATGTGTGACAACATTTTTTCCATCAGCGAGCTTATCATGGCTGAGAAGAGTGGAAGGGGTTGGGGAGGGTGATGGGGAGGGGGAGGAGGAGGAGGGAAGGAGGGGAGGTGCACGGGCATGAACGCCTACCCAGCCCATCCTCCACCCACCCCATGATCCCACATCTATGGAAGAAGGAGAGGAAGAAGAGGGTTTTGGAGCAATGTGTTGTCAGAGCAGTTGTGTCAGACCCAAGGCCTCCTGATTCAGTAGAGCCAGTCCTAAATTCCTTAGGTAAGATCCGAAAACACCCTTCCTGCAAAAACTCGTTTCTTAATTCATATGGGTGTATGTACAAGTGAGGAGAGCCTCTGCAAGGATGTTGGCTGGGCTAGCAGGACCCCAAGGGGTCTGACCCCTCCTTGGCGTCACACTGATCCTTCCCAGGGCAGGGGGAAGCTCCAGCCAGCAGGAAAAACATTAATGTGGAAAATATCTCAGCTGTATCAGACCACAACAGAGCTACTGGGACGCCAGCACTGCATCTGTGGTTGTGAACTGTGTGCTGCATCTCGCTGGGTTTCTGCTGTTGCCACTTTTCTCAAGCTCTGGGCCTACAACCCAGTTTTATAGGGTAGAACCTGAAGCCTTCCCTTCCCTGTCTTCATCTGGACAAGGTGGAGGGAGCAGAAGTAGGGAATGATTCTTTAAGACTGGAAGTTCATCCCCAGCCTGGAGGACCTGATGCCATGGTCCTGAGGCACCAAGAAACAGCAAAGTTTGTGCTGCAGGAGCTGTGGGGACAAAACCCAACCTGCAGCTGGGTGATGTAGGGAACTACAAAACTTGGTGATAGAGATGTGGAGCTGGCAGCACTTGCCAGGCCAGTATGTCCAAGTGAGGTCTGCAGGACAAGCTAATAATACAGATGTGATTTCACAGAATCATAGATTGTTTTGGGTTGGAAATGACCTGAAAGACCATCTCATTTCACCCCCTGCCATGGGCAGGGACACCTTCCACTATCACAGGTTGCTCCAAGCCCCATCCAGCCTGGCCTTGAACACTTCCAGGGACAGGGAGTCCACAACTCCCCTGAGCAATCTCATCACCCCTATAGTAAACAATTTCTTATTTCAAAGGCTCTGTGCATTTGCTCTGGAAATCACTATGTTTATTCCAAGTTCATGCATGTCCCAAGTTTGCCATTATCCCCTTTTCTCCCAAAGATCTGGGTGTCTGTTTGGCCCATAGCAGCCACTTCAAATGAAACACATTTCTTTTGTGCTGGGGTGAAAAACACAGAAATTAAACAATTCCTCCCTCCAGGCTGCTGCTTTCAAGGAAAGCCCAAGAAGATGCTACTCTGGTTTTACTTCAAGGTGAGGAGTCTGGCAGTACTGTCTTGAGTCCATGGGGAGGTGGTTGCCCAAAGGAACCAGCTCTGGAAGCAGAGGTGAAACTGAGGTCCCCCTTGATGGCATGGGAACAGCTTTGCCTCCCCAAAGAGGAAAGTTATGGATTTTCCTGTTAGGATCTGCATGATGGACTCTCTGCCCCATGAACACTTAAGGATTTGCATTATGGACTCACCAAGCTGATGTTTCCAAGGATGAGGCTGGGTGACAACACAATCCTTCAATATACGATCCACAGCCCAGGGGCAGCCCTATCTGAGCACCAGACAACTCCTGACACAGAGCACATGGAGGGAAAACACATGGGAGGGGAAAATGTGGATGTTTTGTCTGCTCGGGGCTGTGGCTGGTTCTGGTAGCTGGGGTGGGGAGGTGGCGGTGGTGCTCCTGTGATTAATGGGAGGTTTCACCATCAGCATCGTCGCTCCCAGGCTGCCTGTCCCCTCAGGAGCTGCTATCTGCTGGGAGATGCTGCTCTGGGAGCTGCTATCTGCTGGGAGAGGCTGCTCTTCAAGCACAGCTCATTAGCAGGGTCCCTTGGGGGGTGACAGACTGTGGTGGGTTCAGCACAGGCTGGAAAAGGGGATTTTGGATTTTGTGAGCTGACACGGTGGGGGATGATCCAAGGTCCTGCTGACTGTAGGCAGAAGCAATTCTGGCTTGAGCTAATCCAGTTATCAGCCCCCACAACAGCCCTGTCACTCACCAGAGTCACGTGGTGAAATACTGCAAAAATGCCTTCAGAGATGGGAAGTCATCCCACCAGCCATTGTCAGTCACCAGCTGGTCAATGCTGAAGTAAAAGTGGATCCCAAAATATGTGCAGAGACCTTCTGTAACTTGGGTATGGGACAGAGATGAGTGGGTTTCTCACGGATGATCTGCAGCAGTGATTCTCTCATCAGCCTTAGACCAAGAATTGAGGTTTGTGGATGGAGGTGGTGCAATGACAAACTTTTTAGCAGAGGCTGCTGTGACAGGACAAGGGGTGATGGTTTTAAACTAAAGGGGAGTCAAGAAAGATTAGATATGAGAAAATGTTTTTACAATGCAGGTGGTGAGGCCCTGGAACAGGTTGTTGTGGCTGCCCCATCTCTGGGAGTGTTCAAGGTCAGGTCCTGTTCAAATCAGTTTTTTCAGGGCTGAGTTGTTTGGGTTAGAAGGGACCTAAAGGCTCATCCATGTCCCCCTCCCTGCCATGGGCAGGGACACCTTCCACTATCCCAGGCTGTTCCAAGCCCTGTCCTACCTGGCCTTGGACACTGCCAGGGATCCAGGGGCAGCCACAGATTCTCTGGGCACCCTGTGCCAGGGCCCCCCGTGCCAGGGCCCCCCAACCTTACAGGGAAGATTTCCTCCCAATATCCCATCTATCCCTGCCCTCTGGCAGTGAGAAGCAATTCCCCGTGTCCTGTCTCTCCATCCCTTGTTCCAAGTCCCTCTCCAGCTCTCCTGGAGCCCCTTTAGGCATTGGAAGGGGCTCTGAGCTCTCCCTGGATCCTTTTCTCCAGGTGAACACCCCCAGCTCTTCCAGCCTGGCTCCAGAGCAGAGGGGCTCCAGCCCTTGGAGCATCTCCGTGGCCTCCTCTGGACTCTCTCCAGTAGTTCCATGTCTCTCCATTGCTGATGACCCAGAGCTGGATCCAACATATATCTCTCACTTCATTCTCTTTATGTTGGAGAGGGAAAGAGGGGCTGCTTCTCTCTGCAGGCCGTGCACAAACAACTCACTGAGCCCTTCTTTTTTCCCTAATTAGTGGCAGTTTTGTATCACAGTTGTCCTAGGCACCGCTTTCTCATATCCAGGATGTGTCACCAACCACATCCTCATCAAGTTCCCTGTGTGCTTGTGGCTCTGAGCTGGAATTTCAGTTTCCATCCCCAGCACTGTCAGTGTTGGCTCCTGGAACAGGTCACTGGGATGATTCTGCTCAGGCTGCTCTGCTCACCCCTCTTTGGCAGCAGAGTCGGTGCTCTGCATCCCATCTCATCCCAGGGGACACCGGCACCGTGGAGGTCTCCTCAACCTCTGCTGTGTCTGGAGGATTGACCTCTTCCCTTCTGGGGTTATCATCTACCAGACTCTCACTGCTGCCAAGTTACCTCAGCAAGACAGGGATAATCCTTCCCATCCAGGAGGGAATTAAATTTGTCTGCACTTTTAAATTGGCCACTCTTTGCTTTTAACGCTGACCAGCGAGCACAGAGCTAAACAAGCCCTCGGCACAGTTTGGCCATCAGGGCATTCCCAGCAGGCTCCCGTAGGGAAGAGGTCTCAGAAAAATGATTCTGAAGGAATACCAGGTTAGGTGTGCCTCCATTGCACCCATCTGTGTTTTGGGGAGGGTTCCTCCACAGGTTATGGCTGTGATCAGGAGGGATATGGACTGGAGTTTTATCCATGTAAACGGAGAAGAAAGGCAGTGTCTTGGAGTAATGACGAAATTTCCATGTGCCACAAGTGTGACCTGCTCCAGAGTGAGAATGTGGAAGTGATCAGTGCCTGAGGGATCAGCAGAAAGTGGTGGTGACCACAGAAACCAGCCAGGAAACGCAGTTGTGGTGCTCTGCCACAGTGAGATTAAACAGCAGGGCACCTGCACAGGGAACCTGAGGCAAGACCCACCTGGGATATGGACACAAGCTCCTCTCTCTGGTTTGTTCCACCCCAGCAGGATCCAAGGGACTGGTTCACACTGAGTCATAGAAACATAGAACCATAGAACTATCGAGTTATGGAATGTGTTGGGCTGGGAGGGACCTTAAAGATGATCTGGTTCCAAACCCCTGCCATGGGCAGGGACACCTTCCACAGACCAGGCTGCTCAGAGCCCCATCCAGCCTCCAGGACTGTCCCTGTGCCGAGGATTTCCCTCTTTAGGGACAGTATGCACGAGGCTCAGTCCCACAACAATGGGAATCAGGCCACTAACAAATTAATTAGCAGTCTTCACAACAGGCTAATTGCCATTTTCATACAGGGCTGTTCTTGGAGTTTCCCAACCAGGTATGACCTGTGGGTGTAGGACACAGACCTGCTGAGCACCCCTGTGCTGTGAGGCTGAGACTCATTTCCCAGTACAATGAGAAGGATATTTCTGGGCTGCTTTCCTTTCAGCAGCTTCCTCTCGTGGCACGACGTCTGCTGTGATCTTCATTTCCCTCTCACCCTCCATTATTCCTCAATATTCCTCTTCCAGGTCCTTTTCCTTATCTGCCGCCACTTTCCTGTTTTTCTTCCTTGCTCAGCACCCTCCAGCCTGCCCGGCTCCTGGACCATCAGCTCCTGTCGAAGGGCTTCCTCCTCCTCTGGCCACTGTCCTCCCAGAGATAGCCCCGAGCATCCCGGGGGACCGTGGGCATCCCGTGGGGTCCTGTCAGGAGAGGGTGGCGGTGCTGACCCCTCGCCAAAGGAAACGGCGCCGGGAGGAAACGGCAGCTCTGGGATCCCAGAATATCTCTGCTCTGGGTTACCCCAGGGATGCAGAGATAAGCAGAAAAAGGGGGAAGGAGGAGGAGGTCAGGGCTGTTCAGCTGAGATGTTTGTGTGTCTTCTGGCACAAACACCAGTCTGGGCTTCCCCAGCAGGCGCCAGTGTCATTTTGGGGGACAATTGTTGGTTCAGCCTCGCTCACCTTGGAACGTGCAGTTCAGCAGCACGGCAGCCAGGGAGATGCTCGAGGCCATGGGGAGACAATGCTGGGAGAGCCAAGCCCTGTCACAGCAATTCCCAGGAGAGGATCCCATCTTTTTGCCGTCTTTGTTGCCTTGGGTGGGTGCCAGTTCAGGGTTAGGACCTCTCTGTGCCTGGCGCGGGAAAGACTCGGGGTTATCCCTGCCTGCTGTGTGGGGACTTCCATGGGCAATGTCCACCCTTGGTAGGGCAGTCCCAGGAGCTCGTGCAAGCACCAGCAAATAGAGTTTGCCAGATACAAATCCTTGGAGAGGCTGCACATACTTGGAAAACGTAGCAAGGCCCCTCTTGGAAGACCCCATGGTGCTTAGTCAGCCCTCAGACCCTGAGGTCCATCCCAAGAAGGTGGCCTGGGGACTTGGCACAGTGGAGGCTGCAGCCAGGAGTCACCACCTCTTTCCCCATGCCAGGAACTTCCTGCAGCCAAGTGACACCTTGGCAGATACATAAAAGACCCTGGAAGAGGAATATTGAGGAATAATGGAGGGTAGGAGGGAAATGAAGATAACAGCTACTCCTTCAGCACAGGCATAGCTGGAGGTAGTGACATTCTATTCTATTCTATTCCATTCCATTCCATTCCATTCCATTCCATTCCATTCCATTCCATTCCATTCCATTCCATTCCACTAAATTCATTCAAATGATTCATGGTTCCATGACTGTGCCATGACCATTGCTGTGTGTTGGGACATAGGCCACCCTCTTCCCTGGAGAGAAAAGTCACCTCAAAACTAAAAAAAGCCCATTCCAATCCAGCTGACTTGTTACCCCATCAGCTGAGAAAAACACCCAGCTGCCAACTTCCCCTCCAAACCCCAAGGCCTCTCCAAAAGTCCCAGGACAGCATAACTTTACACTGAGGTCTTGCTTTAAGCACATACACGTGACTCTGTTGCAACCATCACAAAGCTGTCCCAGAGCCAGTTCCCTCTGCCTGTCCCCAGCCAAACCTTCTGCCTTCCTCCTGCTATATTTATCAGAAGGATTTGGCCGGTTGGAAAGTGCTTGGGGAGGCAGCAGGGGTGGAGCCACCTTGGAGATCAGCCATGGGAGAAAACCTGCAGCCGGCTCCAGCCCCATGTGGCTGTTTTGAGATGGTCTCACATCCCCCTCGGGGTAATTCCAGTGTAAACCTGGGAGGCTGCTCTTCAGTTGGTGGATTCTTCATGTTTTACAGATAATTTATAAGTCTTTAGCACCTTTGTGTTTGTCCTTGTGCTGGGGTCTTGCTCCCCTCTTGAACCTTCACAATCCTCATCTCCAAACGGAGATTTCCAGGGAGAGATGCTGCCACTTTTTTTTTCTATCTAGGAGATGTTCAAATGAATTTTTTTTCGTCATCCTGTCTCTCTGGGACACAAGGATTGTCACTCTAAACTGGGAATTCTTAGAGATACAAGGGAGATCAGTGCATTTGAGTACCTAAAAAAGCTTTGTCACCACCACACTCTCCTGTAGCAGTGAGACCAGAGGGGAACAACACACAAAACTTCTCCCCAACCTCCACAGTCAGACAGGACAGGGTTAGCTCCTCACTCTTCTGCATTCCCTGAGAAGATCCGTTCACATTTGGAAGCCTTGCCCGTGCCAGCCTGGAGGCACTCCCCCAAATCCCTGCAGATATTGAGCAATCGGTGCAGAGATTCCTGCCACAGCACGTGGGCTGCTCTTGGGCAACCAGGCTTGCAGCAACACGGGATCAAACCTCTTGAACACAGAGGTTTTATGGTGCTCAGCTTCCTCTTCATCCCCGGAGCACACACCCCTGGAATTTCGGGCTCTGAATATGTTTTGTCTTTCTGTGCTGGGATCCCTCTCTGGGCAGCCTGTGCCAGAGCCTCACCACCCTCACAACTCCTTCCCAATATCTCATCCATCCCTGCCCTATGGCAGTGTACAGCCATTCCCTGTGTCCTGTCCCTCCATGCCTTGTCCCAAGTCCCTCTCCAGCTCTCCTGGAGCCCCTTTAGGCTCTGGAAGGGGCTCTGGGCTCTCCCTGGATCCTTCTCTTCTCCAGGGGAACCCCTCCATCTCTCCCAGCCTGGCTCCAGAGCAGAGGGGCTCCAGGCTTCAGAGCTTAAAATGAGATAGGATAAGGCAGCCCAGCTCCCTTGAGGTATTCAGGATGGAAATTCCCAAACAGACATGGGATAAGGTGATGGAAATCATCCTCCAGGAATGAGACCTGTTCAAAGTGACAGGGCCAGGGGCAGATTTCACGATTCTGCCGGGGAAGTGACAGCAGGAGCTGCCCAAATCCACGGTTTTTCGCTCAGCCAAGGAATTATACTCCACATATCCTCTGTAAAACCTTCCCGGACCACGAGATGGCATCAAAAACCAGGGCAGCCTCAACCTGCCTGAAAACACAGGTTTTCCCTCTGGTCTGGCCTCCTCCAGCAAACCCAGACTTTCTAAGGTTCATCCTGCCGGGATGAATGGCATAGCATGTCTCTTCTTACAAAAATGTCACTTCTGCCCCAGGAAACTCACTGATGGCTCCCTCATCCTACACTTTTTTTTTTTTTTTTCTAAATAAATTAAATTAAAATTAAAATTAAGTCAAATATACTTCCAGATTCTTCCACATCCCAAACAGGTCCAGGTACCCATCTCACGGGTCCCTTGCTGCTGACATCAGAAAACCCTCCTGGCACTTTGCCCTTCCTTAGGAATGACCCCGATTTCCAGTCCCACCAGTTCTCCTCCTATTTCCATTTCCCCCCTGAGGATCACGTATAAACAAATCAGAGAACAGGGAAAAACAGAGTTACCAGGAGAAAACGGGTCCCAGCAGCCAGGTGGCATGTGACAGATGCTCCCACGTCACTGGGAGCCTGGCACAGTGCCTGATGAGATAACCTTTCACTGGAGCACCAAAAACGCCCTTTTCCGAAGAGTCTTGGGAGGTTTCCCTTCCTGCTAGGAGCCAGCAGCTCTTCTGGCTCTGCAGGCAGTCAGAGGGTGCCAGCAGCACAATGAAGGCATTGCAGCAAAGCTCTCCATGGCTCAGCACTGTGGCTTTCTCCAGCTAGACTCACCGTGGGATGGAGGCTTCCTGCCTCAGTTTCCCTTCTGCCAAGAGAAAACCGAAAATTGCTCTGCAGAGAAATTGGTCTCTCCCCAAAGCCAAATTCTGCCTGTAGCAGACACGGTCTCCATGCCTGTATCCCCTTTCCAAAAACTAAACAGAACAAATGGCTGGGCCCAAGGAACGTCCCCACCCAATGGGTGTTGCATGCTGTGGGCAGGAGACACCAAGAGATGAAGTCACAGACACAAGTGAGAATCTGGGGATCTCCTGGAACAGACAAGGGCAGTCACAGCCCCATTCCTTGACCAGATACCAGAGCTGGGAAAACACCTTCCCAGCTCTGTGTTGGAAAGGAAGACTCAGGTGAGTGTAGGAGGAGCCAAGAGCTCAGGTGATCCCTTGTCCAGGCTCTGATCTGGGCCATGGCCAATCTCTGAGTTTGCAGAAAAAGGCCAAATTGTGAAACACTCCCTCAAAAGCTGTGCCCAGAGCTCTCCCAGTAAAGCCAGGATGGCAAAGTTGCTCTGGTTGGGACTGACACACTGTTGGGACTGACACACTGGTCAGGAAATTGGTCATAACACCCACAGGAAAGTGCTTTGGACGCAAATTTTCACATGTCACTGTCCCCACTTCTCTCTCACTTCTTCTTTTCTGTGGATTTTTCTCCTCTGGGGTAGGCTGGGAGTTTCTTTTTGAAGCATAAGATCCTCATCCTTAGATGCTCCCATCCTACATCTGTCATCTGGGCAGTGGGTGACCACAGAGGGGCACAGAGGGGAAGTCAGGTCCCGCCTTCTGTCACGAGCCAGGATGGATGGACACAGATTGCAGCCAAGTGGCTCAAAAGCACAACCTCAGCAAGAAGTGGAAGGACGAGGTCAGGATCAGGTGACTGGGCAGATCAGCTGAGTCCTGAGCACTTCCCAGCACTACTGAATTCCCTGGAGGGTGGGGTATGGCAGGAGCAAGAGCAAAGTCAGGCATGTACCACAAAGGGAATACAGATCACAGTGGCTGCTCCAAAGTGTCTGAGCATGCCTGACCCTGCTGGACATGAGCCAGGTGTGCCCAGGTGGGCAAGAGGGCAAAGGTACCTGGGCTGTGCCAGCTCTGGGGTGGCAGCAGGGCCAGGGCAGCTCTGGGACCCTCCTGACAAGAGAGACATTGAGGGGCTGGAGCATGTCCAGGGAAGGGAACAGAGCTGGGGAAGGGGCTGGAGCACCAGGAGGGGCTGAGGGAGCTGGAAAGGGGCTCAGCCTGGAGAAAAGGAGGCTCAGGGGGGACCTTGTGGCTCTGCACAGCTCCTGACAGGAGGAGACAGCCAGGGGGGGTCAGACTCTGCTCCCAGAGAACAAGGGATGGGACAAGAGAAAATGACATCAAGTTGTACCTGGGGAGGTTTAGATTGGATATTAGGAATAATTTCAATCAGAACTGTTCTCCAACCCTGGCACAGCTGCCCAGGGCAGTGATGAATTCCCCATCCCTGGATGGATTTAAAAGCCATGTGGGTGTGGCACTTGGGGACATGGGTCAGTGGTGGCCTTGGCAGTGCTGGGGGATGGCTGGATTTGATGACCTCGGAGAGCTTTTCCAAACTAAATCATTCTACAAGACCCTGTATAGAAAACACATGGCAAAAGTGCCCTGGAGTTAAGGCGTTTCCAAAAGGAACATCCTGGACTACCTGGGGCCAGAGCAGCTGCCCCAACCAGCCCCACATTGATGGGGACACAGCTCCGGGGAACTGCTCCAGCCTGAAAAGCTGCAAAACACAATCCCTTGTCAGGGCAGAGAGAGAACACGGAACAAGTTCCCATAGATTCAAAAACCTTTCAGATTCATAGAGGAAAATTCAGATCAGATAAAGTTCCACCTCTGACTCCTGGAGTGCAGCAGCCAAAAATTGCTGTGAGAGTGGGGAGAGAGGTCTGGTCACGCTGAGCAGTGACATTCACACAGGTCTACAAAGCTCTGTCTCAAGCAAGACACAGGACAAGTTTGTTCTCTGCCCCTCTGATGTGCCACACATGAAGAAAAGCATCCACCTTTGGATGAGAGCAGCTGGGCACATCCTTGGGCACAGCTGATGATGTTTGCTTGAAGAATTAGGAGGGGAGACACCCCAGGAAGATAGGATGGATATGGAGTTTGCACCCAATTTTCGGGCAATCCGAGCTCCCTCTTTGCAAGGATTTGCCGAAAGCAGGGGGGAGGATTTTGCAGGATCCTTCATCTGCTTAAACAGCATCAGCAGCACAAGGCTAAAGGTGCTGCAGATGGGTGGCCAGGGGGTGTGGGACATCAAGACCACCTGATGCCTCAAATAATCTCACATCCACACCTGGAGCGAACATCCCCCACCTTGAGCCTCTTGCTCAAGGAGGCAGCAAAGCTCATTTTCTGTCTGGACAGAAAAAAAATCTCCTTCCACCAGACAAGCCTAAATCCCTCAGAATTAGCCAACAACCCTCCCAAGGCATATTCCAGTGAGTTTTTTAAAGCCACGCGCTCCAGCTGTGATTCGGGCAGATGCTGAATGCTTGGGGGGTGAGGATTGGAGCTCAGGATTACCCAGCTCCCATGGAGAGGTGAGGACAACATCAGGGCCCAACCCTTCCAGCAAGGATTTCTTAGGCAGCGTTATGGCCTTATAAAATCCTGTTTTAGTTGCCCTGGGTGAGTATTTTACCTTGGCAGCTGATGCAGCCATGTAATAACCATCATTATTCCCATCAAGGCCTCACAGATGTTCTGCTGCTGCCAGGGAGAGCAAGTCAGCTGCGAAATCATGTCATAGAAATCGTAGAATCACAGAAATATTTGGGTTGGAAGGAACTTTAAAGCTCATCTCATTTCAACCCCCTGCCATGGGCAGGGACAGCTCCCACTATCCCAGGTTGCTCCAAGCCTCATCCAACCTGGCCTTGGACACTTCTTGATGCTCAGAGAGGGACAAAAAGCCAGGAATTAAAGAACTTCAGAAGCAAATATTGTAATGCTGCTTGAGCAGTAAAATCACGGTGTTTAAAAGCATCAGAAAATGATGAATCAGGAAAAATCTGGGTGGATATTCCCCAGAGGAGATCAGGCAGCCCAGACAGGCTTTGGACTCAGGGAGGAGCACAATTCACCACTACCCCAAGGAAAGCAGATCTATTTGGTTATTAAATAAACCTGCATTTCGTGCTCTTTTTGTAAGCAATGATGGTTGTAAACCCTGAAGATGAAAAAAGCCACCCCTGCATTAATTAGGACCACAAAAAAAATTATGGTAGGAGAATGAATATACATAGAAACTTTTCTTTTTTGTAAAACCTATAGGTGTTGGCCCTTCAGCAGCCTCCTTAAGAGCTATTTGTTGTTCAGTGCTGAAGCAGGCTCACCATGATTCAATCAACACTGATTTAACAAGTGATAAGAGAGGTTTGCCCAAGGCCTCCTGACCCATTTCCTTATCTTGTTCCTTTAGTGTTGGATTTTGCTCCAAAGGCCAAAGCCTCAGCAAACACCATTCATTTTTTTTCTGATACACTATAAAAATACGATGAGGTAAAAGGGGATTTGTTTCATGCCTGGTCTGGGCACACAAGGGATTTTTGAACTCTCTGGGAAGTTTCAAATGGGGAAACTTTCCTGGCTGCGTTCAGCATCATATATAAAAACAACTTGTCATTGAACCACAGAATGGTTTGGGTCAGAATGACCTTAAAAGTTCATCCCATTCCACCCCCTGCCATGGCCAGGAACACCTCCCACCATCCCAGGTTTCTCCAAGCCCTGTCCAACCTGGCCTTGGACACTTCCAGGGAAGCAACAACTTCTCTGGGCACCATGTGCCAGGCTCTCACCACACTCACAGGGAACAATTCCTTCCCAATATCCCATCATACCCATTGCCCCTTCTCCTGTCCCTCCATCCCTTGTCCCAAGTCCCTCTCCAGCTCTCCTGGAGCCCCTTTAGGCACTGGAAGGGGCTCTGAGCTCTCCCTGGATCCTTCTCTTCTCCAGGTGAACACCCCCAGCTCTCCCAGCCTGGCTTGAGATCAGAGGGGCTCCAGCCTCTGGAGCATTTTATCTCAAAAATTATCAACTTATCTCAAAAATGATCAGCTTATCTCAAAAACTGACATGTTCTCAGTCCAAACCAACTGCAATAGGGGCAGCAACTTTGACACTTCCCCAAAAAGGTCAGAAAGTCAGCACTCTGCGCAAAGTTTTAGTTCATACTTTCGTTTCTTGAAAAAGACACCAATATTTGCAGGGAAAACAGGTGGCTGGTCCCTCAGCCCACAGAGGACACCAGCAGAGCCTGAAGGATGGGCTCCCTGGTGACTCAGAGCAAGGCAAAATAAAAGATGTTTTATGGGACTGCACAGGTTTAAAAATTGCTCTTCTGGGTGAAAACCTAGCTGGAAATAAGGAGGTGTGGGGAATTCAGAGGGAACTGACCAAGTTACTGGAATAAATCAGTGTTCACTGATGTCTGACTACAGCTCCACACGACTGGAGGCACTGAGGCTTTTGGAGCCAGATCGTACAAAGGGCAGGACAAAATCCAGGTTATTTCTCCTGTGTTTTAGGCCAATAAAACCTCACGGATAGCGTGGAAAACTAAAATCAACCTTCAAAGTAGAGAGAATAAATACTGTGGAGTCAGAGAGAAGTTAGGCAAATTACAAGTGAGTTTTAAAAAATTTATTTTAATTGTTAAGGCACAAATAAAAACATAGTGAAGGGGTGGTTAAATATTACATGCAAAGGCATGCAGTGATCCAAGGGCCATTGCACATAGAGCATTGAAGAATAAATACATTTAAATACATCAAAAACATCTCCCATTTTACTGCCTAAATGCTGGGTTGTGCAGTCACGTGTATTAAATGTTATTCTGATTTTTCTCATCACTTCACTAGGAAATCTTCTCAAACCAAAATAAACCTTTAAATTTGAGTGTGACCAAAATTGATTGATATAAATGGAAATGGGGAAAAAGGAATATGCTTACTGTTTTTTGATCACTGATTAATTATTTTTTTTATCCAGGCCACATGGTCTTTTCATTTCTGAGAATGGTGGGCAGTATAGTTTTTACCTCCTCCTCACAGAGAAGGATGATAAAACAAAAATAAAAAAATATAGTTCTTCTCATTAAAGAGAAGCTTTAGTGTCATTGTGGTTTAGAAGAGGGCTTGAAACAGGTTCCTGAGATTATTTTTCTGTTGTTCATACTCCTGAAAATTGGCCAAAATGAGGGAAAAAGTGTCAGTCAGCACAGCAACACAGTGAAATATTTCTGTATTTCCAGATGAAAACTTCAAGGGATGCTGACAGGACAGCATGGAGACAGGATAGTGGTGGGGTGCAAGGAGGGTGGAGTAGGAAAATTAGATGGGACAGAGGCAGGCTGGAAGAGGGAAGCAGGAGGATCACAGAACCCCAGAATGGTTTGGGTGGGAAGGGACCTTAAAGCTCATCCCATTCCACCCCCAGGCTGCCCCAAGACCTGTCCAACCTGGCCTTGGGACACTTCCAGGGATCCAGGGGCAGCCACAGTGTCTCTGAGAAACCTGTGTGATGCAGGTGGAGTTGAAAAGGGATGTTTGTGGGATGCAGAAGGGTTGAGGAAGGATAAGGGCAGGTTAGAGGAGGAAAACCAGATGGGAAAGAGACCAGCTGGAGGAGAGAAATGGGAAGGAAAAGGTATAGAGGCAGGATGGAGACAGGATAGCAAAGGGTGGGATACAGGAAAAATCCAGACAGGTTGCTGGAGGAAAACTAGATGGGATGGAGATGGGATGGAGGAAGAAAGCAGGAAGGATGTGGACGGGATTAAGCCGGGATAAAGGTGGGATGCAGGTGGGATTGAGGAGGAATGCAGGCAGATTGGAAGATGAAAAGGAAATGGGATGGAGTGCAGCAGGAAGGGAGAAAGGCAGGAGGGTCTTTGGGATCGAGGAAGGTCAGAGACAGGTTGGAGGATGGATACAGGTGGGCTGGAGGTGGAATTGAGGAAGGAAGGATGCAGGCAGGGTGGAGGTATGAAAAGCAGGTGGGACGGAGGAGGGCAGGAGGAGGGATGGAAGCAGAGCAGGGGTGGAGGCAGGATTGATGGAAGCCTGCAGGGGCAGGGATGGAGGAAGGAGGGAAGCAGTGAGGAGCAGGGATGGAGGAAGGAGGGAAGCAGTGAGGAGCAGGGATGGAGCAGGGATGGAGGAAGGAGGGAAGTGGTGAGGAGCAGTGAGGAGCAGGGATGGAGGAAGGAGGGAAGCAGTGAGGAGCAGGGATGGAGGAAGGAGGGAAGCAGTGAGGAGCAGGGATGGAGCCGGGATGGAGGAAGGAGGGAAGTGGTGAGGAGCAGTGAGGAGCCGGGATGGAGGAAGGAGGGAAGTGGTGAGGAGCAGGGATGGAGCAGGGATGGAGGAAGGAGGGAAGCGGTGAGGAGCAGGGATGGAGTCGGGAGCAGGGATGGAGGAAGGAGGGAAGCAGTGAGGAGCAGGGATGGAGGAAGGAGGGAAGCAGTGAGGAGCAGGGATGGAGCAGGGATGGAGGAAGGAGGGAAGCAGTGAGGAGCAGGGATGGAGGAAGGATGGAGGAAGGAGGGAAGCAGTGAGGAGCAGGGATGGAGGAAGGAGGGAAGCAGTGCGGAGCAGGGATGGAGCCGGCAGCAGGGATGGATGGAGGAGGAGGGAAGCAGCGAGGAGCAGTGAGGAGCAGGGATGGAGGAAGAAGGGAAGCAGTGAGGAGCAGGGATGGAGGAAGGAGGGAAGCAGCGAGGAGCACGGATGAAGCCGGCAGCAGGGATGGAGGAAGGAGGGAAGCAGTGAGGAGCAGGGATGGAGGAAGGAGGGAAGCAGTGAGGAGCAGGGATGGAGGAAGGAGGGAAGCAGCGAGGAGCAGGGATGGAGCAGGGATGCAGGAAGGAGGGAAGCAGCGAGGAGCAGGGATGAAGCCGGCAGCAGGGATGGATGGAAGGATGGAAGGAGGGACGGAGGGAGGGAGGCGGGCTCTGGGGCGGGCAGCAGGCAGGATGCTGTCACGCCGGGGGCGGGCAGCCCGGGATGACTCAGCCTCCGGGAGCTGCCCCGGCCGTGGCCACCGAGCGGGGCCGTGAGTCCCGGTGGGTCCCGGTGGGTCCCGGGGAGAGCCGCGGACGCGCATAAGAAGCGGTAAGGGAGGGGATGCTTCGGCTCAGGGCACACGGCAGTGGGGCACCCCCTTGCACGGGGACAACAGCAGCAGCGTCTCCCGCTTTTTCCAGCGGCGTTTTGGGGGTTTTTTGGGCTAGTGCGGGATGCGGGATGCGGGATGAAGGAGGGGGATGCGCTGCGGCGCGGATTGTTGCCGGGAAAATGAACCCTCGAAACGCATCAAACCTTCAAGAAAAAGGTCACGGGAGGGGAGAGGAAGCTTTGTTTTTGTGATCGAGACAGGAAAACAGCGCAGCTCTGCGCTGCTTTGGCACCCTGCAGCATCCCGTGGTGCACGGCCCAGCCCGGGTTTGGACCGGGACCACGGCGCTGGAGAAGCTGCCGTGGGTCCCTCTGGCCTGGGATGGATCCCCCATCCCCGTATCCCACTCTCAGGGATGCTCTGCGGGCGTGATGTAGCAAAGATCGCTTCCTCCTGGCATTTCCCTCGAAGGAAGGGATTTCCGTAGCACGGGGTGTGTGGGGGGGTTTGTGCAAGACTCTGGTTTATGGATTGGTCTGTAAGAAGAAGAGGAAAAAAAAAATAAAAATCAGTGCAGCTTCATTCGGGAGGAACTTTGTGCTTTCTGTGCATGGAAGCTGCGGAGGTGAGTGCTGCAGCTTGTCTCAGGAGGGAATGACTTTGTCAGATACAGAGCAGCCAGGTCTAGTAGGGCTGAAATTAGATGACCTTTAGGATCTCTTCCAACCCAGATCTCTCTCGGGTTCTGTTATCTGACCTGTGTTAGTGATCTGGCTTTGCTAGGAGGGAATAAGCATGGGGAGGAGCGTCTGATGTTGCTTTTTCTTGATGAAAAAAAAGTCATCCAAGCTGTGGTAATGCAGGGAGAGCTGTGATGAAGTCAGCAGAGCACGGGTTTGGTGCTGCCCGGCTCACCTGGTGACACAGCAGGCTGAGCTGGATCGGGAGCTGGAGCTGAACCTCGCTGGGTTCGCTTTGTTGTGGTTGGAGTCACAAGCCCTGGCAGAGAGAACAAAGGACAAAGGCTGGTGCTGAGCAGGACACATGATTTGGGCTGGGCTGAGCACCCCTGGCCCTGGAGGGCTGGGGGGTGTTGTAGAAGGGAGGGTGGGACAGCTTTTACCTTCCTCAGAGCCTTGCAGAAGGTGTGGACACCTCTGTCTGTGCCTGCAGGGGGTTGGCCCAGACAGTGCAGGAGCTGGGAGATGCTTCAGGGCTGTGTCTTATCTGTGCTCTGGGCTGAGTCATGTGAGCTGGGCTCGGAATAGCCGGTTTGGGGGTTGGGTTGTTGCATTTTCTTAAATGAAGTTAAATGCGACTTGTGGGCTTTGTTTTGGGGATGGAGTCCCAAGGGTGAAGGGATTCGCAGCTGTGGGTACCGTGTGCCTGCCTTGGGTGCTGGGAGGGTGATGTGGGGTCCTGCTGAGGTTGGGATGTCAGGGTTGGACTGTCAGGAGCTCCATCCTGGAGAAAACAGGCGGGGAGCTGCCCTGGCTCCCCGACCTGGTCAGGAGGGATGGAGATGGCACTTGGGTGGTGTCTCCTCCTCCTCTGCGGCAGCTCGGAGGGCTGTGGGTGGATGCTGCAGCACCAGCACAGCCACAGCCCTGCGGGTGCTCTCCTCTCCTCCCTCGCAGGCTGCAGCAGCTCCTGCAGAACCTTCGCTGCCTCCTCCTCCTCCTCCTCCCTGCCTGGGAGAGGGGCTGTGCTCAGCTGGCCCAAATTTCCTCTTTCAGAGCGACCAGCTGGCAGAATCTTGAGGGTTCTGTCCCACCCAGGGGCAGGTGTGCTGGTGGGTGTTCATTCCTTCTTTATTTCTTCCTCATCCTTCAAGAAATGACATTCGCAGGTGCTCTGGATCTCAAAGCATTCCCTGCTCTCAGTCCAGGGGAAGGGGGAGCAACCCAAGGGGCTCTTTGCAAGCCCCAGACATCTCCTGCCACCTGGGGAATTCTGTAGGGTGAAGCTGATGTGTCCCGAGAAGCCCAAAGGTGGTGGGATATGAGCTGTGGATCAGCCTTAGCCAGGGTTATCCTGAAGCTGAGGCACCTCTGGAGATGTTGTGGGGTGCGGAGGGAAAGGATCTGCTGGAACTGGGGAAACTCCTCTGCCCTGTTTGCTGTGCACAAAGCGGGGAGCAGATGTTGGGGTGCAGCAGCCGTGATGCAATTTTGGTTTTGGGGCCGCTGCTGTGGGGTTTAAGCGGCCCTGAGGTTTTAGGGGTGAGGAGGAGATAGCGGTGCTGGGGGAAGCACCAGGCTGATAACGCTGCCAGGGGAAGTTCTGCTGCTCGGATCAGCTGGGACAGGGGGTGAGGGAGGAAACCAGCAGCTTTTTGTCACTGTAGGGCCTCTGGGGTTGTTGTGGTCGGGCTGCACATGACCCACGGCCAGTGGGAATCCGTCCTGCCAGTCCCGTGCCTGTGTCCTATTTATAGACCTGCTGTACACAGGATAAAGCCTGGGAGAGGGGGGGTTAGGAGGGAGGATTTCCCCTTCCTTTTCCAGACAGATCTTGGGATACCTGAGCTTGGGTGTCAGCTCTCACCACCCCAAACTTTGCAGCCATAGGAGACCTCATAGAATAGAAAGATGTGGGGTGGAAGGAGTGTTTAAAAGGGCATTTAATTCCAACCTCTTTGCTATGGGCAGGGACATTTTAACTATTTTAGCTGTATGTCAGGTTGCTCAGAGCCTGTCCAACTTGACATTGAATATTTTTTGGGATGAGGCATCCCCCATCTCTTGGGGCACCCTGTTCTAGTGCCTCACCACCCTCACAGGGAACAATTCCTTCCCAATATCCCAAATGCCTTCCTATCTATCCCTCTCCTATGGCAGTGGGAAGCCATTCCCTGTGTCCTGTCCTTCCATCCATTGTCTCAAGTCCCTCTCCAGCTCTCCTGGAGCCCCTTTAGGCACTGGAAGGGGCTCTGAGCTCTCCTTGGAGTCTTCTCTTCCCCGGGCTGGACACCCCCAGCTCTCTCATGACCCATAGGGAGGCTCCATGCCCACAGGAGACTTGGCAAGAGGGTTTTTTTGTTGTTTTTTTTTGCTTCAAGAGCCCTCTGGCTCCCAGCTATTTGCTTTGCTGGCCCTGGGCCATGTCCATGGTGCAGATGCAAAGCAGCAGAGCTGAAACTCTGCCTCTTTCAGGAGAAACTGCTGGGATCTATTTTCAGTTTGGTTTTGGGTTGCCTGGAGAGTGTGGTCTGGTAACCCGAGGCTGGGAGATGTGTCTGTCCCTCAAAAGCTGGGTGTGAGCAGCACATCCATGCCTGGCAGGGTGCTTTTCAGCCTGTCAGCAAATTTACAAACATCTTGCTGGAAAACAAAACAAAAAAAAAAAGTGTAATCGTGTGACTTCTGGCCTCAGAAACGCCTCCTGCCTACGCTGGGAAAATACCGAGTTGACTGCAGGAAGTACAGGGGGTTTTGGGGTTTGATATTTGTGTGTCTGTGTGCATTTTCTTTTATTATTATCATTATTTTTGTAAGATTTTTCATTAAAAAGGTGCTTCAGCTCAGGCTTGTTACCTGCAGGCTTCCTGTTGTGGGCAAAAAGCACAGTTGTACTGTACATGTATTTATTTTCCTGGGTGTAGCCTTCTGTGTAAGCACGGAGCCAGCAAGTGCCTTGCCTGCAGAAACCTCTAAGCAAGAAAATATTCATGAAACCCCTGAAAATATCCATAAAACCCCTTCAAAGAGGTGATATGTAGGAGTGAGAGGACCCAAGTGCTGCTGAAACTCAGCTGGTTTTCTCTTGGGCAGAGCTGAAAGCACAAAGAAGGGGGAACAAATAAATGAATGGTGGAAGCAGGAGTGGGAAAGGAGAAAAAAGCCCCTTTATACAGCGAGCTGCAGCCGCCTGGGCTCACTGCTGGCAGAAAGTAGGGCACTCCTGCTGGCTTTTCTTCTCTGGAAAGGCTGAACTTGGCTGGGAGTGGGTGGAAGCAGCCGGCGGGGAGGTGTGTGTGTGTCCCATCCCCATCCCCTGCTCATCCAGCTCTGCTGCTCTGGGGCTTGCAAAGGTGATTACACCTTCAGCTGGCTGAGTTGAGCAGGAGTTAAAGCCTGAATATCTCTGCTGTGGAGGAGCTGAGGTGCTGGAGCGCTCACCAGGCTTGGGGTGGATGTGGGGCTGGTGGGAGGGAGCTGGGAGGGTGAGGAGGAGGAGGAGGAGGGTGCCCTGGTGTGTTTGCAGAGATAAAGGAGCTTGTGGCCTCGTGATGTGTCTGAGTCAAGCGTGGGGACGTGGCACAAGTGGCTGCTGGTGCTGGGGGTTAATGTGAAGTTGGGCAATTCGGTGTGAATTAGGTTAAAGGGGAGCAGGGAAACCACAGAGCCCTGGGGTGGATGGTGCCTGTGCTCCTGCACGGGAGGCTGTGCTCCTTTCTGTCCTCCTCTTCCTCTGTATCTCTGATCTCCAAATTGGGGCTTTCCTCATTCCCTGCACCTCCCTGGGGAAAAGCCCCAGTGGGAGAGGAGCAGAGGACAGCAGCCACAGACAGCTCTGGTGCATGGACAGGGGGTCACACCTGGGGCTGTGACACCCCCAGGGCAGTGGGCTGGCCAAAATGAGGCACTTAAAAATGTAATTTGGAGTAATATCTTAAAAGGGAAGAGCAGGGCCTATCAAGTCCCATGCCTGAAGTTTGGGGTGGAGATGGGGTATCACTTATTCCTTCTCCTGGTCCTTATTCTCCATTGCTGTGGAAGTAAACACAGGTTTTAATACCCTCCAAATCCCTTGGATCGGCTTCAAAAGGTATTTTCCTGCTGCTGCTAATCTTGCAGTGGTCAACAAACAAGGCTGCCTTGTCTGATATCTCCTGAGCTGCAGAGGGGGGATTTGTTTTTTCCTGTGTCTCTCTCCTGACCTTTGGGGCAATTGGGGATCTGGAGGGATCTGGTACAGCCACACATTTTATCCTCCCACGTGTTGCTGCACTGAGCCCACCTTGGGAATGTTTCCAGCGATTCTCCAATCTGGCTGCAGGTGGAGTGTCCCGTTCAGCTGCCAAGATGTGGCCACACGTGTCCCTCCTGTGTGTCCTGGTGGCCTTGGCCAACGCTCGCAGCATTCCTTACTTCCCTCCTCTCTCTGATGACCTGGTCAACCACATAAACAAGCTCAACACCACCTGGAAGGTGAGTACTGGGCTGATTTGGGGTTCTTCTGGAGAGGCATTGCTGACAGTCTCTGTGGGGTTCAGTGTCTGAGCTTTGGGAGTGTCACTGTGGTGGTGACACAGATCCAGCCTTGGTCCCAGCTGGCTTTTCCAGTGAGGTGATTCCTGCAGTGACAGAAACTGTGAGCTCCTCCTTGGAGCAGAGCAGGGTGAATTTGTGGAACAGGAGCAATGTAAGAGTAGGAAAGTCTGCAGGGGGCTGGAGACAAGCAGTGAGTGTCCAGTTATTGGTGACCTGACCCTCCTTGGCTGCTTTGCTCTGTCCAAAGCCTGGAGCTGGACCTCACTGGTCCTGATGGGCAGATCCTGGGCCGTGTTCTGTGTCTGTAGGTGCTTGGCTCTTGGCCCCTGGGCTTTGTGTCAGACTCTGGTTGGGGTTCAGGGAGCTCTGGAGCACTGGGATCACATCACTGTGATCCCAGAGATGCTCCTGGTGGCTCTGGGGAGTCGTGTCCCAATGCTGCGTGTCTCTCTCCAGGCAGGACACAACTTCCACAATGCTGACATGAGCTACGTGAAGAAGCTCTGTGGCACCTTCCTGGGTGGGCCCAAGCTCCCCGAGAGGTGAGTGCAGGGAGGAGAAGGTGAAGCTCCAGTAGAACTTGTGTGGATCCTTCATGAGCATCTGGAGTGGGTCAGGGGCTCTCCTGGCAGGCTGTGGGCAGCAAGGTGGACATTGGTGCAGCTTCGTGGACATTTTTCATGGAATTAAGCATGGAGCACACGTGAGGGGGAAATCTATCCTTTGTCCTGCCAAATACTCAGCCAGTTGTGCAGTTTGTTATCCTTGAAAATGAACAGGCCAGAGGAGCTGCTGACCTGATCTAAGGACAGCATGAGCATTTACGCTCCATCAGTGAGCAAACAACACAAACGTCCTCCAGGCCACCTTCAGAGGAGGTTGGAGAGTGCAGTGCACCCCGTGGTGGTTCACTGGTGTTCCTGAGACAGGATTTCCCTCTCCTCACAGGGTGGATTTTGCTGCAGACGTGGAGCTGCCCGATAACTTCGACTCACGGACGCAGTGGCCCAGCTGTCCCACCATCAGCGAGATCAGGGACCAGGGCTCCTGTGGCTCCTGCTGGGTAAGGACAGGGGAAGTTTAATGTTGTGTTCATAAAATTTACTGGGCAAAACCCACACCTTTGTATTTGCTGCTGAACCCCCTGCCATGGGCAGAGGCACCTTCCACTCTCCCAGGTTGTTCCAAGCCCTGTCCAGCCTGGCCTTGGACACTTCCAGGGATCCAGGGGCAGCCACAGCTTCTCTGGGCAACCTGTGCCAGGGCCTCACCACCCTCACAGGCAGGAATTCCTTTCCAATATCCCATCCATCCCTGCCCTATGGCAGTGTGCAGCCATTCCCTGTGTCCTGTCCCTCCATCCCTTGTCCCAAGTCCCTCTCCAGCTCTCCTGGAGCCCCTTTAGGCTCTAGAAGGGGCTCTGAGCTCTCCCTGGATCCTTCTCTTTTCCAGATGAGCACCCCCAGCTCTCCCAGCCTGGCTCCAGAGCAGAGGGGCTCCAGCCCTTGGAGCATCTCTGTTGCCCTTTGTGAGGGGACACTGTGGGATCCTGCAGTGTCTGAGCTCCTGGGTGGCTTCTCCCAGCCAGGCCATGCTTGCTGCTCTCATTTCCAGGAGATTTCCTGGTTTCTATCCCCTGGCCAGCTCTAATGGGTGTTTTGGGGTTGCCCTCAGGCTTTTGGTGCCGTGGAAGCGATTTCGGACCGGATCTGTGTCCACACCAACGCCAAGGTCAGCGTGGAGGTCTCAGCTGAGGACCTGCTGTCGTGCTGTGGCTTTGAGTGTGGCATGGGGTGAGCTGCTCCTGGTCCTTGTGCACCTGGGAGGTGGCTGGGGGGAGCAGGGGCAGACCCTGGAGGTGCTGATTGCTTCAGCCCTGCCTTAATTGTCTCCCTTAGGAGCTCCTCCAGGAGTTTGTGCTGTGCATGAGGGAGTTAGGTGGGAACGTAAAGGTGATTTGAGGGACTGGGACACATCCTGTCCCCAGCACAGTGGGTGGTGATGGCTGCAAGCACATAGTGCTGCTCTTCCACACGGAGCTGGCAGCTGCCAAAGCCAAAGGAAGGATCTTTTCATAGTCCCAGATCCTTGGTTTTCAGGCACAACCCTTTTACCTGCAGCTTTCCCAGTTGTTGAGCACAGGGTAGGGAGTTGAGTCTCCAAGTTTTGTTGCTCCTGGCAGCAGAAGCTGGTCAGGGACCTGGTAAAAAGGCACTTTGGGATTTGGAGCCATGTTACCTCATTGCCTGAAACCTTGGTGTCTCAAGGCAGATCCTGGGGAAGAAAAGAACAGCCTAAGAAAAGGCTTAATGTGCCCAAACCTTCCTTTGAACCATCCCAGGCTGGCTCCATTCTCCTGCCTCTCCCAGAATGGGATGGCTGGGGCTGGAGCTGGTGCCTCTCCTCCCAGGTGCAATGGTGGTTACCCCTCTGGTGCATGGAGGTACTGGACAGAGAGGGGCCTCGTGTCCGGGGGTCTCTACGATTCCCACGTGGGTAAGTCCTGGCAGATACCCTTGGGGAAGTAGGGAGGAGCAACTCTGCTTGGTTGAGGCTCATGTTTTTTGGGGTGCTTTTCTCCTGGTCTGCATCCTTGTGGCTGCTCCCTCCTTTGACTCGAGCACCTCTGCAGTCCCAGCTGGCTGCCCGTGCCCCCATGGCTCCTTCCAGTCACTCCTCTGGTAAAAGGGTCCCTGAGCAGCACCCAGAGCCAGGAGCCCTCAACCCACCCCCCAAGGCTCCTGTTTCCATAGCAAGAATGAATCAGCCTGTGAATTTTGTGTTATTGCTGGTTTTTAACCAGTTCACTACGCTTTGGATGAGGTCGGGAGTCTTCCTGACATGTTCCCCCTTTAAAAAAAAACAACTTCCAGACTGGAACCCTCTGCCTCTCCCTGTCATTACCTGATTCATGTTTCCACCTTTTCCAGCACCGTTTGGGAGAGGGAGGTGGTGGGAAGCAGGTCTGGTGGGAAACACGTTGCTCATGGAGGGTTTGGCAGGGGAGGACCTCCTGCACCCCACTGATTTGTGGGGTTCCTGGGGCAGAAAGGCTCTTTCCTGGGGCTTCTGCTGCCTTCCCCAGCGTGGCTGTCGGGATCTGTGGGGACAGCCAGTTGATGTCACCTCTGTCCTGGACAGGCTGCCGGCCCTACTCCATCCCACCCTGCGAGCACCACGTGAACGGCACCCGGCCCCCCTGCACCGGGGAGGGAGGGAGCACCCCGAGGTGCAGCCGGCACTGTGAGCCCGGCTACTCACCCTCATACAAGGAGGACAAGCACTATGGTAAGGCAGGTGCCCTACAAAGCAGCTCCAGAGCTGCTCCTCGTGGCAGCTGGGAGGGGTGGGCAGGATTGAACCCGTCCCTGGTGTGGTTTTTTTCCCCTGTGCCCCGTTCTGGAGCAAACCTGAGTGTGGCAGATGCAGAGTTTGTGTTTGCTGAGACTCAGCTGGGAAGGGGGAACTGGTAGAACAGGTTTGAGTCCTCGTGGTGCAGGTGGCTGGCTTGAGGAGTGTAGTGCTGAGCTCCATCTGGTGTCAAAGCCACCTCCAAGTCTCCTTGGCAGCAGCCAGCCCTGTAATTTTAGGATTATCCGTCTGTTTCTTGGAGATGTGTCTTCACCTTGAGTATTTTGGGTTTTGAAAAGCAGAATGTACCAGGGAAAAAAGTCCCTTCCCACTACAGCTGTCTGGAATAGGTCTTTGGGTACAGAATAGGACTCAGATTAAATAATTCCCTCTGGAAGAGGGGTGGCTGGAGCCCACTTTTCCTGCTTGGCTGTGTCAGTCCCTCTGGAGCTGCCGGGTTTGGATTTAACCTGAATTTAAGTGCAAGAAGCCTCCTGCAGGGTCACACTGAGCCATCCTGTGTGGCCTGACCGTGCCATCCTAATGGTGGGAATTCTTCTCCTTTTAGGCATCACATCCTACGGAGTCCCTCGCAGTGAGAAGGAAATCATGGCTGAGATCTACAAGAACGGCCCAGTGGAAGGAGCCTTCATTGTCTACGAGGATTTCCTGATGTACAAATCTGGTGAGCAGCAGCACTGGGGCTGTGGGGGGAGCTTCAACCCTCTTTTGTGCCTCTTTTTGTCCCTCTTTTGTGGCCCTGGTCTGTCTGCTCCAGTCTTGGAGATCTCAGCCTCACACTTGAGTATCTGGTGTGGCAAAGACACGGGCAGATGCCATTTCCTGCATCCATAGCAAGGGTAATTGGTTCTTGGGGCTGGATCAGGGAAGGAGCCCTAATGGGAAGCACCCCAAATTCCAGCTGACAGGAACAGCTCAGATTTAGGACCTCAAAACTGTTGTGAATAGGCTTTGAGCCCCTTGGGGAATGTCTCTGGGTGTCCTGTGTGCTCAGCTGGTGCTGAGCATCAGTCACAGAATCATGGAATGGTTTGGGAAGATAATATTTAAAAAATCATCTTGTTCCAACCCCCTGCCATGGGCAGGGACACTTTCCACTATCCCAGGTTGATCCAAGCCCTGTCCAGCCTGGCCTTGGACACTTCGAGGGATCCTGGGGCAGCCACAGCTTATCTGGGCACCCTGTGCTAGGGCCTCACCACCCTCACAGGGAAGGATTTTCTCCTAACACCCAACCTAAATCTCCCATATTTTCGTTTAAAACCTTTCCCTTCTGTCCTGTCACTATCTCCCAGTGCAGAACTCCTTCTTCCAGACTGCACTAAGTTTCATTTTCACATTTAACTAAAAACATTTCCTCAGCCACTCTGGGGTTTGTGATACTGGGTGGCCCCCAGGTTCTGAGCACTCTGTGCTGTGGACAGATGGTGCCTGTTGGCATTTTGGGGTGTTTTTCCCTGTTGGAGTCCAGCACATCCCTCTGGCTGCCCTGGCTGTCTCGAGACCCTGGCAGGGGCCTCGGAGACCCTGGCACAAAGTCAAAAACATCTGTGGCTTTGATTTTAGCATGTGGAAAAAGCTGTCAATTTTATATGAGGAATTACAAGCCACAAGGGTTTTAGTAGTTGGATATTTGAACTAACAGGGTGGAAAAGTAGAATTTTGGGATTTTTAGAATGTGGTTCATGGGGGTACAAGATGGAGGAATTTGGGCGTGTCATAGCCTTTTTCTCCTTTGTCTTGTCCTCCATGTCTTGGTGTGATGGTGACACTTTTCTATTGGTTTGAGGTAGAGGTTCACAGTTGAACATAGATGATAGGAGTTGGTAAAGAAATTGTAAACATAGACACGTGTTGCTATAGGACACGAGAAAGCAGAACACGAGCCACCTGCTACTTTGCAAGGTAAAAGAGGAAGTTTATTTTCTGACTCCAACTTTTATACTTTTCTAAAGGTGATAGTGGATTGGAGAGTGAATGGGCCACCTCTCCAAAGATATTGGACAAACCACTAGTACATTAAGTTTCTCTACCCCTATGAAGGAATGCAAAACAATATGTTGTTTACAGAAATTGTGTGGGAAAGTTTTCCAATAGAATGTAAACTCAGAAGGCTTTAGAAAAACTTAAGAATCAGGGCGACAGACACGTAGTTTTGAGTGTATAAAGTGGGAGCTGCCCAAGGCTCAGGGGCAGATTGCCATGGCTTCCTTTCTGGACAGAGCTCAGCAGGTCAGAGAAAGAATGTTTAGATAAGAAGACATAAACAACCTTGAAAGCACAATCGGAAGCATTCCAGGCTCCTTCTTTGCTGCTTGGGCTAAGGAAACAAAGACTCTTTAGGATCTCAGGGGCACCCTGACCTTAGGAACCCTGAGAGAAATCGACATTTCCCTTGCAGGGGTCTACCAGCATGTGTCTGGGGAGCAGGTGGGAGGCCACGCCATCCGCATCCTGGGCTGGGGCGTGGAGAACGGCACTCCCTACTGGCTGGTGGCCAACTCCTGGAACACCGACTGGGGGGAGAACGGTGAGAACCACCAGGAATTCCCACCCCATTTCCCTGCCCCGTTCCCCTCGGATGGATGGATGGAGAGGGTGACTCTTTTTTTTTGGTGTTCTCCCAGGTTTCTTCAAAATCCTGCGAGGAGAGGACCACTGTGGCATCGAGTCCGAGGTTGTGGCCGGCATCCCCAGGACGGAGCAGTACTGGAAGAGGATGTAACTCTGATCAAACCACAAATAATCCTGAATCCCTGATGCTTTTAACTGATAGTGGGTTGGGTGCAGAGACCCTCCCTTCTAAAAGAGACTCTAGTTCAGGTTACTTTATTAAAGCTTTTTATCTTTTCTTTTTTTTTTTTTTTCAATTTTTTGTTCGTGGTTTTTTTCTCTTTTAAAAATTTTTGGGTTTGTTTTTGTTTTTTAAATTGTACGGTGGAGCTGGAGGCGGAACTGCTTTCTACCAACCTCCTGCTTCTGGTGGGTCACAGCAGGACATTGGGGCATTCCCTGCTCAGAGGACTGCTGGAGAGCTCACTGGCCTCTTGGAATCTGGTTAGCCTGGACCCCTGCCAGCCCAGTTTGCTACTGGGAGGGCAGGAAACAGTAGCTTTGTGCTGGGATTAGGGACTTGGTGGGGCAGCAGAGGTGGATGCTGCTGGAAAGCCATGGCCAGGGGGGATTTGGGCACCCCCAGATGGGTTGATCTGACTGTTAGCACCTGAAACAAGCAGGGAAGAATTTCCTGTGTGTGTGTGCCTTGAATTGGCTAAATTTAGACCTATTAATGAACAAAATACCGATGAACTTGATGTGGGGGTGGCTCTGGCCAGAGCTGCCTGCACCAAGTCCCTCGTGCACCGCCTGCTCTGCTCCATCCTTCTGCATTTTCAAACCACTTTTTCCTCAGCTGTTCACTGACTTTTATCTGCTGTAGTCTGGGGTTATTGATGCTGGGGAAGGGCCTGGCTGGAGCTGCAAGAGCCTTTGATCAAATAGCCTGCAAGCCTCTGGGAGGGAGCTGGAAAGAGAAAAGCCCTTCTCCTCCACGGCCGAGCAGCCTGATGTGTGCAGGTCACGCCTGGGCAAGGGTGCAGCACCCAAATTTGGGGTGCTTTGGGGCTGCAGGTGCTGGATGCTAAGCTGAGGGACGGTTCCCAAGTCTGCTGCAGGGAGCTCAAGCAGATGCTTGGAGGTGTCTCACTAATTTGGACACGATTAAAGCTTTTTTTTGCTTGAGCCACTGTCACTGAGGAAGGTAAAAACCCTTATTTTTGTTACTGGGGGGAGGTAATAGCTTAAGTATAGGAGGAATCATGCGATTTGCCAACACTAATATAGCAAAGAGCATTTTTTTTAAATTTTAAAGCACAAAATATATTAGTGACCTGAGGCTATGGGTCTGAAATGTGTGAAGCAGGCTCTCCATGCACTGTAAAATAGCCCCTTTCCTCTGCTTGCTCAGGCACCAGTGAGGCAGAGCTGTGCTGTACTTGGCTGGAACACCTGTGCCAATAAATGATTTCTCCAGTGTCTCGGCTCCTGGATCTTGGTTGCTTCTGCTTGGCTTCCACCACCTCAGATGGTTGTGTGCAGTGGGAGCCAAGTGAGACCCTTCTGTCATCAGAGAATGGCTTGGGTTGGAAAGGACCTTAAATCTCATCCAGTCCCACCCCCTGCCACGGGCAGGGGACACATTCTTCTATCCCAGTTTGCTCCAAGCCCCATCCAGCCTGGTCCTGGACACTTCCAGGGATCCAGGGGCGCAGCCACAGCTTCTCTGGGACCCTGTGCCAGGGCCTCCTCACCTTCACAGGGAAGGATTTCCTCCCAATATCCCATCCATCCCTGCCCTCTGGCAGTAGGAAACCATTCCCTGTGTCCTGTCCCTCCATCCCTTGTCCCAAGTCCCTCTCCAGCTCTCCTGGAGCCCCTTTAGGCCCTGGAAGGGGCTCTGAGGTCTCCCTGTATCCTTCTCTTCTCCAGGTGGAGAAAGGCTGGAGCAGAGAGCAGCCAGCTGTCCCCAGCATCCCTGAGGATGCACCAGGGCCCTGGAGCATGTGCCTGCAGCCCAGGGCTGTGCCACCACTCCTTTCACGGTGAATTTATGGACCCTCAGCTGTCCCTCTGGTTAAAATTCTTCCCCCAGGTGTGGCACATGGGGCTGTACTTCGATACCCAGAGTTAGCACCAAGGGACCATTGGAATTTCATGAGCTGAGGGTTTGTAACTTGTGGGGAAATTACCGGTGTAAAAAAAAACAACAAAAAAAAGATCCAGCACCTTTTTTTTTCCCAAAGAAAACTTTTAATTTCAACAAGACGGGAAGCTGCACAAAGAGAGCTACCACGAGTTTCTTTAGAACAACAGCTTAAATCTACACCAGGAACTGTGGAGTAGGGGTTCTCCTTCTGAGAAACAGCCTGGCCACAGGGGCTTGGCCTTGCAAAGGCCACCACCCTGCACCTGGTAGCTCTGTCCTAGACCAGGACATGAGCTCTCCTTCCCTTCACGACAGCAAAGCAGCATTTGAAGGAGGTGGGTAGGAAACTTGAAAACAATCCACCCCTGGAGAACAGGACTTGCCTTCTTCAGAGTGTTGTTTCTTCCAGTGCAGCCAGATGTGTTTGAAGACAGCAGTGGGAGCCTCTTGCAGCTCACACATCAGTCTGACCCAAAGCCAGAGCCAAGTGGGTCAGGGAAACCTGCCCTGGTCACCCCCTCGGTGGCTCCAGCCTTCCCAGCTCTTGGCAGGGATCACTCCTGCCTTTCAGGGTGACAAATGCCCCCTAAAAAAGCATCCCATGAGGGACAGCAAGGTGCAAACTCTCACTCCCCTGCCTTGCTCTGCCACGACCACCCATCCCTGGGGCTGAGTCAGTGCAGAGCCCAGAGCCTGCTGTGGAGTCAGGCCTGGGGTTACGAGCTCAGGGCTGTGCTGGCAGCTCCCTTCTCATTTTAACCACCTCTCCCCAGTGCTGAAACAGGAGCTGTGTCACTGCAGAGCCCATCTGTCCCAGGGCAGCGAGCTGCACAGCTGCCTTTCAGCCGGGGGCTCATTCAGGTGGGCAGAGTACCTCACCTCCCATATATTTGACATTAAAAGGGCTCATCTCAGCATCCTTCAGCACAACAGAAATGTGACTATGGCCTCTGCCTGTTTCCAGGCTGCAGGATGTCAATCACTGAGGGCCAGAAAGTGGCCAGAGCTTTTTCCTTGGACAAGGAAGCACATTCCTCTCCCAGCTGAAGCAGCATCTTTCCAGCACGGAACAGGCACCAGAGGTAAGGGAGAAGAGGCTGCCTAAGAAACAGAGGCAAAACCTTCAGGGTTTTGCTCAGCTCTGAGCTGGAAAGATGCCTCAAATCTCAAGGAAGAAAAGAAACAACTGGAGCTTCTATTTCAAATCACCCTAAAGGAAAAAAAACCCAAAACAAACAAAAAAAAAAAAAAAACCCACCAAAAATATTCAGGTAAACAGGAAAGAAGGCGGAAAAAAAATACTCAACCCCAAACACTAAGACTCCAGTCGGCATTTGCAGCCATCCAAGCAGACAGCAAGGGCAGTGAGGATGGAGTCCAGCAGTGCCACACTGCCACCCCAGGGCCTGCAGCTCCCCAGTGTCCCATCCTTGTCACCATCTCAGTGCCGGGCCACCCCCACAGCAGGGGACGAGGAGCCTCCTGCCCCCGCTGCCCATCTGCCACCACTTGTCCCCCCGCCCGGGCACTGCCCTTCAGTTGTCTCCTGCCTGCACGTACTCCTCGGTGGCCTTGGAGAGGGTGCTGAGGTACTGCCAGCTCAGGGCTGCCAGGAGCATGGCACAGGACAGGTAGATGGGGGAGTAGTGGTGGCGGGAGGCCATGGGGCTGCCGGGCAGGCTGACGGCACGGATGGAGGCGACGACCTGCTGCGTCTTGTTGGACGAGGGGTCCGTGCTCGGGATCTTCTGGTAGATCTGGAGGAGGAGGGAGGAGGAGTTACGGCTCCCACAGGAAGTTTAGGAGGAGAGTGGGACGAGGCTGAAGTTTTAAGGGCTAAAAGTGACCTCGGTGGTGGAGTGCCACGAATGACTGGATGGGTCCGGGGCCATCTCCCTTGGGAAGTGCACTAAGCCAAGCTGCCTCCTGAGGGCACCCCATGATGGGACATGGACCACACGGCCTGGGACACAATCCCTCAAGCCCCAGGGGTGTTACTGGGACCGGTGGTGTTACTGGGATCAGGGGTTCTCACCCTGCAATCCTCACTCGCTGTGCAGCCCACCTGAAAGCAGTGAGAACATTCCTGCCTGGAAACAGCCACCTCATCACCTGATCCTGTGGCATTTGGGGTTTTCTTCTCATGGCCTCTGAGTTACTCCTCTGCAGGAGTCTGAGCAAGGTGGGCACAAGCAGAGACCCTCTCCTGGGTTAAAGCCCTGCAGTGTCACTGTCCCTTGCCATGGGATCGACCAGTTCCCAAGAGCAGCTCTAATAACCCATGGCTTGGGTCTCCCTGCTGCAGAAATGAAGCCTTTTTATTTAACAGCCCTCACTGGAATTCGGTTTTGGGGAGGGGGGTGGTTTTTTCCCATGAAACCACCCACGAGCTGGTTGACTCCATGTGAACTTTTAATCTCCACAGGACCCTGAAGTAAGGAGGAAGTTACATGGTCCCCTGGAGACAACTTTTCTCCAGGCTGAGCCCCTTTCCCAGCTCCCTCAGCCACTCCTTCCCCAGCTTCTTCCCTCAGACCCTTCCCCAGCTCCATTCGCTTCTCTAAACATGCTCCAGCCTTTCAGTGTCCCTCATGCTGTGTGTGGCCCAGAACTGACCCCAGAACTGGGCCAAGGGGATGGGCACTGCCCTGGTCCTGCTGGACACACTACTGCTGGTCCAGCCACTGGCCCCAGCCCTGCTTCTCAACACAGACCCAGACCCAGGGTCGTTCAAGGGAACACACCAAGCACAGTTTGGGCCAGACCAAAACCACATCGGGGTCACCACACCCCACCACCACTGAGCCAAGGATGGAAGGAACAGATCCCCGTGTACTCCCAATTCCACCCCAAGACCAGGGACAGGAACAGCCAGAAATGGCTCAAAGCCAACTGCTGAGCCTACCTCTTCCACATACTGGTACACGATGGCTTTGACAGCTTGGATGTTTGTGGCATCCATCATGAGGGTGACGGCCTGGCCCTTGCGGATCTTCACCACCCCCCTGAACACTTGCTGGTTGTTGTAGCAGGCAGCCAGCGTGGCAATGGCCATCACCTGAGGGGACACAGGAACTTGCAACTGCAAGGAACTTGCCAAAGGATCACCCTGTCCACAGTGACATCCATGGAGTGGAGCCACCATCTCAACAACAGCAGAAATGGCAGGAGCCAAGAAATAAGCAAAAAACCAACAAGACAGAACCTCCTCCAACTCCAGCTCCTCACCAGCTGGGCTGCAGAGGATGAGGAACCACTTGGAAGCTCAGCTCACCTGGGGGATAGCGCAGAAGTTGAAGACACTTTGGTTTTTGAGGCGGGACAGGTAGGTGAGGACGTCGGGGACGTGGTGGAGGGCGTTGGTGATGAGCTCATTGAGGCACTGCACGGCCATGTCGATGTTCTCTGGCTTGGCAAAGTCCGAGAGCTTCTTGGCATATCTGCTCCAAACCTAAGCACCAAGATTAATGTTTGTGAGCTGGAGGGGGCATTGATGTCACCAGAGACACACCAGGTCTGGGAGAGCAACAAGAACCACAAAAAAACCCCACACAACAGCCTCGGAGCATCGCTGGGGTAAAGGAAAGCAGGAAGGTCAGGTTGTGGAGACGTGACAATGGCCTTGGAGTACACAAAGAGATGGTAAAGGAGGAGGGTGCAGCTCATCTCCACATCTTTCCTAGGGAGGGCAAGGAAGAGGTGAGTCACACATCAAGAAATACCCTGTGAGACAGCTGAGCCACATGGAAAAGGGGGAGAAAAATTTTTGGACATCATGTCAGGCACAGGTAGAGCTGATATTGCTTTTGTGAGCAGACCAGGTACCCTCCTGGGATCTCAGCCAGTCTTATCCTCCCTCACTCCTCGAGAAAACCTAGCAGAGGGGAGCAAGAGCTGCCTAAGTAGCCCCTGGCAGTGTGTGGTGACATCACCTTGTCCCCACATCTGTACCCAGAGGGCTGCAGACAGATGTCAGCCAGCTGTCATCAGAACTGTCATTACCAAGAAGATGTGCAGCCAACAGTAGCAATTTTATGAGTTTTTTCCTCACCTCTCTGGGCCAGAACTCCCTTCCCTCCAGCTGGTCCTCCAGATAGTCACGGATGATGTTGGTTTTCTGTAGGAAGAGGCCCATGGAGTTTGCCAGATCTGTGTCCTGCCCCACGATGGAATCTTCCAGCTCTGATGCAGAGAAGAGACGGGAAAGGCCAATCCCCACCAGCCCAGCAACGTAGTGACAATACTGCCAAGGAGGTGCCAAGTTGGGAAAGAAAACAAGATAAAAGGAGCAGTTACAAAGAGCTGCCTGTTTGCCACAGACAGATTTATGAAAAGCAACTGACAGTTCATTTGATGCAAGTTCTCCCTGGTCTCAGCTTTCCCATGAAAATGTACAATTTTTCCCAACAAGGATGCTGGCTCCTCCTTCCATAGAGACAAGGTGGACCCCACCTGGAAGTGTTCAAAAAAACCTGTGGATGTGTTAAAAAAAAACACTTGGGGACATGGTTCTGTGGTGGCCTTGGCAGGGCTGATAGAATGGTTTGGCTTAATGATCTCAGAGGGCTTTTCCAACCTAAACTCCATGACCCTACTCAGGCTCAGTCCATTCCTCTGGGCTGACTCACCTTATCCCACTCACGCTCAGAATCCACCTTTTTCTCCAAGAACTCTGCCATCCCAACGCCCATCTTGTGACAAATATCCGAAATCACATCCTGGTAGACCTTGGACAGGTTTCTGAACTCCATGGAGATCTGCAGTGTGGTAAAAACAGAAATAAGAGTGCTCAGGAAGGAAAAAAAAAAAAAAAAAAAAAGCAGCACAGCTCAACATTTATTAAAAATCAGAAAAATACTGTTTACCAGGCTCTAATCCTGTCCTGGCTGGAGATCTGGGACAACTCCCTCAACCTGAGCTGTTTCAAGGTCCTTGGAGCTCAGGCTTAGCCTGTTCCCAGTCTAAACAGGATGGTCTCTGGCAGGAGATCAGACACAGCAAAATCTTTGGGAAGGCTCTGTGGCCTTGGACTGGTATCATCTGGGAGCTGCAGGACAAAACTGACTGCACTTGGTACACGGAGCTGTTTTCCTCTGTAATCTGAGAGCATTCCACCACACCAGCCATGGGAAAAGACCCATGGGAGGTTTCTAGAGCTCTGCTCTCCCCAGCCCTCTCCAGCTCTAGCTTCACAGGGCTCATTTGGCACAACTGGAAAGGCATCAAGCACTGAGGGAAGTGTGAAATCCTGCTACCGCATGTCCACTGATTATGGAAGCACAGAATGGGCTGGGTTGGAAATGACCTTGAAGATCTTCTAGTTGCAAACCCCCTGCTATGGGCAGGGTCACCTGCAGTGTCTCCATCAGTCTTACACTGAAAAAAAAATATTAAAAAGTGCATCCTCCTTTTCCCAAAACTGTGGAGCACCATGTTTTACCGTGCTAAGCTTTATTCTCCATCAGTGGGTGACAGCAGCCAGCCCAGGGTTGGTGTGCAATAAGGGTTTGTCTGTAAAATAAATGTATCCACTCTGCTGCTGTCTCTGTGGCTTCAGTCCCCTACACAGAGGAGCACAGCCTGCAAATGCACCTCTAGGAAACATTATTAGAAGTTTTTTACTGTAAGAGTGGTGAGGCACTGGCTGAGCATGCCCAGAGAAGTTGTGAATGCCCCCCAAAAAATTCAGGGTCAGGACAGGGCTTTGAGCAACCTGGTCTAGTGGAAGATGTCCCTGCCATGGCAGGAAATTGAATGGGATGAGCTTTTATGGTCCCACCCAACCCAGTAATTTCATGGTTCTACAATTTTATGATTATTAGAATCATACCTGAGCACGGATTGCCTCACATAAATAACACATACACCAAGAGAGAAAAGCAAAGTGCCACAAACACCTTCTCAAAAGCTCCTCTAAAGCCAAGCCACTGACATACCTACGGTATCCCTACACACCCAGAATCCCAACACAGACATCCCTTATTGCACTCCACCCTCTGACAGGCCACAGCCATGGTCACCCCAAACCTGAGCATCAAAACTCACAACACTCCTCAGTTCTGCAAACAACTACCCCATTCCCACTGCTAGGGAAAGCCTGAAAAGGGTAGAATAAACTAAAAATGGTAAAAACTTGAACAAAACAGGACATCCTCTGAAAATGAGATGCTCCTCACCAGAACTATTACATTTTTTCTTAAACAGAGCAAAGAAAAAACCCCTAAAAATCAACTCAATAACAAAAAAAATCAAGACAATATTGTTACTAATAACAGTGAGGGTGTTTTCTGTCATGTATCATGGAATTATGGAATGGTTTGGATGAGAAGGGACCTTAAAGCTCATCTCATTCCATCCTCTGTCCTACCTGAGGGCAGGGACACCTCCCACTGTGCACACAGGCAATTCAGCGTGTTGGGTAACAACCCCAAATCTCTCCCCACGAGTCAATGGTCATCTGCTCTTCCAGCAGAGGAGGCAAAAAGCCACTTTCCAGGGCTGGCACTGTTCCACAGCCAGAGCCCCTCTCCCTCACATCGCTGCACAGTGTTGGAATTTCTCACCCCAGCTTGGCACCCAGCCCCACAGGCAGGTGCTGGAGCCCTTGGGAAGATCTGTGGCACTGAACAAGCTCTAGGAAATATTAGTGGAGACAACCAGACACCCAGAGGGGCCACAAGGAGCAAGGAGGAGGCTGCCTTACCGTTGGGAAGTCTTCCAGCACCTGCCTGTCCTTCTCCTTACTCTCTGTGTACTTCCAGTCTGGCTGGTAGAGATAGGAGTGGAACTCGTGCAGCATCGGGACCTTGACATCCAAAGGGATGCTCATGTCATCCTCTACAGTGTCCAGGGCACGGAGAACTAGGTAGAATATACAGACTGCATGTCTGGGAGGGGAGAAAAAACAGTAATCCCTTACTTGGGAGTGCCTAGGAGCCAGGACAAGCAGCTGGGATTAACCACAGAGCCTTCAGCATGTCACACACTGGCACTGCCAGGTGCCTTTGGGAGATACCAGCCAGGTTAGGAAATCCAGGATTTTCCCTCATGAGAACTACAGCATGATTTTGGGGTCTCTAAGATGTATATCAGGGAAGGGTCAGGCCTGTGAGCTCCCTGAGCAGGGAAGATCCAACCCTGCAAGCAAGGCCAGAACTCACCTGGACCCAGAGGACAGAGCCTGAGTCAGCTTATGGGGAAAAGCAAATGTCAAACAGGAAAGGGGGGCAAAACCCAGGTGTGTTTTCCCCATCACTCCCCCTTCTCTGCACCTTTTACCCTGTTGGGGAGGAATAAAGGGGTCACACCGTGCAACAGTAACATTAGGACTGGCAGAAAGAGCCAAAATCACCCTGTATTTTGTATCTCCAGGAACAAGACACTGGAGGCAGCCCATGTGTCCCAGCATCCCAGCAGGAAGCAGCTGGAGAGCCACCTCCCCCCTCCTGCCCCCACCACCCCTGCCTTCCCTATCCCTGCTTCCTTCCCCATCCCTGCCTCCACATTTCTGCAGCTGAAGAGAAATTTAAAAAAAAAAAAAAAAAAACCAAAAACAAGTCCTGATGGCAAGAAATGCTGTTTGCAACTCCAGGATTTATATAAAATAATCCCAAGATCTCCATGAGCACAGGGATATATGCCAATGAGATGAGGCAATTGTTTAACAAATGGGAAATAGCTTGGTCTGCTTAAATGCTAATTACCAGGTGACAGTGCCATACTCCTGGAATGACAATGTGCAAGCAGTGATTAAGCATCCAGGGAAAACTGACTTGCTCTTAGAGCCAGTACTGTTAAATTTGGCTATTTTTCCTCGATTAGAAGGGTATTTAACACCTCTGTCAGACCACATGAGCAGCTCTCTCGTGCTCCTGCTCCCCTGCACATGATTGAGTTTTTCCATTCCAGCCGGGCTGCAAATGTTCATCCAACAGGATGCAAGTGCCCAAAGCTCCAACCTGCTTCCAGGAGCTACCAAGAAAGGCAGAGCAGAACCTGGAAATGCCATCCCAGAGGCACCTCTCACATGGGCATCGTGCCCAGGAAAGAGCCAGCAGTAATTCCAGAACCCAGCAGAGTTAAAACACTTAATTAAACCCAATTCTGCATCCACACTGTACCTGCCTCCCTAACTTCCATCACACACTGAATTTAGACCCATGGCACAAATGGAAGCAGATATTTGCAAATAATAAGTGTGGGTCTTCCAGAGCTCAAGCTCCAGCCCTGTCCTGGGTGCAGCTCGCTCCTGCCAGGTGAGGAGGTCTCATTTCTCCTTGCCAGGACATACAGCCTGTGCTGAGCCCTCAGGAACAGATCCTGAAGAATTCCAGAGACAGGCAGGACCATGGAACTGGCAGCAGAGAGGCAGGAGCATCCCTCTTCTCCTCTCCATCACCAGGAGAGGAGCTATGAGCTTGGATCATAAATCTTTTCTACCACCAGCAGTTAGGATGCTGTTGGCTCAGCTGCAGATGAAACTGCAGTTTTGAGCCTCCCACCTTCCCAAAAAACACCCTAACCATGGAGCAATGAGCTGGACAGGGCTCTGGCCAGCAAAACAGGTGGTTTATGGGGTCAAAAAAAAAAAAACAGAGAGAAGGAACCAGACATTTCAGCTCAACTATCAATACCCTGTCTGGCCAGGGAAGCAATGCTCCAAGCACTCCTCCAGAAGTTCCCCATTTTCCAGCAGCCCTTCTGGGATGCCTGTCTGTAACCACTGGGGCTCAGCTGGACTCCTTGATGGGGTCAACAACAATGCAAGCACTTTTTTTGATCCAGCAAAATGAATTCCTTCTGTAAGGCTGTGGGTCTACCTATTTCTCTATCCTCCCTATTTTGTATTTCCCTTGTTTGTCCCTGAAGTCTCCAGTGGAACTCCTGGGCTTTGAAAATTAGTCTCTCCTGATCCACTACTGAGCCAGCTGTAATCCAACCACCACCCACAACCGTGGGTTGCAGAGATCAGGCATGAGAATTTTTAGGATGCCAGGCAGAAGTTTCTGTGCCCTGAAGGGTGATCTTGATGCCAGCAGGCTGCAGGGCAAGGATTAAAGGACCAAAAAGACAGACAAATAAAACTGCAGGAAGTTTGAGACAAGCACAGGGCACACACATTGCTAACAGGTTTCATAGTGTTTTCCTATTTTTTTTTCTTAATTCCTGCACAGAAAAAGCACTGAAAATAAAAAGCTTAATTCTTGGCCCTACTTGTACTTTTCCATGCAATTCCAGCCAAACCACTGAACTTCTCTGCCTTTCCTGTCAACCAGGCTGCAAACACCATTTCATAAACACTGGACACAGCTATGGGGCACCATCCAAAATGCCAAACCAGCGCTCAGAAACCCCACAGACCACCCGGTGTTCAGGGTGGTGCCTGCAACTGCTCAGATCAGAGCCATCAGATGTGTCTGGAACAATTTCCAGAACCCCTAAATTTGATCATCAACCCGTTTTGGGATTAATTGGGGATTTAAAAACTGAAATCAATAATTGTCAAATGAGTATAAGGAATTACATGGAGAATAATCACATGGCATGAGGCCCCCTGGGCAGCTGAGCTTTACATCCTCTGTTACTATTCCCGTCTGAAGCTTTTCTGCACATGGCAGCAAAATCTACACAGCAAAAAATGAGTGTGCAACAAACCCCCTGTGACAACTGCACAGGTTTTGAGGCAGCTGCTTCCAAAAGCATCTCCCAGGCAAGGCCTAGACCCTTGGTCAGTCCCAGGTTTTTCCTCACTTCATCCCTCCAGCCTTTGTCCAGTGCCAGCCTTGGCACTGCCAGGACACATTCCCAGGGTGTGACACACGGCACACTGCCAGGCCCTGTGTTTAACAGTCTGCTGGCCAGGAGGCTCAGCCCAGAAACCCAGTCTGGGGGGGAATGTGGCGCAGAGGAGGGATGTGCTACAACCAGCTGGGACGTGAAAAGCCCCACGTCCTGCTGCACGGGGTGGGGCTGAGCTGAGCGAGTCCAGTCAGCTCCTGATGGGAGCGGGAGCGTGTCCCAGCAGCTCCACTAGAGAAAAAATGCAGTTTGGGGATCCTGCATGGGCCCAGCTCTGGTATTGGGGGGCATCACACCCACCAGCTCCTGGGGAGACCTGAAATTAGGGGGCTGAGCTCCCAGGGATCCCCAGTGTTGGGGTGGCATTGTACCCACCACCTCCCAGGGAGGAGAATTACCCCCACCATCTCCAGGAAATTCCCAGTGTCGGGGAGGAGGGGGGAAAGCTGTACCCACCCCTTCCCAAGGATCCCCAGTGCTGGGATGCCACCCCACCTCCCACCCCCCAAGGATGCCCAGTGCCTCCCGGTGTCCCCCCGCTCACCTCAGCTCTCCATCCAGCGCCTGGATGACGGCGGCGAAGCTGCGGCTGGTCTGGTTGAGGTAGCGGTAGCAGGTTCGGAGGCCACATCCCAGCGAGTCCTGCGGGCACAGCGGGCCGGGGGCCGCGGGTTGGAGGCGGGGGGCGGCGGGCGGCGGGGCCGGGGGCGCGGCGGGGGCTCCGCAGCGCTGCTGCTGCTGTTGCTGCTGCTGTCCCCGCCGCCGGCCCGCTGCCCGCGGGGCTTTCCGCGGCGGGGACACGGTCAGAGTCCGCCGGAGCACGGACACGGCCCGGGAGGCGGCCGCCATGGGGGCGGCGGCGGCGGGGGGCGGCGGGGGGCTGCGGCCGCTCCGCCCCGGCCCCAAACCCGCCCCTTAACCCGCCCCGTCCCGGCTCCGCGGCCCCGCACGGCCCGACACGCTGCCATGTACGGACAGCGCCGGGGCTCCGGGGATGCGCGCTCCGGCACCGAGCAACGCAAGGGATGCTCGGAGCTGGTGGGATGCAGGCGGGTACGGGCGTGCAGCGAGAAATGCATGGGAAGCCTGAAATGTCAGTGGGATGTTGGTAGGATACCGGCACTGAGCAATGCAAGGGATGCCCGGAGCCGCGGGATGCTCGGGTAGCACCGGGGCTCTGCGATGTCCGGCACTGATACCGGCACCGAGCAATGCAAGGGATGCCCGGAGCCGGTGGGAAGCTCGCAGGGTACCGGCACCGAGCAGTGCAGGGATGATTGGAGCCGGTGGGATGCACCTATCTACAGCATGCCCGGAACCGGTGGAATGCCCGGAACCGGTGGGATGCACGCACGGTACGGGCAATGCAATAGGATGCCCGGGGCCGGTGCAACCGGGAAGCACCGAGGTGCACACAAGGCGCACAAAGCCGGGCAGGTCCTATACACGCTGGATATGGGATGGTCACCCATGGCAACACTGTGTCCGCTTCCGGACATGACAGTGCCCCCCACCTCCTCCTCCTCCTCCTCCCGTGTCCCGCTCCCCACCGGGAGCACCGCGCACCGGCGACAGCGAAGCGCATCCCGCCGCCCGCGCATCCCTCGCCGCTCACCGTGTCCATCCGCGGCATGACGGTGCGGTAGCCGCCCATCTTGAAGCGCAGCAGGTTGTAGATGTCCTCGGGGTGGCCCAGCCATTTCCGCAGCAGCTCCATGGGGGCCGCGCTCAGACCCCACCGCCGCCGCCGCACGGTCCCGCCGCCCCCCCCACCCGCCGCTTAACCGGGCACGGGCGGGGCCGCTCCAGCCCCGCCCCGCAGCCAATCACAGCGCTCCGCACATCGCTCGGTGGGGCGGGCGCGGCGCCGATTGGCCAAGGGGCGCTCGCACCAGGGCAGCGCCAGCCAATAGGGAGGCGGCGCGGCTGGTGTGACGGCCGGCGGCGGGCGCTGATTGGCGGAGGCGCGCGTCGGCACAGGCGGAGCGGGAAGGAGTCGGCGGCCCCGGACTCCCTCGCGGGAGCCTGAGGGGAGCGGAGCTGCCATGGAGGCACCGGAGGGTTGGCGTGGGAAGGGAGCTTGAAAACCTTCCAGTTCCAACCCCCTGCCACGGCAGGGACACCTTCCACTATCGCAGGTTGCTCCAAGCCCCGTCCAGCCTGGCCTTGGACACTTCCTGGGATGGAGAAGCCACAGCTTCTGTGGGATTTCCATCGCAGCCCCCACCTCCTCCTCACAGGGAAGAATTCCTTCCCGGTATCCCATCTAACCCCGTGCTCTGGCAGTAGGAAGCCGTTCCCCCTTGTCCAAGGTCCATCTCCATCCCTCTTGAGCCCCTTTAGGCACCAAAAGGGGCTCAGGTCTCCCTGGAGCCTTCTCCAAGCTGGGCACCCCCAGCTCTGAGCCTGTCTCCAGCCCTTAGAGCACCTCCGTGGCCTCCTCTGGATTTGCTTCAACAGTCCACATCCTTCCTGTGCTGACAACCCAACACATACCCAGCTCCATCCTCATCCTTCAAACTACAAGATTCAGCTTTTGGGGTGCTTTTTTGGGAGTGGTTTTTTTGGGCTTTGATCATCCTTGTGGGTCCCTTCCAACTCAGGATATTCTAGGATTCTTTGTTTTGGACGGGCACTTGGCCAGCACTCTGCAGAAGGGACATTAACCACCTTCTTTGGCCCCATAACCCCATTAATTGGTTTATTTTGCAATCTTTTAACGTGCAGCTACTCAAAGGTGTTGCAGTTCACAGGGGAGAGACTGTGCAAGTCTTACCAAGGAATCAGCTGCCTACAACAGGTGTTTACCTCCAGCATTCCCAGCTGATTTGCAATCCATTTTTAAATCCATTAATGAGACCACTTAGACAGCTAAGGAAAGTCTTTAGTACCACCCTCAATAAGCAGCACCAAAGAAGTAGCTGTTAACCAATTCCAGGCAGCTGGAACTTCCATGTACAGCCCAGTTTTTAACCAAGAAACTGCCTGAAAAGACACACTTGAGATGAACATCACTGAGTCTAATTCCAGCTTTTATTTTTTTGCTCAGGTCAACAACTTATTATTAAAATAAAATCAAATCCAGGGAGAGAGGACAGCAACAGTTCCCACCTAGTGTATAGAGACACAGCACTATTTCTAAACCTTTCTGCTTCCAGGTTTCCTTGGAGATCCTGAGTTTTATGCACACTGTCACACACTGTATTTTTGTTTAATTTTACAGCTAGATCTGGAATTGGCAGTTTGCCACACAGCTGAAACCTGTGGGTGCAGAGATGAGCTCCACCAAGGACTGCTGACGTATATTTTGTACACGTTGACATGGAAGGAGGGAGCTGTCAGATCTGACACAGGGAACAGCCCCTCAGGTTTAACCACACCCAGTCACAGCCCAGCACACAAAGGCAGGATTATTTAATTCCTAATAATCAAGCTCTTTAGGGAGAGGGATATCCTCTGTTTTGCTGACTCCTCCAGGCTCAAGGGACAGGGTCACTTCAGACCACAGCAATCCCCTGCTTAACCATTTACACTTCACACCCACTGCCACCTGAACAGGGTGACCAATGCACCTCAAACTTGGTCAAACTCTTAACACTGTTGTGCCATTGTGACAGAAAAAAAAAAAAAACATGGACAACCACTTTTTCCTTTCTGCAGCAACTCAGGGGACCTGGGACCTCCACTGAGCGCTTAACTCTGCCAGCTCCCTAAGGACCAAACTCAACAGCCTAAAAGAAACCACAGAGACCTTCTAGGACAACGAAGAGCATGGATCAGAGACCACCCAGCACCCTGCAGGACAGGTCACTCAGTGACTGGGGAAGGGTCCCCATCCCCTGGCAGCACCGCAGGCTGGCACTGAGGGCACCACCACGTAAGTCTCTTGAAGCCACCCGAGGGTCCAAAAGTGCCCTTCATGAGGGGATGCCCCTGGGGACACTGCTCCTTCTGGTACACCTGGGGGTGCAGCCCATGGCCACGCAGTTTGTTGTGCAGCCACTCAGAGCTGAACTGAACGGCGCAGTCCAGCAGACGCTCCAGATCTGAGCGAGCCAAGAGGGAGCCTGGTGTTAGCGGGTGGATCCTGGCCAGGTACAGGATCTCGTTCTTAATGATGTTCCCTGGAAGGGGTCAGAAAAAAGGAGACAGCAAGGATATTTCTAATCAAGGTAATGCAGGTTGCTTGCTCCATCCTGTGATTTCTGCCTCAAGGATCACAGCCAGCAATACCATTCCCTGTACCAGAAGTGGCATCCAAAGAGTGGACGTAGAGCTGGGATCAGACTGGAAGTGGTTCTCTTCCCTCTGCCATTGTTACACACCTTGAAGATGATCACATGCCCTCAACTGGATCAACCAGAAGCTTTTAAACTAAAGAGAAAGCTGCCCAGACATGCACTTCTGCATCTGTAGACATCCCACCCACCTTCCTCCATTTCTCCTTCTGCCCCTTTTCCCTGGAACTCACCCAGCCCTGAAAAATATCTTTGGTTTAGGAGGGTGTAGCAGACGGGATCGGGTGCACAGAGGGCACGCAGCGCCCGGCCACGGTGGAATTCCACAGACAGGATGTCAGAAGCAGGATCAGCCCTTGGAGAGGAGCACCAGAGCATCCGGCAGTTGTAGAAAACAAGGAAGCCTCCACTCTCAAAGTGCAGAACCAGCCTGGGAGAAGCAGGGAAGTTGGAGTCTCCCATCAGAAACATCTCTGAACTCTTTGTTATACTCTGTAGCTGGCCACTGTCTCAAGGCAAGGTGGCATCTTTAACAACTGCAGCCATGAAGCTTGATGGTGAACCCACACAGCTGGTGGAAAATTTTTCCTTCTGCTGCCCTGTGACTTGTTTGACAAAGCCTTCAGCAGGGCAGTCCACAAATCAGAGAAATGAATGTTAAAAATAGCACAAAAAACTGTCTAAAAATATTTGTATGGAAATAAATTCATTCTTCAAAAAAAAAAAAAATCATAGAACCATAGAATGGTTTGGGTTGGAAAAGAATCCAAAGATCATCTTGGGCCACCCTCTGCCATGGACAGGGACACTTTCCCCCACCCCAGGTTCCTCCAAGCCAGGTCCAGCCTGATCTCTGACACTTCCAGGGATGAGGCAGCCACAGCTTCTTTGGGAAGCTGTTCCCCCTTGCTCTGCACAATTCCAGTGGGATATAGGATGCAAACCATAGCCATGTTCTCAATTCACTGCTGCCTTCAACAGCATCACTCCAGCCTGTGATTCCAGATGTATACAACATTTGCTATTTATCCAAGATTTTTTAAAAAAGACATAATTGGGGAAACTGTCATTTTTAGGGCATGATTCAGCCTGGCATCCTAAAACTTCTCTCTTCAATACAAAAATCTTAGCAGAGCTCATACTATAATCCCCAGACAACTGCATCCTCCAATTCCACTGTGGTTGAACACACCCTACATTCACTCATACCTTAAAAATTACCAGAGAAAATCAAGGTTTGGAGCATTCCCACACTGATTTGGTTTGAGAGAAAAGAGAAGAGGAAATACCTGGGCACAGGATCCTTCCAGTCCCCCCTTTTATTTGCTCTGCTTGCCCTCGAGAACTCGTTTGCTCGGACGCTGCCGAACATGCCAAAGTGGATGCGCAGCCAAGTGCCCCGACCCTCTGCTGCCTCTGGGGCTTCAGATTTTGAGTGCTGGGCTTCCTGTAGCTCCTCATCCTGGGAGTGGGGATGTGGAGCACCATCCTGGGCAGGACAGTGTGCCCCACAAGCAGCCTCTCCTTGTGCAGTTGGTCCAACGGGACCTTCAGCTGCCACAAATACCAGGTACAAGTTCTTCCCATGAACCTGAGAAAAGAGGTGGGATGTACTGATGAGCCATAAAGGGTCATAACATTCTAGAAAGACCTGGGTTCAAATGGACCTTAAAGCTCATCTCATTCCAATCCCCCAGACACAGGCAGGGACAACCTCCACTAGACCAGGCTGCTCAGCCCTCATCCAACCTGATTTTGAACACTTCCAGGGACAAAATCTCTACCTGTTTCCATACAAGTGACTTATTTTCTACAATCTTTATTAGAGGGCACATCAGCCCACCCTGACCATGGGATTCATCAGCATCCAAACCATTCCCATGCTTGCAGATTCCTTTCTTTGCCTGCCTGAATCCCTCCCAGGGGCTCCCATTAGGCCCACCAGGACAGACACTCAGGGGTTTCAAATTTGTCATCATTGCTCCTGACTCATCTTCCCTCTTTGTGTTGGGTGCACTTTGTGCTTTTAATTTTGCCCCCCCACCTTTAACCAGAGGTGAGGCTGCACCAGGGTTTGGCCAGTCAGGTCCAAATCATCATCTGAGGGTGTCAGGCCAGTGAAGCCCCAGCAGGACTGACCCAGTGTGACTTCTGACAAGTACCCACAGCACAGACATCTCAACTTAGCCAGGTCAAACCCTCAGGGAAACATTCACAGGTTCTGCACCTTCTGTCACCCAGCTGTGGGACAATGGTGATTTCTGCACTCAGACTTGTCATGGATCTGTAAATTCAACTCACCTGGGAGTCCTGGAGCCTCAGGGCATTCAGGTCATTCACACTGAGCTTCCGGCTGCTTCCCCCCACCTTGGCCACCACTTGGCCCACAAAAGGGGAGGTCAGCAGCTGGAACTTCCTCACTGATGGGCCCTCTGGCATCTCCAGCAGTTGCAGAGGGATTAGCAGGTCCTTGTCACACTCTGCCCTAGACTTGAAGGGAAGCTGCAACTCAGAAATACACAAAACATTCTTCTTATTTTCCTCCTTAAGTTGCTGTGGCAAAGTCCATGAAGGTAAATAGGACCTGGGTGGTGGAGGAGTTTCCATCCTAGCAGATATGTGTAATTTAATCCAACACAGCCCTGAACAACATACTCCAATGGCAGTTTTCACGCTACAAGTGGGAATTTGGCCTGGGGAATCTCCCCAAGTCCTTTTTTCCTGGGGCAGTGGGAGGTTTCCCTGCCAACATCATGGGGGTTGGAAGCAGATGATCTTTAAGGTCCCTTCAACCCATTCCAGTCTGTAATTTTATGATTAGTGACCCATCTTTTTCCCAATACACCATGGGAAGTGCTTCTCCCATGGAAAGATCAGGCCTGGAATTAGAAGATCCCCACCCCTTGCTTTACCCATTGCTTGCCCCACTGACTGCAATGGCACGAACCAGTTGGGGAGCATTCCTACACTCTGCTAACAGCATCTGGGAGCAGAAGGCTCTGGGTGAGGGGGAGATAAAGCAGCACCATCCTGCAGCTCCTTCCAGGAAGTCACACCAATACATAAGGAGTTATTTCTGTCATTTGCATTAATTCTGAGGACTTCTGCAGGCTGTGGGTGTACAAGGAAAGCTCAGCTTGGCTTTCATCCCACAGCACCAGTTCTCCCTGCAGACTAATCCCAGAGACCAGCACTGATCAGAGGTTCAGCTTCAAGTTCCACAGCACTCAGTACAGGGCTCTGAGGCACCTGGCACAGCTCTGAGACAGTTTGATGAGAAAATCAACAACAATCCTAGTGGTTTGCCACCAGAAGAGCCATTCCCACCTCATGCCAGACATTCCTGTGCTGCAGCACAAACCAAATCCCTTTTGGAAGGGCTCAAGAGGAAAACATATTAGGGAACATTAATTTAATGTCTTAGATCCACATACAGATATTAAGTGGTCATCAAAACTAGATTTAGCATGGGTAAAAGACTGAGCTTTAGTCCTCTGCCTTCAAGGGCACATGATGATTACTCACAGGCCTCCTCCAGTTTAATCAAAAAAATCTGCATATTATATTGATCAAGAGACAGCTAAACAGATGCTTCTGCTGCCAAAGGCACCAGCAGCAGTTTGGATCCCTGGAAATAGCTGAGCACAGGTCATCCAAGGAGTCTACCCTGACTATCCAGGCACTGGCTTCACATCAGGCAGCACAGATTGAGCACCAGCACAGCCCTGTGAGCCCAGAGCTCATATCCCAGGGAAGTTCATCACCTGCAGAACTCTGACTGCTGCTAAGTCAGTTCTCCACAGCTCCTTGTGAGAGACTGGAAGTGGTGGGAGCTCTGTAAGGTATTAATGCTCACACTGCCCTAGCTGTCTGACAGCAAAGAAGCACTCCTCAAAAGGGAAGACTGCCCTGCTCCCCAGCACATCAGAACCACCAGCATCTGCCATCCTTATCCCATGTACCTGATTCCCTTATCTCCATGTACCTCCTTATTTCACATTTTTACTCTAGACCCACTTTAGTCTCATCTGCAGCACTCCCCCCTCTAAGGAAGAAAAGGAGGAAAACCATCCCCAGCCCTCTGCAGGGCACAACACCCATCTCATCATGAGCATGACACCTGAGCTGGTACCTCTGCAGGTGTGGGGCAGGGAACCAGGCCTCCAGGACAAATCCTCCCCCTGTATGGGCTCATTCCCAGTCCTTGTGCCCAGACAAAAAGCCCAGCATCCACAGCAGAACAGAGCAAGGACAAGGCTCATGCAGCTCCCCCCAGCTCTGCCTGCACCCTGGTATTGCAGGATGGCTCCCTGTGACCTTACACCCCTGGGCAAGGCTCCTGCAGGGACCTCAAGGCACAGCTCTGACCCTCCACATGCTGTCAGTGGGGGTACAGAGCTCTCCATTTCTCACATTCAGCCAAGCATCAATTTGCAGCCATCCCCAGAAAACAGGCCCCGAGTTCTCACTCACATCACCCCAGGGCAGTGAAGGCACCCACTGCTTTTCTCCCAGGCCCCACATTCCTGCATCCAGCTCTCATCCACTGCTCTCCCCAGGCCCACCCTGTGCATCCATTTGGGGAGCAGGCTGGGCAGCCTTCCCCCCTACTTCATTACCTCCCCTTTACTCCTCACAGCCCTTCCTCTACCCCCAGCCACGTCCCACAGCACCTGCACCTCAACAGGACCTCGCACAGCCAAACCCCTTTCATCCACTTCTTTTTATAAGGCAGGAAGATCCTCCCTCTCGCCCAAAAAAGCAGGAGAGCTCCCCAATTGGCTGCTGGGGGAGGGATGGGCGGGTCAGATTGGCTGCACTCACCCCAGTACGGGTCAGTAAACTGGTGGCTCCGAGGAGGCTGTGCCCTGCAGAGTGGGAGGTGGCTGAGTGTGGGAATCCAGGGCTTCCCTCTGGCTGCCCTGGCAGGTCTGGGACCCTGGCAGGGGGTCAGGAATCCCCCTGGACAGAGCCCCGAGAGACACTGTCTGTGATCTCTGTCCATGGAGAGGCGTTTTCAATCTTACAGGATGAATTACAAGCTTTGAGTGTTTGATAAGAGTAATAATTAAGTGTGACACGGGTGCAAAAGTAAAATTTTAGGTTTCTAGATTAGGGGTTCAAAGGGGACAAGATGGAGGAAATTGGGTGTGTCTTGTCCTTTTTCTCCTTCTTCATGCCCTCCATGTTTCACTGTGTTGTTGGCATTTTTCTATTGGTTTAGGCTGGGGACACACTGTTCAACGTAGGTGATAGATATTGGCACATTATTGTAAATATAGTACACGTAGTTTCTGGTATTTAATGTTTGTACCATCCCACTGAGGGGCAGAGCCCCACACGCTGCCCTGCAGGACAGAGCTGCGGCAGGGCAGCAGAACATGTTAGAGATAAACACAATAAACAACCTTGAAACCAGCACAGACGAATTATGGCTTCTTCTTTGGCAACGGGGCAGAAAGACAGAGACTTTCTACAATCTCGGAATCACCAATACCCACAGATTCCGACAGCTGAGCTTACTGACAGCCTCATTGCTGCTCCAGGCTGTTGTTGTCTCTGAGTTCAGCTGGAAGCATTCAGGCTGAACAAGATCTACCGAGTAAAACGCAGTGAGGAGATATAAAAGCTGAAGTCATGATGGTTTTTAAGTGTCCCCAAGGGTTTCCCCCCTCTCTGCTGTGTTCGGGTGTTACCAATATTGGAGATTTTCCTTATTTATATTAAAGTCATAGTCACAGACTGGTTTGGGTTTGAAGGGACCTTAGAGATCATACAGTTCTGCCTCTCTGCCATGGGAAGGGACAATTTTTACTAGACCAAGTGGCTCCAAGCCCTGTGTCACTGCTGAGTTTTTCATGCTGTGTTGGCAATCCCAAATCCTCTGTATGGGAGGGGGCTGTGTGTGACTCTGGGGCTTGGGAACAACATTGGTTTTCCTGCAATGACTCATTGCTTGGGAATTCCCAGGTCTAGGCAATTAATTTACCAAATATTTTGATTCTCTTTAATAATCTAATATTTATTAAATATGAATTTTATATAGGACAAGGAGTAATAGGTGCAAGTTGAAGGAGGGGAAATTTAGATTAGATATTAGGAAGAAATTATTAACTTTGAGGGTGGTGAGACACTGGAACAGGTTACCAAAGGTGGCTGTGGCTGCCCCATCCCTGGAAGTGTCAAAGGCCAGGTTCAATAAGGCCTTGAACGACCTGGTCTAGTGGAAGGTGTCCCTGCCCCTGGCAGGAGGTAGGACTAGATGAGCTTTAAGGTCCCTTTCAACACCTTAACATTCTATGATTTGGGAAAACATTTCCACCATGAGGAGTGTTTTCAGACACTGAACAGGAACCCAGAGAGGTGGTGAGATTTCCATCCTGGGGTATGTTCAAAACTTGACTGAACAGGTCTCTGAGAAACCTGATCTCATCTTTTCTGACTTTAAATTCCCTGTAATTTTTTCATTGGGAGCTCTCTGGGACAGGACCCACTTCACCATTTCTTTTCCCAGGTGCACTTCATGTTTTCAGTATTTCATCATTTACCCCCTGCCCTCTCCAAGAAGCCTACAAAGGAAGACAGAATCAAGCAGAAACCTTCTGGTTTTATTATCATTGTTTTATTTCCATTAGTTCTAAAGGTGTAGAAGTTACATGGATTGGTAGCCATACTACTTCATAATAGATATTTTTTTACATCTTTAAATAATTACAGCTTGTTCAGTTGGTTGGTTTCCCTCTCCCCCTTACAAATAAGTGTCTGTTTCCATGAGACCTTCCCAAATGACCTGGGAAGCTTCAAACTTTATACATGGGGAGAAAAAAAAGGCAAAACAAAACACCACCCCTGACATAGTCACAGCTTCAATATTACATTGAGAGTTGTTGATTGGTTCAAAGTTCCCTTGCAGTATTCCTGAGCTCCTCCTGATTGCACCCTCTCCATCCAAGCCCAAAAGAATGCAGGTGGTCTGTGGATCTTGTCTGATCAATTTACAAAGAATAACTGAAGTGAATTGAGATACTGCACTTCCACAAAGAGCAAAGACATTTAGAAGTGGTTAAATGACCTTTCTTGGCTCCCTATCCTGGTTCTCATCTGCCCATCTCACTTTGGTGGCCACTGCCAGTGCCAAGGTCTGATTTGACACAACCAAACTGTAACCCTTTTCAAACCCTAGCTGTAAACCCTTCAGCATCAAAATTTTCCTGACTAGGGATGGTATTAAGGGGAACAAATCCCACAAATGCAGTTTTAAATGTGCTGAGGTGTTTTGCAGGAGTGGGCCCTTCCCTCTTGCTCCTCAGAGAAATGATAGTTCTCGATTCTGTATTTGTGTAGGACCTGGTATGAATCTCATTAGGTTCTCCAGAAATAAAAGAAATAATAAAACTATAATAATGGGTCTCTAATAATTGTATCTAATTACCAAAGCAGGCTCTAATTGCCTTCCCCATCACAGGCAGGAAAGCAGAGCTCAGGTAGAACCTGGAATTTTGTAATTGGTTCCTCTTGCTGGAAGGAGCCGAGTGTCCTGAAAATGGTGGCACTTTAATCCTCTTGTCCTGTGAGTATCCCTTGGTCTGTTACTTCTGGAATTTGCCATCCTGCAGGGGCCATCCCAGCTCCTGCCTGCAAGACGTGGCTCTGAGGGATTCCTGGGCTTCAGCCTCCCACAATGACTCTACATGGGAATCCCCAAATGTGAGTAATTAATTTGCCAGTGATTCTTGGAAAAAACATTTCCAGCATGAGGGTGGTCAAACACTGGAATAGGAACCCAGAGAAATGGTGGGATTTCCATCCTTGAGAATATTCAAAAGTTGCCTGAACAGGGATTTGAGAGACCTGATCTCATCCCTTCTAAGTTAATTATTTTGTAATCTGATCATTAGAAGCTCTGAAGAAGGGGACCCATCAATTATGGTGTGTTTGTACCTCACCAGAAATGGTGATGATGCATCTGAGATCAGTCTCTCACCATCCTGATATCAGCACTGGCCTGAGAAAAACAAAATCTCCTGGGCCAACAGCAGCTCTACAACAGTTTTGGATGATTGAAAAGAACCACAGAACCTGGTGTATCCAAACTTCTGCTTCTGGTACAGAAAGGGGGATAAAAGAGCTAATTTCTACGCCTAAGGAGTTGTCCTCTACCTCTAAAGCTGTCCTCACAGCCCCCAGAGCTTCACCTTTTGAAAGCAGATATCTTGTTCTGTTATCAGGGACTTGTAAACACTCCTCACTCTGTTTCAAGAATTGTTTTTCAGGCTTTGAGGAAGGCTAAAATCCAGTTCATAAATCTCTACCAAGGAGACATAGGCAGATATGTTCTGCAGGGATTTTTCCTTCTGGCATTATAAGCAGAGTTGTTTCTGAATGGGTTTTAAGGGCAGGAGAAAAATTCCACTGGGGAATTTGGTTTTGAGGGAAGGAGGAGGAGCACAGCAATAGGGAAGGGAAGGTAGAACCAGTGTGAGCCTCCAGATGCAAGGAGAGGTGGGGGTGTGGTTGGTCTGGACTTTTAATCCTCATCAGGAGGCTCCACTCCCTCTTGGGCTTTCCAGGGTATTTCTGGATATCTCAAAAGTTGGCATGAGCCACGTGGCATTTTGTGGTGCAGGCTGCTGTGTTATGACCAGGAATTCACAGCCAGATCCCAGGAGAGCTCAACTGCCATTTACAAAGGGATTTACTTCAAGGAGGAGTTTGGCTAAAGATCTTCCTGCCAATGGAGAAACACCTTGTGTTTTCACCTCAAATTAATATTTTTCAGTGCTACTTCTGGCTTCTTCTCTAAAGCCTAGCAGGTCTGAACAAAATCATAGAATTTAATTTCTTTCTATTCATGTTTCATGAATATCTTTCTCTCATCTGTAATTAGCACTAATGAGGCTAAACACTGCATTAGCTCCACAAAACAGTGGGAACTGGTGCAAACACCACCCAGCTGTTCCCATGGCAGCATTGCCATGGTGTTTTTCTTTAGGGAGTGTGGAGGCTCTGTCACCCTTACGAAACCCTGCAAATCTGAGCTTTGGAGAGAACGAGGAATCCAGGAAGGTCCAGAACTCTCCAGTCATGACCTGTCCAGTTGAATCCTTCTCTTTAGAGAAGCTTTTACAACACAGGGAGGAACAGGGTGAGTTCAAACAAAGACAACACAATGCCATTCTTTTGCTTCAAACCTGTCCGTGGCTCTCCTCTTCACCAAGCCATGTGGCTCAGTTTGCGTGGAAGAACACTCCTTGTGGAGTGGGAGGCAGAGGATGGCACATTTGGGAGGGCTGCACAATCCCCTTTAGAGATTTTTCACTTGATAGTTCTGTACTCGAGTTCTGGATGCAGGGGGAAACGAGAGGAGCTGGGAAGGCAAGAATGGTAACAGAGCTTGGGAGCAGACAGGAACCAGAGTGAAGAATCTTGCAGGATGAGGTCTCCCAGGAACTCCAAGCGTGGACAGGCAAAGCTGTCCTTCCTTGGAAATGTGGATGCAAACACCATGGGAAGCATCTGGTGAAGCACTTGGACTGCCCAGGGGAGCTGTGGTGTCTGCCTGCTGGAGTTTGAGTTTGTTAAACCAGAGGCAGAACAGTCAGGGCTGGATTAGGTGGGACTGATCCCTTTAGGAAAAGGGAATGAGTCCTGCTCTTAGCATCTCTTCCAACTCCATGTGCCAGGATTCCCTGGTAGCTGAGAGCCTTATGGGCAAGCAAACTGTCGAGTCTTGTTTAATGGAGTTGTGCTTCTCTTGCAGGCAAGCAAGTCTGTGTACATGCTTGATAAGGAAAATGACCCCTGCCACCTCCAGTGGGGGCTGAAGCCACTGCTTGTTGCAAAAAGTGAAATCCTAAAGGATTAGATGTGGGAAATGGTCACGAGCCAGCTGTTAGGGGGAAAGTGGGCACTCACAGTACAGCCAAAAATAAGTGACAGTCAGATTTCATCAGTGGCATCCAAACCAACATAAAAATAGGCAAAATAATTAAATTATCTGTCTGAAAAGAAGTGGCCCAGCAGTGTTAGAAGAGCATCTTTCACTTGCTGTGCTCTTGAATCATCTCTAAACCTGTCTTGTCGCTATCCATCAGGGAAGAGCCCAGCCATTTCCTCCAGGATCTGATGACCAGCATGGATCTCATCTACCTTCTTCCAAAATCCTTCTTTGACTTTGGACAGACCTACTCCAGGCTCAGCCAACAACCTTTTGGAAACACAGTCCCATGATTTCGTAGTGATAAATAGGAAAGGAGTTTCTATTAAATACGGACATTCATGAGCTTTCCAGACCATCTAGAAAAATGAACAAAATTCTCTACATGTGTGAGCTGAGGAAGGAGATATCTCTTTTTTTCTATGTCCTACATCATATCAAATCCATTAAAGCCACTAAAGAATCTCGAGTGAAGTCTATTCAGCAAACTGTCCTGGAACTGGCTCCTTTTGGTGGAAGATCACTGAATTTGGGTCATGAGAAGACAATGGCATTTTCTTCTGTTCAGGAAAAGAATGGGTGGTGACAGAAGAAGTGTCTCTGTTCCACCATCGTCTGAGTCTCAAAATGCCAGATATTGTTAAATAAAACTTAAGAACTGTGTCTGTCTCCATGTTTTTGGCTGTTTCAAAGTAAGTGGTGACAGTCAAGTAGAGATGCTCATTTAAAGTGGGAAAAAAAGGCTTCAAATCCTTGAGTTACTCTGAGATTTGAGTCTTCTCTGTTCATTTCATAAGAGCTCCCCTACACTTCGGATAAGTTCTTTTTGCCTCTTTGCTGGAACATCACACAAGGGGAGAGAAGGCAGGAGAGCAGGGGAGGTGGAGACAAAATTGACTTGAGGATTACGTGGCGTCTTCTTCATCTCTCAAGCGGATCAGCCTGGAGTTCATAGGGAAGGGGCCAGGTTATGCAGTAATGATGTCCCCATGGTTCTCAGCCAGGACCAGGCTGTTCCAGGAGTCCTGTTTGGAGCTGGTTTGGGGAGACTGGCTCATGGCTGACTGGTAAGCCTGGGGGGAAAGCTTCAGAGCTGAGATCGCAGGGTGAATGGATGATCCATGTCCGGACATGGCAGAGACTGAGAATGCCTATGGAAAAAGGAGAATGCTGTGGAAAAAAGCTTCAAACCTTAGAGGACCATGTGAATCCATTTAGTGTGGGCTGGTGCTGTTGTAAAAATGTGTCTGGGTTTGCTGCAGGGCTGGAGATTGCAGCCTATGTGGGATACCTTGGGCATGTTCTTTCTCCCTTTCTTTCTAATTCTAGAAACAGAGAATGACTTGGGTTTGAAGGGACCTTAATGATCATCTCCTTCCCACCCCTGCCATGGGCAGGAACACCTTCCACCTTCCCAGGTTGCTCCAAACCCTGTCCAGCCTGACCTTAGACACTTCCAGGGGTCCAGGGGCAGCCACAGTTTCTCTGTGGCCTCACAGGAAAGAATTACTTCCCAAAATCCAATCTAAACCTCTCAGTTTGAAGCCATTCCCCTTTGTTCTATCACTCCAGACCCTTGTAAATACTCTCTCTCCATCTTTTCCTGCAGCCTCCCTTCAGGTGCTTGTCTTTAAGTACCTAAGTAAAATTATGAGGATGTTCTCTCCATGTGTACCATCCTATTTCCCTGTTTGTTTTCCCCACTGCCAACACCTCCCCTCAGTACCTGAGAAACAGGGCTGGGGTGCCCGTAGTGAGATGAGAGCCCAGGTTCTGTTTTGATGGGGCGCATTTCCTCGGTGGTCGTGGTGCTGCTGCTGCTGCTGCTGGTGGAGCTGGTGGTCGGGGTAAGACTCTCGCTGCTGGATGGGCCTGGGAGAAACCAGAGGGTAAAACAGGCTCTTCCCAAAGACCTTTCACCACAGAGCTGTGCCCACTCATCCAGAAGTTAATGTGGTAAAATTTTAAAATAGTTGTGAGGGTAGTCAGGTGTTTAGACATCCCCCATTTTTAAATAATTGTCCTGTTTTGTCATTGGATGTCTCTAATTCAAGGGCACTGTGGTTAGAAATACAAGTGCACACACAAATACACATAATAAAATAAATTCCTTCACTCAATACTTACCTGCTGGTGCCTTTGTTTTGTTAAGGTTCTTAGGCTTGCGTTTCCTCGTCTGAATTCCCTCTTTTCTCATGGCTAAAGGCCTTGGAACCTGTAGATCCAAATAGAACAGCACATTTGTTTCTGTATGTCCTTAAGGTCATCTAAGAGAACATGATTCCAGTTCTAACTTGTGGTCAAGCTGGTTTCATTGAAAGCAATGAGAAGATGGAGCTCAAATTCCCTGCTCAAGGGAGATTCAAGATGTGCATCCAAATGGGAATAAGAAGGCAGATCACACCCACGGCATTGTGTGTTTTAGGGCCAGAAGCCAACTACAGCTCATGTATTTGTGCTTTTGCCTTGGCTTTTTTTACTATAGTGCCTGAATTTATGTGGGAAGAATCTGGGACTGGTTTTATTAGGTTTTAAGAATTATTTGCAAAGGGGACCTAATTAATAAATGAGAAATAGCCAGCGTGCACACCCCTTTGTAGGTATAAACACCTTGGCGGGGGACTAAACCCAAAAGGACAGCAGAAAAAAACAGTTCTAGGAGAGCACAGAGCTATGTAAAGAACCCAGCCCCCAGCCTGGTGCCATGAACATCCTACCACAGCAAGGATTTACCCCGTGGAGCTTCATGTAGAGCCCGCAGGCGTTGCAGACGGGCTCCCCCTCGGCGTTCCTGCGCCAGAGCGTGGTGGTGGTTGTGTGGCAGTTGGCACAGGAGAGCCCAACACGGCGGGATGCTGACTGTGGGGACAACAGAGCGAGGAAACGGTCAGCCCTGCAATGCCCTCTCCAGCAGCGCCCCACATCCCAACCAGCTCACTCCACCATGCCTCGGGGCTCCGTCTCCTCTTGGCTCTTGTATTTCTCTGGCTTTTTATCTTTTTGCTCCTTTGCAGTTGTCCAACTGCCTCTTTCTGCCTCTCTTGTCTTTCCCCTGACTCCAGGAGGTCTCAGCTCTCCTAGGCCATCCCAGAGACATGAAATAAAATCATTGGAAAAGACCTCCAAGACCATTGAGTCCAACCTGTGACTGATCAACACCCTGTCACCCTGCCCAGAGCACTGAGGGCCACATCCAGTTGTTCCTTGGACACCTCCAGGGATGGGGACTCCACCACCTCCCTGAGGAGCCCCTTGCAATGCCTGACCACTGTTTCAGTGAAGAAATGTCCAACATGAACCTCTCCTGGCACAGCTCGAGGTTCTGCTCTCTCATCCTGTCCCTGTTTCTTGGCAGCAGAGCCCAAGCCCCACCAAGCTGCACCCTCCTGCCAGGGAGTTGTGGAGAGCCAGAAGGTCCCCCTTGATCCTCCTTTCTCCAGAATCCCACATCACCTGAACAGAGCCCCAAGATCTCCAGCAGCTCCAGTGGCAGTTTAGAGACCCCCTGCACATGTACACACCTACACAAAAGTGTCTGGATCCCAGACCATCCTGCCTTTTCCAGCTCCCAAGCCCTTCCAGCCATTGTAGCTATCCTAAGAAAATGTTTTCAATACCATAAATGTTATATATTCCTTGCTTGCTTTGTGCTAGGTTGTTTATAGAGCTCAAGGGGAAGATAAAAAAAGAGAAGCTTCCAGCAGCATTTTCCACCTCTTGATAAAGAGGGATAATTAATAGGAAGTCTCACTAATGAATTACAGCAGGGAGCAGACCCAAAGTTCCTTTTCTGGGTGAACTGGTTTAGTCAGGCTCAGAAGGTAACAGGAGAAAGCAATGGGCTTGAAGCTGTATAAAATCCAAATTTTGAGCAGGGAAACAGTGGGAGGTGGAGGAAGAAAAAAAGCCACATTCTCCAGACCTGCCTGGCTCTTGCCATCATCCTTCAAAGCTCAGGCCTTGGAGGTAAATGAGAGAGGGGAGGTGCTGGGTGCCGGGGTGAGATGCTGATCCTGCCTGGATCAGCCGGTCCCTGGAAAGTCGTTTCACAAGAGGGCGCCCAGTGCCTGTGGCTGCTGCTCGGGCTGCCCGTGTCACTTCTGTCACTCTTTGGGCACGGACAGGGCTGAGCCATGCCAAAGGCAGGGCGGTGTGGGGATGGAGCCTCGTGGAAAACAAGGAGTGTGGAAATCTGGCTTTCTGGTGGCTGCTTTTAGCTTGGGTTCATGATCATAGAATGTTATGGAATCATAGAATGTTCTAGGATCATAGAATTTTAAGGGGTTAGAAGGGATCTTAAAACTCACCTAGCCCCACTCTCCTGCCATGGGCAGGGACACCTTCACTAGACCAGGTAGCTCAAGGCCTTACCCAGCCTGGCTTTGAACACTCTCAGGGTTGGTGCATTCACAGCCTCCCTGGATAACCAATTCCAGAGTCTCACCACCCCCATAGAGAAAAAAATCTTCCTAATACCTAACCTAAATTTCCTCTCTTTAAAGTGGCACCCATTGCTCCTTTTCTGTCACTCCAGTTCCTGATGAAGAGTCACGGCTTCCCTGTAGGACCCTTCAGATTCTGGAGGGGGCTGTGAGGTCTCCACAAGACCTTCTCTTCTCCAGGCTGAACAGTCCCAACCTTCTCAGCCTGTCATGATGGACTCATGGCACTGGGGACACAGAGATCTTCCCAAAGCCCCTCACCAAAACATCCAGGGAGCAGCAGGTTATCAACACCGAGCTCACAGATTCATGGAATGGTTTGGGTTGGGAGAGACCTTAAAGATCAGCAGGTTCCACCCTGTGCCATGGGCTGGGACACCTTCCACTATCCCAGGTTGCTCCAAGCCCCATCCAAACTTGCCTTGGGCACTTCCAGGGATCCAGGGGCAGACACAGCTTCTCTGGGTACCCTGTGTCAGGGTCTCAGCACTCTCAGAGGGGAAAATTTCTTTCTGATATCCCATCTAAGCCTGCTCTTGTCAGTTTGAAACCATTCCCCCTTGCCCTGTCATCCTTGTAAATAGTATCTCTCCATCTTTCTTATAGGCTTCCTTCAGGAAAGCTGCAGTTAGGTCAACCCAAAGCTTTCTCTTTTCCAGGCTGAACAATCCTGTTCCTGTCCTCCAGCTTCCTTGTGCATACCCAACCCTGACCCCAGAGGCTTTGGGACACCCTGACCTGCATTGCCTTCGCCTCACCCAATGGATCTGGGAGCAGAGTATCCAAAAAAAGTACCCAGAAAAGTCACCATGAAGTGAGGGGCTCACCCAGCAGTGATCAGGGACCCCTGTGGATAAGAGAAGATGGACTGGTACTGTGCTGGAACTGGAAAGAGTTGCCATTCCTCCAAATATACCTGCAGTGGTACTAAAGCAAAGACACCACAAATTCCAAATCACCCTCTGTCCTACAGCCCCTTTCACTCCCTGGCTGAGTGTCTGGAGCACTGCTCTGGGCAGTACAAAGGCTTGGAGTATCCCAAGCATGAGAAAATCTGGCTTGTTTTGAAAGTCTGGACCTCAGCTGAGCAGATGGGAGTTGAAACACCCCTGGCATCTCCAGCTGGCCGAGATTTCTCTGCCTCCTCCTCACCCCACGTGTGTGATCTTGACTTACCAGCCTCCTCTGGGGCTTGAACAGGGGCCGGTTGATGCCGTTCATCTTGTGGTAGAGCCCGCAGGCGTTGCAGAGGTAGTGCCCTGTGCCATCCCTCCTCCACAGCGGGGTGGACATGGCCCCACAGTTGACACATTCTCGCCCCTCGGAATAATCATCAAAAAATTCTGCTGCCAGGATGGGAGAGAAGGGAAAAGACTGTTAATTAGGTGGCTGTACCTTGAATTGCTGATCTTCTTCTCAGTTTAGCCCAGAAGGGATATTTCAAGAAATAAGAATTCAGATTTAATAGAAATCTTCTGCAAGAAACAGATTTTATAGAAATCTTTTGCAAGAAACAGCTCTTCCTTCCCCAAGGAAACCCTCCCAGGATTATTGGGAAGAGGGATTTGTTTCCTTGTCATGGCTGCAGGGATGTGCTGGGACACAGATACCAGGAGACAGAAATAGAAACCTTTCCCTTCTGCTCTGATGTTATCCAATTTTCGAGATTGGCCATAGCCAGGGCAAGCAGATCGGGGCAGGTGAACAACCCTGGTTACAATCAAGGCAGAGACCATGGAAAAACACAAACCCCACAGAGCAGAACTGCCCAGAGATCAGGAAGCTGCATCTCAGCTGGGCAGGGAAAACCATTCCATGCACCCTGCTCCCCATGGGAATGCTCCTCACCCAGCCCCTCTCCTGGGGGAATGGCTGCAGGGAGCCAAGGGGAGGTTCATGTACCTTCGCCCCATTCTCTGCATGGAAAACATCTCCTGAGTCGCAGAAATCCACATGTACAACATGAACATTCCCTGTCCATGGAAGAGGGTTGGAAATTGATGGTCTTTAAGGTCCCTTCCAACCGAAACCATTCCATGGTTCTGGGATTCAAACCCCAGCTCAGGCTGACAGCTAACAGGGATCTTTGGGAATTTATGTGTGTTGGAGGCTCAGCTTTTGATGGAAATCTCTATTTGCTTGATGCCACACTCCAGGGCTTGCTGCATTCTCACACAGCATTCCTGGTACACCCTGCACTGGGGCTCAGCTGGGATGTGAGGGACAACTGGGCACGGGGTGATGGGAGAAGGGGGAATGCATTTAAACTGACAGAGGGCAGGGTGAGGTCAGATCTTAGGAAGAAATTCTTCCCTGCGAGAGTGGTGAGGCCCTGGCACAGCCTGCTCAGAGAAGCTGTGGCTGTTCCATCCCTGGAAGTGTCCAAGACCAGCCTGAACAGGGGCTTGGAGCAACCTGGGAAGGTGGAAGCTGTCCCTGCCATGGCAGGGGCATGGAATGAGATGAACTCTAAGACCTCTCCCAACCCAAACCATTCTATCATTCTCTGAACTGCCCTGGGCTGGGCCAGTCCAGTCCCTCTGCCTGTGGCAGGCCCAGCAGGTTTAAAGGTCAGCACAACACAGCTCGACTGCATCACCCTTTGGAAAACACAGCTCCCTCCCCGTTCCATACAAACCCTTCCAGAAACCAAGAACTTCACTGTATTTTTTTGCTTGTCCACCTGCTTTTTACACAAAAATCTCATCTTCCTGCTGGAAGACAATTGCTCCTCAAGGAGCAAACCAACAAAATTTGGCTTCTGGCTGAGTTGTGCCTCAATCCCATGTGGATTCTCTGATGTCAACCAAGGGTTATGTTCAGACGTGGCCTTATTTTCTCTTTTCCCCAGACTATTTTTGGAAAATCTGCAGGAAACTGCATAACCGTGAAGCGGCCAAAGGACAAAAAAAAATTAATGAAGTGGCGCCAGTTAACAGAGACAAATATTCACGTGAGCCTAATTCTCCCTAGAAAACCTGGCTAAAAATGGCAGGAGATTACACTGTGTGCCCATGGGGAAATCGTAGAGAGGAGTAATTTATTGCACCTAAGCAGCTCTGGAGCCAGAAAAGCAGGAATCCAGTATCTTCCCAGCAAATTAGGAAAATCTCATTACCCTGGGGCAATTCTGGTGGTTTCAAAAAGATGGGAATCCCCCCAGGCAATTTTTGTCCACATGGATTCAGTAATACTATAACACTCACTTTCCCCCTTAAAATGACAATCGAGTAACAGCCAAAATCTAGATCAAATAAACTTCCTTTGAAAAGAGAAGGGATTGGAACAGCTGGTCAGGAAAGAACTCATTTCCTTGAAAAATCTCAAGAAAGGAAAACATTTCACTTTTTTTTTTTTTTTCATCTTAGAAGTTGTTGAGGTTTTTGATTATAATTTTCCAAAGAAAAAGCCAAAGTATTTTCATAGTAATTTTTTTTCCTGTAAAAAACACCTTCTTCTTCAAAAATGAATTAGTACAGAGTTGTGGACATAATCCAGGAGAGGTAATCAAAAGGTAACAGTTAAAACCTGAGTGATTTGTGTTGTGCCTGTGACTAATTACAAAATATAGTCTTTCTTGGAGATTTTTCCACCAGGAAGCCAAAATATAAAAGTTTTTTATCAAAGACAAAGGAAAAAATTCCTAAGAGTCTCTCAGAAATGTTAAGAATTGGACTAGTTCTTGAATAAGAAGGTCCCTCAAAAAATGTCAAGTATGGATATATTTCTGCTTTTATAAAAATGTAAGTCTCCTATCTTCTGGCAATAAATAATTTGTTGCCAGGTGTTGAGTGTTATTTCCCAAGAGTGGGACACCCAGTGTCATGTTATTTTCAGTGTTGGTTTCTCGTTGACATCCAAAAGACCAATGCAAACCTGCCTTGACATCTGCTCTCCTTTTCCATCTGCATTTGACTGATTTTCTTCCCTATTTCTTTGGTGCCTTTGGGTTGAGTTTTGGGGTTTTTCCCCAGTTTCCATGGGATTTGGTCTGGAACATCTCTCTCACAGGACTTCCATGGAATCACTGAATGGTTTGGGTAGGAAGAGACCTTAAAGCCCATCTCATTCCAACCCCCTGCCATGGGTAGGGACACCTTAAACCATCCCAGGTTGCTCCAAGCTCCATCCAAACTTTCACTAGTTGAAGTTTCCAAAAGTCCCCTTCTGCTTCTGTGGCAATAACATTTGTGAGACTTTCCTCTCTCAGCTGCAGGCAAAGATCCTGGTGAACATTCATAAACAGGAATCATTGGTGTTTGAGACAGGGAAGGAACAGACTTTGTTCCCAGGGGACACTGAGGCTCCACGAAATGGGTGGCTGTCTCTAATCACAGCCTCTATCAGATGGGTGTGTCCCCTCCAGGCACCACCCAGTGCTGAGTCAGATGACACCCGCAGAGTGCAAACTCATTAAAAATATTCCTGCAGCCCTGACAGAGGGAAAGATATCCTCACCTGCTTCAAAGAATGCTTTGGCATGGCACAGGAGGTGTCTTGAACACTGCTGGAAGTTGGTTTAGAGATGATGGTATGGGCTTGGTGTGTGTCATTTATTGAACAAAGGGTATTTGGGCTCTAAGGAAGTGGGAAACAAGGGACTGAATTCCTTTCTAGAAAATATTATATCTATATAATTATTATTTTACATATATACAATTATATATATAATTTCACAGCCTCACTGAACTGCAGGATGAAGTTGCCGAGGAGAGCTTTCTGAGCTGTCCCTCTGGCTACATATCCCCCCTGCTCTGAAGAACCCTGAAGATCTACAAAATAATGAGAACAGGGTCACCTGAAGACCTGAAGCTTGTGCAGTTTGTTGTGGGTGGGTGTTCAGGACCCAGGAAACCAAAGTGTTCCCAGGGCTCAAAGCCCACAGGAACTGGGATCTGCCACCAGGCTGAGCTAAATTGGGCATGGAGGTCACTGGGCTTCAAATGCACTAATTGTTTAATTTGTCACTGTTATTAATAATGGGGATTAAGGAGACTCCCCAGGAAAAAGCAGCAAAGTGTTTCCTTGGCTTCTGGCTCAGGGCTGGAGCTCTAAATCCTGGCATTATGAGATCCCCTGACACTTATTCCTTGTACTTTGCAGCCGGGAAAGGAAACGTTTATTCAGGCAGCAAATGGCCCGAGCGGCTCCCGGAGGGCCCTGAACAATGAGGGGGGAAGGAAAGGCTCCCCCAGTCGCACTCAGGGCAATAATTTCCGTTCTGTGGCACAGGAGCCGCTGCCTGATAATGGAGATTTATGGGTCCATCCGGTGACCTCTGTAATGGCCTTTCTGCTGGAAAGATTTACTCCCTCTCCCAAAGTCAGGTACAGCCAGCCCTGGGACAGGGTTGAGGAAAGGATTTGCTGATCGGGCTGAGCAGGACGCCTCATGTGTGCTGAGTGGCCTCACCTTCCTCTTTGAATGTTCAGCTTCCCCACGTGCCTTTGCCAAGCCCTTATCTTGTATCTTGGGATCATTCAGTCCTTTTTATGGGCTGGGTCCCTGGTGTTGGCTAATCCTGATGGCCTTCTACTTAATTCTTCATAAAACACTGTGTTTAGTCAATGAAGGAGCTTCTCACATGAAAGCAGATCATGAAATCTCACTGAATGACCAGTGGAGAGGATGGATTGTGTCCCATCCCTATCCTGGTCATCAACTTGCTGTGTAAAATGAGATTTTTTCCCCCCTCACATCTACTGTTTATGAGCACTGCAAGATCCCCAAGACAGGAAATGTCACTTGTGTGTTGCACAACAGCCTGCTAATCTTGGGTGAGGCCTTGAGTGCGCTCATGTCAGAAATACTTTTCACAATGGGATATCCAGTCCCCAGGGTGCCAGGAGTGGCTCCTGAGTGGGGCACAGGGTCTGGTAGGGAAGAAGAATTCTTGGATGTGGCCCTTCATGACACTTGGTGGTTGGGAGGGGTCCTTCACATCCACTGATGTGGCCTGTACAGACAATGCTGAGGTCATCAGAAAAACAGATTGGAGCTGGCACTGCCAGCGCACACCTCCAACACCTCTGCTCACCAAAAGTCTGAGGAACTTTGCCTTCCCAAACAGGAGAACCACTTACCTACTTGCAACTCAACCCAAGGTTTGAGTCTGGAGAGTGGCTTGAAATGACTTCTTCCTACCATCTCTGCAAACCCCAACTCTGCCAGCCTGGCACTACATCCATTCCTGTGTCCAGACCTTTGGGCTTTCTTTAGGAACCCATCCCTGGAAGTGGTCCAGGCCAGGCTGGATAGAGCTTGGAGCAACCTGGGATACTGGAAGGTGTCCCTGCCCATGGCACAGGGTGGAACTGGATGAGCTTTAATGTCCTTTCCAACCCAAATCCTTCTGTGATTCTGTGATTAAATCTGTTTGAACAGGAGACAATGCATAAACCTGATGGATCAGGACCCTGAGGAAGGATAACAGAAAAAGAAAGGATTTTGAATCCTTCAGTTCAGACCCAGCATCCAATTTATGAATTTTTCTTCCCAAAGGATCCTGTGGAAGGGAACAAAGAGCCCTCCTTACCCTGGTTTGGATCAGACCCTCCTGCATGAGAAACAACGAGGTTGTCTTCTACTTCCCTCCAGCCCCCTCCTGCTTTCACCCTCTCTGGATGGAAAGAGACTTCCATTAATATAGCACTGGAGTTTTGTTTACAGCCAGAGAGATATTTGATATCAACAGTTCGTGCTGCAGAAGTGTCTTCTCAACCCAATGAAGCAACTCAGTAAAGGAGGGACTGTCCTTCAAACACAGCCAGGCCACTTAGAGGCTCTAAACACAGCCTGAGAGCAGTTTTCCCAGCAGAGAAGCAGTTTCCTAAAACAATTTGTTATGATAAGAGGTGAGAGCCACGATCCTGTGTATACACAAACCCCAAATGGACTCTCAGGGGCACTCGCAGCTGAGGCAAAGGACATGGACACCCTGGAATCCCACCCAGGACACCCTCATCTGCTTCAAGGGACAGCCACAACAGCATGGCAGGGGAAAGAGAATTTACCATTCCCACCCACTCTGTCCCAAATCCCAAAATTGTTCCTATTAAAAAATGGCAGCTTGGAAATCCTTCCTATTCTCCAAGCCTTTTGGGGTCCTTTAAACCAGCATTTTGCTGCAGCTGAAAGTTACATCTTCTATTTCTTTGGAATGGGTTGAGGCATTTCCATGAATTGCATGATTCCAGAAGCTGAAGTTTCAAGGGGAAAAACCCACCAAAAGGTTTCTGGTCAGATCACATCCCAGTTAAAAGTGCTGCTTGGTCCAGAATTGTGGCAGAGAAGGAAAAAAACAAGAGGAGAGACAAAAGGGGAATGGACAGGGAGTGACTGGGCAAATTTTAAAACCCCAAATTTATGCATGGGGGAGCTGTGTATCCAAAGGGAAGCTGTCACTGATCCTTTCCTTTGTCCATGGGGACATCACCATCTTGGCACACAGGCTGAGATCAGAAAGTGAGGATGGAGCTAAGGGAGCCAAGGGTGTTTCGATAAAAACAGGTTTTGCTCACTGACTTTTCCCCCTCTACTCCCTCTTCTCTTCCTGTTTCCTCTCAGGCAGAATTTGGGGACAATTCACCTAGGGTTTTAGAGATTAATGGGATCTAAGCACAGAGAGATCAGGACAGTGCCTGACTGAGCAGTGCCCATCACTGGGCTGGGTGCTGTGGGAATGTGGCTCCCTGCTCTCCCCTGGACTGGGTTAACAGAAGGCAACCCCCTTGTGATTGAGGATCTGCAGGAGGTGGGGAACCAGTTAAATTCCCCACACATAGCCAGAAACATGGTTTCGAGCAAAAAGCATCGTTGTGCAGCCTCACAGAAATGGCTTGGTGCCATCCCAGAAAGTTTTAGGGTTTATCTGACACGTCTGTGGTGGAGAAAATGGCTCTGTACCCAGTTAGCTGCCTGGGCCAAACAGTTTTCCCTCTGAAAACATAAAGACCCTACTTATTGCTGGGGAAACATTCACCCTGCAGTCTGGCTTTCCAGAAGGCAAAGAAATCTGCTTTTTCCCCGGCTTCGCAAAACACCACGGCGAGACATTTCCCGTGCGAGCCTTCCCAGGCCAAATGTTTCACATCAAGGCAAAGGGAACATTGTGTCCCTCCCCTGCAGCACTCCCTGCTCTGCCTGCAGCAAGCCAAGGTCTGTGGCACACACCATTGCCAGCAGCCAGGAATACTCCTTTTCCTTCGTGGATATGTTTTCTGCACTTTGAAGGACGGTGGAGGTGGAAGCAGCCAAAGGACCAGCTGAAATCATGTGCAGGAGGGCCACGATGGGAATGTTGGGCAAATTCTGGGCCTGGCTTGGAGCTGAGTCTTGGCTCTGCAATAGGATGCCCTTGAGCAAGGCTTTTCATCTCACTGTGACACTGTCCTTTCCCCATGGCAAGGAGTGACACTGGAGGGGGGCAGGAGGACAACTTTCAAAAGCCACAGCTGGAGATAAGGAATGGATGGAAGAAGGATGGGTGGAAACAAGATGAATTCCTCTAAATCAGCTCTAAACAGTACTTTGGGAAGGGGCAGGAGCTGGGGGAATGGCCAACCTGGTAACTTGGAAAAGCGCTGACAGCTCTCCAGCGCACAAAAACCACCAGAGTCCAAACCATCCAGCCCCGTGGTTGTCCCAGAGCTGAGTGGAGGGACAGTCCACACACACACTGAAGGACCATGTCCCACATCCCAGAGGCACACAGCCTGCTCTGAAGGAGACAGGAATGCAGACATCCCTGAGGGTCTTTTGGTGGGAGCCTCTTTGAGACCGACCTGGTGTCCAACAGCAGCTTCTGCTGACTGTCAAGTTGTGCCTGAGTGAACTCCCACCCACCAAGGTGACCCTCCCCTTCCTTACTCCTCCTTGCAGTTCTTACACTTGTAAATATCTGAGGCTCCTCTGATAAACAGAAGATTCCTCTGCTTATCGACTGTCCAAATATTTTTTAACAAATCTCAGATTAGCGTGGAGAGCCCAGGGAATGGGCAAGATGGGGTCAGCCACAGCCTGGGGTCTGCTTGGCAGGAGGCACCTGGAAATGGTCTTTCTCTCTATTGACAAAGAAAAAAGAGCCACAGCCTTGTCCTCTTTGAAAACTGGCCCATCTCCAAGTGGATGTACCCATCAAGAGACTCTTCTTTGACAGCCTCAGGGAAGGGACAGTGGGTGAAAAAATGAAGAAGATCAGAAAAGCTTGGGATTTTCAGTGCCATGATCCCTCCAGCTATTTCTGAGTTGGGGACTCGGGTAAGGGATCACGTGCAGCCATTTTTGGTGCCCCACAGGGGATCACAAGCAGGTGTGCTGTGGAGTCCTGCCAAGCTGCTGCTCCGTGGCTGAGCCATGGGAATTGGCCTTATGGCTACGGGGTAACCGGTGAGCCAGGGACAGCCACTGGGTGGGTGGTGAAGCCTGACCCTAAGCCCAGCCAGCAGAGTTCAAATGTTCTGAGACCCCAAGCACATCCAAACTTCTTCCCAGGAGATCCAGGAGATGCTGGGCTCAGGCTGAGGTGGTCTGTGCTTGGACCATGCCAGGGGTTAACAATTATCACAGAATCACAGAATATCCCGAGCTAGAAGGGATCCACAAGGAGCATTGAGTCCAGCTCCTGCCTCTGCACAGGACACACCCCAAGATGGTGACTGAGGATTATGGTCTGCTGGGTTTTCATTAGGAGATGGGAGAATGTCCATCCTTGGGCATTCCAAAGCCTCATCCACATGCCCTCAGCCATTACTGAATTGGTTATCCTGCTAGGAATCTTAAAACATGCATTTCTACAGTCCTACAACTCCAGGAATTCCAAGTTTAGGGTGGGGTTTTTTTTCCCAGATCAGAAGGACAGACATTTATCTACAGCAAATGGGCAAATCTTTCTTGTAGGAATAAAATAATTCAATTCTATTATTGTTATTGTATTTGTGGGCATGTGGTATGCATATATATAAACATATATATTTGTATATATACACAAAGCATGTCCTAGACTCACAAAATGTTTTTCCTGGTTGGAAAAGATCTTAAACATCATTTAGTTCCAGACCCTCTACCACAGACAGGGATGTCCTTGAGAATGCCATTGTAGCAAGTTAGGAATCATCTCCAATCAATTCTTTCTGGATTTGCTATTAAAATTATTATTATTCTGTGACCATATAGAACTTAGCTATACAGAATGTTGTGTGCATATATGTGTGTGCACAAATGCACACATATCTATATTTAAAACTCATATGTGTAAAACACATATGATATTGTAAAATTTTGTATGTATAAAACAGGTCTATACCATGTGTAGGAATATATGGAATATGTAGGACTGTCCAATCCGTCCCTGGGCATGACAGCACCAACTAATAATGACACATCCAAACCCCTGTCCCGGTTTTGTTCTAATTTCACTGATTTAGACACAGGCTCTGCCTCCAGTGTGGAGCTGTTCCATTGATAAATCCCCCTCAGAGGAGCTGCACCAGCCCAAGCCAGGCCAGATCTCGGCCTCCCAGCGGGACTCCAGCCAGGGACAAACAAAAAGGTGTTTACTACGGCTCATCACGTTAGAGGGGACAGTGAGTTTGTCTAACCCCTGGCCCTTCTCTTTTCCTCTTTTATTAGTTATTCTGGATGTTAAGTCAACTCAGCCCCCGAGCGGGGCGGGAGGAGGGGATGATAAAGCATCTGCAAAGGTCACTTCGCAGCCCAGGCCAATAAAACGGCAGGTACTGAACTTATCAGGGCCACATATAACTTGCAGTTTTTCTAACTCAATTGATTGGACTTTTTATCTAAAATAACAGGCATTATAAGATAGGCGAAAGTCAAGATAAGGAGGAAAATTGAGTAGCCTCGAATCAAGATCAGCCTGGGGACAGGTTCAAACTCCCACACCTGCCCCAGAGGAATCAATGAAAGTTTCTTGGCGCCGTCCGCTCGTTTTGAAACGCTGCTGAAGTTGGGTGAACTTTGAGACTGCGGCGTTTATTCTGTGATTATAATTAACCTGCTCACCCGTTGTTATTGATTTGTGTGGAGGGAGGTGCCAAAGACTAACCTGGATGTGGGTTTGGGAAGAGAAGTGCTCAGGGAGAGCAGGCAACAGTGAGACCCTTCCCTGGCTCGAGGCAAAGGGAACGGGATGCAAGGGGGATTTCACCCTTCTGCTTGTAGCCATACTTATTTTGGGAAGTGAAAGGATCCCTAAACACAGATCTTCATGTCCAGAGGGGCAGGATAAATTACAGCATCACTCATCTGTCCCAGGGAAATCATGAAGAGATGAAACATGGGAAAAGTCATATCCAGGATCCAGAGCATCATCCCAGCCCAGGAGAGAGTGAGGAAGAGACCTCCTGCCCCCAAACCAGAGCTGCCCCTCTCATGCTCCACGCCACCCAGGCATGTCCCAACGCAGAGTCCTTCCCAGCAGCCATCCCCCCAGGCAGGCAGCCCCTGGGGCCAGCACTCCCTTCCCAAAATAATCTCAGACATCTGGGACCACACGTCATTTGGAGGAGTCCTGATGTCTGGAGCTCAGGGCCTCACTGATTTTTTTTTTTTTTTTTTTTTACAGTTCCAGCACTGTGAGCCCTGGATGTTGAATAATAGTGGCTCCCTGGCTTGCAAATCCAAGAGTCTGGCTTGGAAAGTCATAGGAATTTGAATAATAAATATTAGCTTGGTTTTTTTTCCTTTTTTTTTTTTTTTTTTTTTGCCTCATCTAGAATTTCAGCATGAAGGAATCAGGGTTTTCCAGCCTCTCCTTTATCCAGGAAAGCTGTTCTTTCCATTTCTGAAAGAGCAGAGCCTGACATATGACAACAGGACTCCAAAAGCTGGAGCTTGAAAGAAAATTGTGGTGCACTAAAGCGCGAGGGCTGCAACAGCCAGGGGTGGGTAGCTGGGAATCCAGCAAGAGGGAGAAGTCTCCTGAACTGTCTGGAGGTGTTTGCAGAGCCAAAAGATACCCTCGAGGTCAGAGCACAGCCTGGAATTTGCTTAAATATTATAGACACAGGGAGCTCCATGTGGAAAAGCCAGGAAATATTGGCAAAATCTTGCTTGGAGGGACTGGCGTGGCTTCCTTCTCCCTCCCTGGTTCAGCTCTGCCCCCAGATTTGGGGTTTAACCTTTTAGGAGAGCCTGATGGCAATGGGAGCCCAGCCCCATCCCAGCTCCCTGTAAATGCACCGCGCTGGAAGCATTGTCCAGCGGCAAAGGGATGAGCTCAGAGAAGGAGAGCAGGAGCAGGAGCGGCGTCCCACCACGAACCTCTCCTGAAATGCTCCCCCGGCAGACACCAACTTAATTCCCAGGGATTAAGAGGGAACATTTCCAGGCAGCGATTTTGTTATCCCAGATTCAGAAGCAATCCAGTACCAGTCCCTGGTGGAGACGGGAGATCAGCCCTGCGGGATCCCTCATCCGGCTGCCCTCACCCCACCTCTGCTGGAAAAGTTATTCAATTTTGGCTTTCCAGGAGTTATTTCTTTTCCTCTTTCACAAACAAAATTAATTTCCAAGTCTCTCCCAAGTCTGGTGTGAGTGGTTCGAGCCCAGCTGGCTCCGATAAGGGTCTCACAAGCTTTAGGGGTGACTAAAAATAATTAAAAAAACATCATTAATTCCTTCATGCTGCAGCATATAAATGAAGTCACTGCTTCTCAAGAAAAAAAAGAAGGTCCCACTGGATTTTGGGGTTTCACCTCACTGAGAAAACATGTAAATTCCCATGTAATTTGCAGTGGGATGAGTGTTTTCCCTATGGAATCTATTTGCACGGGCCTGATCCTGCATCAGCTCCTGATGAAGTGCCCTGTGCTTTAATTCAGGGGTGGCTTCAGCTCTGAGCAAGGAACATGGGTATTTTTGAGGTTGTTTTTTTTTTTGTCACTGTTTTTTCTGGCTTTTTAGGGGATGGCTGATCTTAAAACCTGAGCAGGTTTAGCCTTAAAAAGACAGAGAAAGCAAAAAGAGATTGGAAATACCCAACTTGCTTCCCCCAAACAAAGACTTCATTCTACAATTAGGTATCCACCTCATTAAGCAAAAAAAACCCTCTGTGCCAGCAAATAATTGAAAAAAAAAATTAATCACTGGTCACTTCTTGGAAAAGAAAAAATTATTTTCACTTCCAGTTGACGCTGCCCCAAATTTGGCTTTAAAATCCAGGTCTTGCCAAAACCCCAAAGCTGAAACATTTCAGCGCTGATGACGGGGTCAGATCTGCATCCAACTTGGAAAATCTCTGCCTGGCTCTTCTTTTGGAGCACACCCAGCACCCGCCAGTTCTTTTTTTGGGGGATGAGAAAATCCAGCCCGGGCTTATCGTATTGAAAAAGAAATCACTGCCGAGTGCCGCGAGCGTTTAGAAAGGTGCAAGAGCGTGGGGAATGCTGCGAACTCAACATACCCTGCAGCAAGGAGCTCCTGGAAAAAAGGAAAAAAAGGGAAAAAAATGGAAAAAAAGGGATAAAAAATGGAAAAAAAAGGGGGGAAAATGGAAAAAAAGGGAAAAAAACCTAACATTTTTGAGTAGGTTTGAAAACACAGGCGTTTTCAGAAGAGCCTTTAATGCCACTCGTGCCAACGGTGCTGGAATTATTTTCGAGCGCTGTCACGCAAGTGCAAGCACCCGTGTGTGGGAAGACCTCAAGGCTCAGGCCTGGCAGATAATTTGGTTTAATTTGTCATTACAGATGTATTTACAGCTCGGGCCCGGTCACCGTGACCGATGATGTGGGGAAGCCTTGGAAAGGCAAGAGAAGTTTTCATATTTTGCTATAATATGGGATGTGATCGTAGACAGCTGCAAGAATTCTGTCCCGTGAAGGGGAAAGACTAGTTTTTCTTAAAATTAAAAAAAAAAAACCTCAATTTGACCTTATAATGAAATTTGCTTCTATAATTTGGGTTAATTTCAGAGGTCAGAGGAAATTCTCACCTATTTCCCTGGTTATTTAAGCAGCGTTTCACACTCACACACCAAACGCGAATTTACACCTTCCTGCCAGACGGCAGCGCGGATTCCGACCCGCCGACAAGGTGAATATTTGGCATTTCCAGATATTCCCATCTCCCTTTTTGCAATCCTGCAGGCATAATATCACACATTCCCCACTCCAAAGCAACTCAGACCTGTAACAACCCAACCTGGCCATTACAACTGAAGTGTTTGGGCAGCATAATCACATTTTTTGGGATCCCATGTCCCTGAAACGTGCGGCTGGTGCAGCAAAAATCTGCATTTCTACCTTTCCCTTCCAGCATCAGCAAAACTTGCTTCTCTAGCTCATGAGGTAGATCCCCACCTGGTTTTGCAGACACAATGAGCCCCAAAGAAGAAGCAGACTCTTTGTTTTTTATAATTCGGTTGCAAAAGCATTGAAGAACCCAAGATTTCGGCTTCTTCTTCCCCATGAATCCCTAGGAGCATCACCAAGCAGGGAGAGATACCAGAAAATCCCATTTCTGCACCTCCTTTTCAATAAAGAAATTACAGAGCGGGAAGGACACACCAGGCTGGTGTGCAGATTTGGGAGTAAAACCTCTCAAAGTTGATATATTTGCATTCCTTTTTTTCCGTATGCTTGCAAAGCTCCACAGGGCTCAAGAATCAAAAGTTTCAGCCCAGAGCCCTGCGCCAATGAGAAACAAATCTTCTGAAGGGTTTGGGACAACACAATCAATTTTTTAAATTTAATTTTCCTTAGAATTTCACCTTTATTTTAATATCTTCCCTCAGAAACATCAGACTGCCAACGTTCAGGCACAAAGAATACCACTTTTTCACCCAATTTTGAAGTTTATTTGCTGTTTGGTGCTTTGTTGGTGTTTTTTTCCATGCACCCTTAAATTTTCAGAGAAAAATGGTTTGCCCATTCAAAATATCCCTCTGCATTTGGCAGAACCATTTTTGGGGAGCCCCTTTCTGCTGGCCACTCCGAGGTTTTCCCATCATCAGCTGAGCACAGAAGTATTAGAATTGGGCCTAGTTTCCTTTGGAATACTCTGCCTGATAAACCCTCATCTATGTCCAAGAATTTCACCTCTTTCCTTTAAAATTTCTGGCAAAAAAAAAAAAAATATGTAGAGAGTAAAATATAAGTTGTCTCAGAAAAAAAAAAATCTGTTCTTGTTACAGGGATAAAGAAATGCACATGGATGGGTGAAAAATAATTAATCCCAGTTTAATAAAGTCTTAGATTAAGCACCATCATCCACTGCCTTAATTTTACTGCTCTACAAAAATTTGTGAACACTTATTTTATATAGTACCCCATGGCTTTTCTGTGCAAAATAAGCTGCACTTGGTAACACAAAAATTGCACACAAAAGTGCAATTTTTAAGTAAAAAATGGAATTATTAATAGGGGTGACAGAGTGCCCGTGATGGTGTTATTTTTATTATTACCATTGATTTATTTGCAATTTAAATTCTACTGCTTGGGGGCTTGGAGGGGGGAATAAACACTTGTATGTCCAAGCTTGATCTTGCTCAGAGATTAGAAACCCTGATTTCTGTGGGTTTCATCCCAAATCCCAGACTGATGGGTGACAATTAAATTAGGAGGGAGAGCAGAAGGTGAATTTAAACCCGGAGGGGGGAACAAAGCCCTGGGAGAACCTTCCCGCCGGCGGGGCTGGGGTGAGAAATGCGGCTTGCGAAACGGGGGATGGAGGAAAAGGCAGACACGTCCCACAGCCCCATCCCGATGTCCTACAACCCCATCCCGATGTCCCACAGCCCCATCCCGATGTCCTACAGCCCCATCCCGATGTCCTACAACCCCTTCCCGATGTCTCACAGCCACATCCCGATGTCTCACAGCCACATCCCGATGTCCTACAACCCCTTCCCGCTGTCTCACAGCCACATCCCGATGTCCCACAGCCCCATCCCGATGTCCCACTTCCCCATCCCGATGTCCCACAGACTTTTCTGCCATCCTACGCTACATCCCTCTGTCCTATGCCCCCTTCCCTGTGTCCTGAGGTCCCATCCCTCCAGGATCAGGGACAAGAGGATGCTGGGCACCTCTCATCGCCTACCACCCCACAAGGGACCAGCCACCTTGTGCTTTGGTGCGTGGGGAAGGTCAGGGGCTGTTTGTAGGGCAGAGGGTTGTAACAAATGCCAATGAATCACTGGAAATGTCAGCCCCGGGATGCGACAGGGCAAATCTCTTAGCATCCCAGTGGGAAAGCTTAAGATCTGGTTCTCAATCTCTCCCCCACCAGCAGCAGAAAGGACATTTTCCAACCCAGGGTCTGCTCCAGGCTTTGATCTTCCCAGATGCTGCTGCTGTGTTCCAGCAGCGCCTGTTTGAGGAGCCCTGACTTCGATTTAGGGGAAAAAAAAAAAAAAAAAAAAAAGTAAAATTCCTGCAGTGAGCAAAAGAAAAGGTGGTGGCAATCTGGGATCGGAGGGTCTTTCCCCAAGCTGGAAAGATCCAGGAAGCAGCGCGGAGCTGCGGGATGGATGCGCTCGGACCCCCGTTCCGCCCTCCATCCCCGCTCCCCTCTGCCTGTGGAAGGGGCAAGAGCCAAACTGCCCATCCAGGGTAATTTTGGGAGCGGTTTCAAGAGATTTTTGGTGCTGTCGGGGACTCTTTTGAGAGGCGATTCTGCAGCTGGTCCTTTTCATGGCTCATTAAGTCGGGAATTCACAGTAATTCCATCCCAGGCAATGCCTGGGGCAAGTTCACTGCCTCGACCACAGGGTCTGATCCTGCTCTTCAGGGTAATGAAATCAGTCACCAAACTTACCCCGAAAAGGCCAAATTTGGCATTTTGAACTCACGCCAGGGAAAGTTTTCCAAACGGGGCCGTACGTTTTACCCATCCTTCCCAGTGCCTTATACCAAGCAAAAATTCATCGATTTTGAGAAAAACAAGAAGATTTGTATTTCTTTTAGAGTTATTTTCTTCAAATACATTTTCACTAATCTTCTTTTCACTATGTGTTGCTTTATTACTACAGGGATATATTTATATAAAACAGGGAGGAAAACGTCATGCCCAATTGTATAAACTGAATTCGTGTCTGCATATTCAGCTGTAGCTGCCTATACTTGATCTTAATTTTTTAAAAATCATATTAATTAAAATGTTAAAGGCCCCAGGGGTGCTCTGCATTTAGCTCTACCCAAAGGTGGTGGTTATTTCTCTGGGAAAAGAAAATGAGAGCGCTGCAAATACCACTCACATTTAAAAGGATTGCGTTTCCACCTTGAGATTCCTCACTGTGCAAAGAATAAAATCACTTTTAGCCCTAAGAAAAGGCAAAGAAGGAGTCAACTCCGCCGTTCCAGGGATTTCTCAGGTGCTGCCCAGGCTCGGATGTGGAATTAAAGTGGAATTAAAGTCTGTGATGGGAATAATCCAGCACGGTGTTCCCCCTACTACATCTTTCAGTGCCTTCAGTTTTTCAGGATTTTTTACCCTAAAAATCATTAAAACAAAACCCTTTCCGAGCTCAGAACACCACAGCCAGCTTCTACATACTTTTCTCGGCCCCCTCGATGCCCAAAGCATCGCTCGGCTTCAAGGAGAGACTCGGCAGCGGCCGCGTCCCGACTCAGGGAAAAGTGGGAACGGGGAAGGTCTGGACGAAAATTACTTTCCGCAGGAGCTGCCTTCCAAAAATCCATTTAAAACTCACCAGCTCTCAGGCATGGGTTTTTTTTGTTTGTTTGTTTTTTGTTTTTTTTTAACCAAAACCCAATTTTTTTATTTTTTTTTTAATTCGGACGTTTTTCCATATCAAAAGCAGAGGCGTAATTAGCCCCGTGCTAATGAATCCCGCGGATTCGGCCGCGCTGCCGAGAATCCGGCACTCGAGTCAGGACCTGGCCGTGAAGAGGAGTGAGGGCTCTTTCCTCCTTCATTAAAAACCATTTTCTGCACTGGCTCAACTAATTCCTTGTTTCCAGTGCTATTTTAAATTCTTTTTTTTTCTTTTTTTCTTTTTTTTTTTGCCATCAAAATGCGGAGCTGCAGCACAAACCACCCGGCTCAAAACTCCCAAATCCCCACGCTCAGTCCCTAGCACTGTAAAAGCTGATGGGTGTTTCTGCAACTGCAATTCTTCATTTGCATTATTTTGGGTTTAGGGTGTTTTTATTATTAAGAGCCCTTCTGAAACCACCGCAAAAAGGTGATTTTTTTTTTTCTCAAAGAAGAGATGGCACCATGGTAAAATACAAATATTCAAAAGTGCATACTTATATTCAATTAATATTTGATTGTTTAATTCATCCTGATTTTTTTCCTCTATGATCTACCTTCTCATGTCTTCCAAAAAAAACATTGCCTGATTGGCTAAAATTTTATCCTTACTCTGTTCTTCGTTTTGAGAAATTTTCTAGCATGCAAAGAAAAGCACAAGATGTTGGCAAGGCCAAACCTTCAGTGGCGCCTTCTTTTAACATCTTAAAATAATGCTAAAGACAACACAAATCCTGCTGGATATGATGGAAAAATCACTCTCCAAAATTTGGGTCAGAGAACACAATCGTAAAATAGATCTGCAGACAAATCTGAGGTGTTTTCTTTGTTAACTCCGACCCAAAGCTGACAGAAATACCTTCATGGAGAGGAGACGGAAAGGAAAAAAGGGTTTCTGAAACCATGATGCAAAGATGTACCTGCATTTCTGTCTCCTTTTATCCCTCTTCCACCCCATGAAATATAAAAGCAGTATTTTAAGCCATTTCAATCAATTCTTCGTTGTGGGAACCAGAGGAATTTAATTAAATTAAAGGCTCCGAGACCGGACTTGGCACAAGAGATCAGGGTGAGGTTTTGGGGGTAAGGAAACTCTGAAATACCAGGGTTGCATTGTTCAGATGTGCCTGAGTTCCCCAAAAAGCACTGTTATAAATGTAGATGCATTTCTTTTAATCCTTCTCCATCATCTCTCCCACCTTGGCTCTAAATTTCTCTTTGCTCTCCTTTTTTGTAGCCCAAATGACCTTTCCAAAAGAATTTTTAGAAGACCAGAACGGAAACACCCCGAAAGAAAGCTTTGGAATTCATGTACCCAACTTTGATTTCTTAATGCTCCCGGTTTTGCACCTAAAGCCAGCTCAGGAAGGGGCTGTCTGCGTGTCCATGGAACATCGTGGTCCTGCACCCCACAATCATCCCCATCAGAGCCCCTATAAATCCCCTCTGAGTTATTCGGGAACCAGCAGGCCCTCGCTCCAGAGCTCGGCTCATCACTCCTTGCCGCTCTGGGCCTGCCCTAAATTTCATTTACTTTTTGGAAATTGTGCCCTTTGAGGATGCTCTGGAGCAGTGATTTTGCAGAATAAGTAAGAATAAGGACCCAAATATTTTCCAGCCTGACAGGCCACTCAGACAGTGCCAACACCAATGCTCCAAAAACCTCCCTCCAAAACACCAAAACCACTACACGCCCGTTGTGCCTGCACACAGAGGGGTGCGTGCCCCAAAATCTGGGGGGTAACGGGGTGAAACCTCCCCTCCCATCTCCCAGCCCCGTGCTCACCGATGTTGGCGTGGCGGGCGGCCGCGGGCGTCCCTCGGCTCTGCAGGTTGTGCAGCATGGGGCTGTCAAAGGGCGAGGAAGTCCAAGTGGTGGCCATGTCGGGGCTCATGTAGGCCGGGTAGGGGCTGGAATAGGAGCTGCCGAAGCCCCTGCTGTACTGCTCCCTCCCGTTAGCAGAAAGGTTCAAGGAGCTGCTGTAAGCCGCCGCCGCTTCCCGGGAAGAGGTGGCCGGGATGGGGGTGCTGGTGGAGAAGGAGAACCGAGGTGACACGGGAGGGTGAGAAGATCCAGGGTTGTAAGCGGCGCTTTCGGCTCCGGGCTGAGTCCAGATGGAGTGGCTGGAGACGGGGCTGCCTTGCTGGGAAGAGCCGCTGCTCTGCAGGTAGGGCAGGCTGGGGAGCATGGAGGTGACCCTCGTGGTGGGCACATAGACCGGGGACGCTGCGGCCGCGCTGTGCATGAAGCCACCTGCCCCCTCGTAGGCCGGAGGGCCGGGGTTGGCTGCCATGGCTAAGCTCTGGTACATCTCGTGCGGGGCCTCCCCGCAGCCCAGCCGGCTCCCCGGCCGCGATCCAGAGCGATGGGGAGCGCGTGGAAAACCCTCGGCTCCACTTTTCCCCGGAGCGGTCTCGCGTGGGCGCAGCCTTCCAGCCAAAACCAAAACACCACCGGCGATGCGATTTTTTTCCTCCGACCCCCTCCCCCCCTTTCCCCACCGCCCACCTTCCCCACCTTCAGCAGGTCCCGCCGCCTCTTGCAGACCCCAAGCAAGAAGTCCGGGTCCCTCCGGAGGGGAAATTTAGCTGCCGCCTGGATTTAGCTGCTCCCACCGGGCTCCATCCATCACCTCCCGCCCCCCCCCCACCCCCCGCCCTCCACCATGAGGTTGGGCTGTTTAAAAGCCTCGGTCAGTCTCCTCCTCCTCCTCCCCCCGCCCGCCCCTTCCAACACCCCCGGGGGAGCAGGGGGAGATGCTGCCGGGATGCGGGATGCGGGATGCGGCGGCGGCCGGGCCGGGACCCCCCCGGGCGGGGAGATAAGGAGGTTAGAGAAGGGGGGGAGCTGCGAGGAAGGGGGACACAGCCGGGAAGGTGAGAGACAGCGATGCTCTCTCCTCTGGCCCGGAGCAAAAACCTTTGTCCCGCAGGTACGATCGGTGCTTTAAGTTGCTAATGGCCCCCGGGGCCGGCGTTTGATGTGGGCGGCGGGAGGCGGCTGAGGAGGGCTGGGGTGGGGGGCAGTTAAATTAGGGAAAAGTAGGGGGGGAAAGAGGGAAAGAAGGAAGGATGGCTCGACCCTCCCACCCCGCGCCTGCCCCACGCGTGTCCGCACCCTCTAAACCCCGGCCACGCGTGACCGAGGGGGCTTAAAGGAGAGGGCAGGGGGGCTTAACCCACTGCAGTCCCATTAGTGCTGCCCAAAGTGGGGTGCAGACCCCAAGCAGCGCCCCCAAAACTCTCGCTCCCAGGCGTTTTTTATCCCTCTCCCCCGTTTTTGCCGCGTAGGGAACTGGGAAAAGCTGGAAGCACAGTGGGGTGACCCATTGGGTACTGGGAATGCTGTAGGTCTGGATAGGGAGGAATGTCCCAGAATCGTCGGACAGGGTGGGGGAAAGGCGTGCTTTACCTCATGTTAGGCTGGTTTCGAATTTGGGGAATTTTGTGGGAATTTGGAGAGGATTTGGGCCTTGGGATGCTACTGGGGCCTTGTGCGTGGCTTGCAATTGCAAGACCCCAAAACCCACTTGTGGAAAGGGGTCAGGGTGAAACCCCTTTCCCGGGGAGGGTCCGGGAAAGGGGTGAGGTGAGCTGAGGTCCTGTTTTCTCTGCAAATCATGGAGAGAGCCTCTTGGACCGTGCTTGGAACAACCTGGTCTGGTGGGAAGGTGTCCCTCCCCAGGGCAGGGGTGTCGGAACTGGATGAGCCTTTAGGTATTTTCTAACCCAAACCATTCTGGAATTATAGGATTCCATGAAAGCCACCTCACACCGGGAGAAGAGCTGGATAGGGCGCTGGGGAGGGGGAATTACGGCCGGAGAGTTCGCCCTTGGTACTGCTTTAGGTTTAACCCACAGATTCCCCCGGCTGAACCCCTCCGCTGGGCTGAATTTAGCAGCAGAAGAGATAACCAGCAGATAAGGACTGATACCCTGGGAGGACAGCGGGAGACTGGTAGGCGGCCGAGGAGAGGGAGAGGAGCCGGAGGCAGCGCTGGGAAGGAAGGGGTAAGGATGGAAGCGAGCCGGGGAGAAGGGGCTTTAAGGGAGGTCTGTGTCCCCCAGACCCCCAGGGAATGCTGGCGTATAACCGGCCTAGGACGGAGCAGGATTCCCAGGGCGGGAACAAGGAGCGAGTTCCCCTCTTACCCTACAAATAGTAGTGGTGATAATAAAAAAGTTAACTGAAAAAAAAAAAAAGGGGAAAATCGAGTTACTTTTTAAATAAGAGGAAGCTTTTGGGGAGGCCTCTAGGAAGGGGCTCTCGGGGGTCCCGGTGTGCCAGCGAGGAAGAGGAGCGAGGGGACAGAGAAGCGCTACCCACCTTCAGTGCTGGAGGGGCACGGGGGTGGAGGGGGGCGAGGCCGTGGGGCAGGACCCCCCTCCCCTCGCTGTGGGGAAGGCAGAGGGCTCAGAGATGCCCGGCTCCGGCTTCTTTGGGGGGGATTAGGGGCAGCGTGCCCCCCTCCTGCCTCCCCAGTATGGCCAGGCTGCCCAGTCCCACTCGCTGACTGGTGTGCCCACGTCACGTGGAAGTGGGCGGCGATGGGAGGGAAGGGGGGTGAAGGGGGTGGCCGATATCTGTTGCACCATCAGCCGGGCGCCAGGTTTCATGGCTGTGGAGGAGAGGGGGGAAAATACAATAAAAAAGGGATAAAATAAAATAATAAAGTCAAACCAGCCCTTCGGGCATGGCCCCACCAGCTGGGCAGCCTGGCGTGCCTGCGCACCCCAGGGATGCCCGTGCCCGGCTCCCAGAAAAAATCAGAGGGATTTTCTGAGGGGTACAGACACCCCCCAGTCCCCCAGTCCCGCTGGAGTCAAGCCCTTTCGTTGGCGATATTGCACAAGGGAGATTTTTCCGTGCTTCTGCCCCAAATCGTGATCCCAAATTATAGAGTGAGTAGGTGGCAGCTGGTCTCCTCTCTGCTCCAGCCAGTTTTGGGGTGCTCCCCCCTAACTGGACACCCATTTCCTGTCCCCCGTGCTCTGATGGGTTTAAAGGTTAATGATGAAGTGCAGCGGGGGTACTGCACCCCTCTGCAATTTGGGGTCCCAGTCGCACGCGGGGTTCAGCCCCACATCCACAGCCCCCCCTCCCCAGGGGCTCATTTCACCCTGGGGTCTCTCCGGACACTGAGGTGTCCCCCTGCCCTGTCTCACGCCACTAACACTTCCCACACTCTGGAGCTTCCCGTGGAAATTTGGGGTTCCTACTCTAAATCTGTGGGAAGTGGGGGAGATGTCAACGGATTTTGCTACCCGTAAATAAAAATATTGAATTAAAATTTCAAATCTCCGTTTAAAAGAGACAAGGTTGGGGTAAAGAAGGGATGGGAAAAGCGATTAATTGAAGGGGGATGGAGGGTGAGGAGAGCATTTGGGGGGTACTACAGGGTTGGGAATGAATCCCCGGGGTTGTGGGATCACCTCATCCTCTGCTCTCACGTTATTCTGGAATACCCAAGGGGCACAGGGACTCCCCAAACCCAAAAAAGTGTGAAAACGCAGTCGGAGATAACCCCAAATATCGGGATGAAAGTATTTATAACCCCATCTAGAAATAAAATAAAATAAAATTATAGGCAGAGAAATATATAAGAAATAAACAGCAACGGTGCCACTCTGCGTATTTGTAATTTCAGCACACGGGGGGAAATGTGTAAGTAATAAAAAGTGTGTATTCGATACAAAATTAAGTTTAGATGGGACTTAATGTATAATTCACAGGAACGTGTGTTACATGCAAACATAGATGTACTGTCATACCGAAATAATTTACTGTTAATAATTTATAACGCCCTGTGGTATTCTTTCTGTATATATGTAAATTATGAAATATATAGAATAGACATATAACATATAAACTATAATGTTTACTAATTAATATATCATATATAAACATGTAAATGCGTATATTTAACAGTATGTATGAATACAGGTATATATAAAAATACACTTATGAACACGGGGCTAGCAGCACACAAGGAAAGAAAGGAGAATTAAATACATCGATGTCTCTTTTGATATCCCTTCTTCGCAGCAGCTGCCTATCCAGATGTGCCAGGTTCGGGACACTCATCTTTCCTTCCTTTGCAAAATCCCTGACGGTTTTCTCTCCCAAAGCAGCGATTTCCTAAAGATTCGTTGAATCCCTACAGAAAAGCAGTTCTTTCCTTACTAAAAAAAAAAAAAAAAAAAAAAAAAAAAAAAAAACCAAAAAACCATAAAATTTTTTAAAAGTCGCAAAAAGCGAAAATTCAATACCAGGAGCAGAGAAGATTTCAAGGTCCTGTTTTGGCTTTGCTACGTGAAGAAAAAAAGGTGCAAAAGCAATTCCCGTGGATTGTTTCTGGCGCGTGTGGCCGGATCCAGCCTCTTTCTGCGGGGAATTATCGGAATCGCGGGACGCACATCCCAAAAATCAGAGAGGTGAGGAACCGCACCGAGCCCAGCCCGGCGTGACCCAACAGCCGGCAGGGAGAGGATGGATTTAGGACACAATTTCTCCCGGAAAAAGCAGATGGGACACAGCAAATCGCAGCGACAAAAAAAAAAAATAAAAAAAAAAACCAAACCAAACCCAAAACTCTGTTCTGCACGCGGTGGAGCTTTTTATTTCCTTGCGATTAACGAAATCTGTGTGAAAATAATCCAGGGGAACAAACTTTGGCCTTGCCTCTCTCCTTTACAGCCTCCACTTCTGCCCCAGGCAGGAAAAAAAAAATTCGGCACGATGCCTATTTCTTAGTTTTGTTTTTTTGTTTTTTTGGTTTTGTCCCCTTTTTTTATGTCCCCGTATCGAACTTAGTTCCGCGGTGCTTTTAGAGTTAAAGATCCGGGTGTTGATGCACAGGAAAAAACCCCAAACTTCCCCTCCAAAAAGAAAAAAAAAAAAAAAAGAAAAAGAAAGAAAAAAATCATTCAAAAACACTTTAGGAACTGAAGTGGGGCGAGAGGCAGAGAGGAAGAGGTGAGAAAGTGAATTTAAATTTTTATCTGTGCTAAAAATTGAATTTTTAAAACAATAATGAAGAAAAGTGGTTAAAAATAGGGGGGTAAAAACCAGCGGGGGAAATGTGGTTTCAGCAGAGCAAAAGGGATAAATGCGGCCGGCGCTGCTGCGTATTGGGCATTTGGGAGTATTTGGGGTTTTTATTAGCATTACCTTAATTCTTTTATTTCTTCCTTGCTTTGGCTACAGCCGGGAAGGGTCTGGAGGAGGGGGCTGGGGAGAATCAGAGAGTTCCAGACTGTGGGAGGGGATCGGCCACCTCCGGACAGCGGAGAGGGGAGAAATCGGATCCAAAAAAATCCGGTGCCTACGGCTGGGCGGCATCTGCGGGCGGTATGGATCAGCTGTAGGTATCTATCTATAGGTATCTATAGGTATCTATCTATAGGTATCTATCTATAGGTATCTATCTATGGGTATCTCTAGGCTGTCCCTGGCTTGTGTTAGAGCAGCCGCTGCAACTGGGGAGGGAAAGGGGGGTCCCAAACCGGGGGCAGGGCACGGCTGCACCCCGGATTTTCTGGGGCTGCGCTGCAGGACCGGTGATTTGGGAGTGGGGCATGGCCGGGAGTGGGGGACGAACCTCCTTGCGAGCCAGGAGACGTCTCGGGATGGCATCGCCTTCTCCCGCCCCCTTCCCACCCGTCTGGGGGGCTGGGCATGGATAGGGGGGTGCTGCCCCCCCAGCCCTCCCCTGGTCCAGCAAAAGGGGGAAATCCCGAGCGCCAACCCCTCCTGGAGATATGCTGGAGGCGGGATGCACCCCCAGCCCTCATGGGGGGCAAATCCTGGATCCTCCTCTCTGCGGAACCTTGGAGTCCCCGCTCTGGGACCCCCCTCTGCCCTCAAACACCTCTCGGGACACCCCAGCACAAGGGAACCCCACGGGACGCTGTGGAGAACACGGCTGGCAGGGACAGCCCCACGCAGAGGGACCGTGAGCCGCTCACAGGGGACCCCGCTGTGGCTGCCACCCCCGCCCCGGCTTATCCAAAGCTCCTGTCACGCCTTTCTGAGGCGCTTTCCCAAACAAACGTCACGTCTGTTTACAGGACGGCAGTGGTCCTAAAATGCCACCAGCCCCCCGCCTCCTCCCCCATCCCAAAGGCCAGGTACTGCCCTGCAGAAGGGTGGCCAAGCATCATCGCGGCTCAGCGGAGCTTCAGGGGGATTTCTAAATCCTTTCTGACCACCCCCTCTACCCCCAAATACTATATTATTGCTTTTTCCTGTTCCCCCCCCGCCCCTTTGTTTTAGTTTTTTTTTACCCCCAGTGGAAATAAGCACAAGTGTTTTCCTCGGGGACAAATCCGCGGGATGCAGAGGTGCGTGGAGCAGCGATCCGTGCTCTGATGCCGCAGGAGGGGAGAGGATGAGAAGTGAGGGTCAGTGCCGTGGAAATCTGGGGACAGGCAAAATCTAAAAAACACCCGGAACGGGGGATTTTAGGAAACGGGGATCTCTAGGAAACGGGGAGCACAGGACATGTGGTGCCCTGTGCCACTGTGTGTGCGTGGTGGGGACAGATGTGTCCCAGAGAACACTGAAAATACAGCGTGGATCAATGCGCTGCATTCCTGACAGCTTTGCTGCCAAAATGGAGTGAATTGAGCCTAAAACCTCAGGGATCTGAATTTCCCGGACCGGGATTCTCTGGATTGGTGGGGAGACGTGAAAGCCCGGCTCAGAGGGATCTTTCCCAGGGGACTGGGGCTGTGTCACGGCTGTGTGACTAAAGTTTGCGTGGCATCTCTGGGTACATGTCACCCGTGGATGGGGAATTCCCCAAGGCCACCAGCACGGGGACGAGCGGGCGAACATCACCTGCGGTGTGGGGCGAAGGGGGAGCATCACCCGCCGGGCTCTTGTGGCCCACTCTGAGCGCCCTGCACACGCGTGGCTCTGCTGCCATCATTGTCACCGCCCTTTGGCGCAGGGACAGTGAAACCACCCGCGTGGAATGCACCTGCTGCGGCATCCCGGACTGACCGGCCCCGGCAGAGCCCCGCGGGGCTGGTGGGAACAGCAGCGGTGATGGAAAACCCCTTCCCGTTCTTGGAGAGGCTGGAAAAACCTCGTGCATCAGGCAGGGAAGGCTGCTCTGCCTGGAAATGTCTGGGATGGAGCCCTGGGAATGCGGAACCTCAGTCAGTGTCACCACCCGTCATGTGTCCATATATCCATTTATCCATCATTTATCTATATATCCCTGTATCCATTATGTAGCCATATATCCTTATATCCATCATCTGTCCATACATCCATTTATCCATCATCTATCCATATAAATATTTATCCATAACTTATCCATATATATATTTACCCATCATCTATCCTTATATCCATATATCCATCATCTAGCCATATATCCCTATATCCATACATCTCTGTAACTCCCTACTCATTTCTACGTCTTATTTGCTTTTTTGTGCCAATCTACTTTGCCAGAATGTCGATTTATTTATCCATCTATTTATCCACGTGCCTGTATCTCTCTCACCAACGTCTTACCTTCCTACTCGCTTGTACCACTCACTGAGCGTCCCTACTTGTCGCTGTGGGGTCCCCTAGACCCCTGTACCCCCCTTCCAGCCCCCTTGACCCCCTCTGGGATGTTGGCAGCCCCTCACCATGATGCTGCGCCTATCCCAGACCCACGGGGCTGCTGCCTGCGGGAATGCCGCGATCCCTGTGGGGTTTACCTGCAGCCTGACCCCCACGGGGTTCTCTGCACCCCGCCTTGGCCGCTTCTCTCCCCGGCTGGACGGCGCTGCCTCCAAGATCACCTCGGGGGACTCCGGGCCGTGCCAAGCCGTGCCGGGCCGGCGGTGGGGCCGTCGGGGCGGCGGGGCCGGGGCTGTCAGCCCCTATTGATGAGGTGTGGGATGACGGCGGCCGCCGGCTCCGCTCCAGACTCCCCGGCGCTGGGGTCAGTGCCCCGGGCGGCCCCGGCGGCACCGGGAGGGGAAGGGAAGGGAAGGGAAGGGAAGGGAAGGGAAGGGAAGGGAAGGGAAGGGAAGGGAAGGGAAGGGAAGGGAAGGGAAGGGAAGGGAAGGGAAGGGAAGGGAAGGGAAGGGAAGGGAAGGGAAGGGAAGGGAAGGGAAGGGAAGGGAAGGGAAGGGAAGGGAAGGGAAGGGAAGGGAAGGGAAGGGAAGGGAAGGGAAGGGAAGGGAAGGGAAGGGAAGGGAAGGGAAGGGAAGGGAAGGGAAGGGAAGGGAAGGGAAGGGAAGGGAAGGGAAGGGAAGGGAAGGGAAGGGAAGGGAAGGGAAGGGAAGGGAAGGGAAGGGAAGGGAAGGGAAGGGAAGGGAAGGGAAGGGCTGCAGCACCGGAGCCCGAGGCGATGCCCCTGAGCTCCTTCCAAGCTTCGCGCACCGGGTGCTGGGAGATGCAGCGCTGAGGTTGGATGTGGCGATGAAAAACAAAACAAAACAAAACAAAACAAAACAAAACAAAACAAAACAAAACAAAACAAAAATAAAAGAAACAAACAAACAAAAAGCCAGTCCTGACCCAAATCCTTTCCGCCCCTGTGCGGCAGATGAAGGGTCAGGACGGAGGTTTTGTGGGCGAGTTCCTTCTGGGCTGAAAAACTTGTTTCTGTCCCTGCACTGATGTATGAGTGGTTGAATTAATCTGCTTATTCTGGAGAGGAAAGCAAAAAAGAAAAGAGGTACATTTCACATAAAAGTAAACCATGAAGCCAAAATAATTTTTCATGCAGAAGTCCAAGCACTGACTTTCCAAGCCCAAATCCATGTGAAATGCCCTCACATGAGCAAAGGACAGGCAGGGTTTCATGTGCAGGCAGTGCTGGTGGGACTGAGTGGTAATGCAGGAGGATGGTTTGACCTTGGACAAAATGCCAGTCAAAAAACCACAAAATACTGACAATTATAGAAAGGAAAACTTAAAAAAAAAAAAAAGGTAAAAAATTGTCTGGTGTTTTCCAAAAAAGAAAGAACTCCCTGGTGCAGGGTGATCTGAGGTTGGCAATATCCCCCAGCAAGGGACACTGGGGGCAGATGGGAATTTCTGGGAATCTTCCTGTTTTCACCTAGATTTGCAAAGGGTTGAATTCCCTGAGAAGACGAATTCCCTGAACTTCGGACACTGGGCTGGAACTCAGCCTCTCCCAGATCCCCTGGCCTCAATTTTGCAAAGGAAAAGAGGACTCAAAGCTCTTCCCAGGACAGTGGTGGCATCTCCATCCCTGGTGATACTTAAAAGGTGTGTGGGTGTGGAACTCTGGGGCGGGGTTCAGTGGTGGCCTTGGCAGTTTTGGGGGAATGGTTGAACTCAGTGATCTTAGAGGGCTTTTCCGACCTAAGCAACTCCATGGTTCTATTAGGTGCTGCCAGAGTTCCTTCAGATTATATTTAATTTCCATGTCATCTACACAACAATTTCTGGAGCTGAGGCAGCAATGTGAGATATGTTTTCATTTTCTAATTAACATCCACCCAATTTTCCAGAAATATCCCACCAAAATCCCCCTTGCACTGCTCTTCTCCAGCCAAGTGAACATTGCAGCCCTCCCCAGCGTCTCTCAGGGCAGCAGGAATTCAGACTATGCCACTGAGATTCTTATGGCTGCACAAATAAAGATCCCACTTTCCTTCTACTATCAGGAATATCCTGCTCCTTCTTCTTCTCCTCTTTTGGGTTTGTAAAAAAAAAAATCACTGGTGTAATATTTTTGATGCACCAGTGTTACCAGAGTGAAGCAGAGTTGGTGCTCCCTTAAATCTGCTGAAATCCAGTCTGCCTTTGGCTTTTGGATCCTTCCTGCAGCTTCACACCCACCTGGGAATGCTGTCCAGGATGGGAAACCCTGGGTGAAGGTGGCATTTTGTCATCCATGGGGAAAAGTGAGAAAATACGCCACAGACTGCAATTGTAAAATTAACATGAAAGTTAATTTTATCAGGAATGATATTATTATCAGGCAAAACTCCAGTGCAGTGCATAAGGAAAGAATACTTAGGTATGTTGCCAAATTTATGTGTAATTACCCCTCATTCTTAGATCATTATTGCAGTGTTGATATTACGAATAAGCTGTGGTATCAGTTGGGCAGCTGATGCACCTCTGAGTTTTCATGCACTGGACAAATCAGGAATTATGTGATTCCCAAGACTTTCAGTGTAGCAGGAGAGAGCCAGGAATCCTGGACAATGGTTTAAGTTTTGGAGGGTTTTAGTTGAAATGAACAAAAATCCCACCAAACCAGTGAGAGACAGGAGAATTCTGGACTTGAATGTGTTGTTCTGGCTGTTGTACAGAATCAGAGAATCATGAAAGGTTTGGTTTGGGAGAGACCTTAAAGATCATCCAGTTACACCCCCTGCCATGGGCAGGGACACCTTCCACAATCCCAGGTTGCTCCAAGCCCTGTCCAACCTCACCCTGGACACTTCCAGGGATCCAGGGGCAGCCACAGCTTCTCTGGGCAACCTGTGCCAGGGCCTCCCCACCCTCACAGCCAATAATTCCTTGCCAAAATCCCATCCATCCCTGCCCTCTGGCAGTGGGAAGCCATTCCCTGTGTCCTGTCCCTCCATCCCTTGCTCCAAGTCCTTCTCCAACTCTCCTGGAGCCTTTTTAGGCCCTGGAAGGTGTTCTAAGGTCTCCCCAGACAATTCCCTTCTCCAGAAATTGCCTTTTGCCTGGTGTGACAGAGCAGCTCGGGCTCAGCTCCACCCTGTCCTACCCACCAGGGACAAGGTGGACAAAGCAGATTTGGTTCAGTACAGAAGGACAAAGACATCTCAAAGGTGCAGCTCTTTCCATGGGCTGGAAAAATGTCCCTGCAGTGTCACCCTCACTGGCAGCCAGGGGCATAAATGAAGGATGGCTGCTGGGTTCTGCAGTGATAACTTGGACAGAGAAAGCTGATCTGAGCTTGTCTTTGCCACAAAATCCTGAAATCACAGAATGGTTTGGGCTGGAAGGGAATTTATAGATCATCTGTATCTCCCTGGGAATCACTCCTTGCCCGTGTGACACCAAAATCAGGCTGGGTCCTACTTTTTTGTTTGTTTGGTTGGTTTTTACCCTTTCTTTTCCTTTTCTCTTTTCCAAAAGATCCCATGGCACTTTATAAAGATTACCACGTTAAGCCTCCCAACAGCACTGCAGGGTGGGTGGATCTTATTATCTGGGAAGACAAGGGGAAGGGGGATTAAAGGCCTTGTGGGGGACAGCAGATCCAGGACAGGACCCAGCCCTCCCAGAGCACTTAGTCCCCTGCCTTTTCACTGGATTATGGAGTTTTGGCAGAACAGCTGTGAAATCTCACTGTAATTCCAGCAGGACGCTGGCGGCATTGGAGAATATTCCAGTTGTTAACACCCAAAGATACCTGAACCAGCATGGAAAAATGGTTGCAGGCACCCCACAGAGAGCTCCTTCCCAAAATATCTGCTCTTGATGAACTGTATTTTTCTGACAATGAAAAAAGGTTCGTTTTTAGCACCTTTCCGTCCGGTCTGTGATAAAACTGCACGTGTAATGTTCACTCCAGGAAAACACCCATGAAAGAAGTAAAACCTATTAAGGAACACTTTTGTTTTTTTCAGTGGAAAATCCTCCCAAAATTAAGGAAAATGTTATTTCTGTTCCATTTAGAAGAGGTGGAAATACAAAACCAGCAAACTGGAACATTCAATATTTGCTGTTTCTGGCTGGACAAAATTCTGAAGTTTAATAGTTGTGGGGGCTTTTTAAATTTTCTTTTTAATTTGATTGAATTTTACTTTCACTTTGGGCTTTTTTGTTTGGTTTTGGTTGGTTTGCTTGTTTTAATAAAATTCTAAGACCTTTCTAGATGAATTACTGTTTAAACTCAAAAAAAAAGAAAAGCTGGCCTTGAACTGCTCTAAGCAAGAAGTTTAAATGTTTCTAATAATTTTACTAATTATAGATGAAAAAACCTGAATTTTTCTCCTTCTTGTTTTGGGGGAGGGTGGTTAGTATGGAGAATAAAAAACATTTTCAGAATTCAGCCTGTTTATTGCAGTAAAAAAGCATTGACTGTGCAGAGTGCACAGTGGGAAAGACACAGCAGGGGAAGTTGTTACATTTTATATAATTTCAAGCAAAACCAAAATATACAAAGGATGAAAAAAAAAGCCAGAAAAACAAGGGGGATATTTGTGTTTAACTCTGTCTTCCTCGCTTTTCCTCTTACACAGTAAATTAAAAATATGAGAACCACAGATCTCCACCACAAATACCAGGATATTTAAGAAGTCCCCAACGCTTTTTTTTTATTTTCGTATCAGATTCCTGTTTCTACCATCACCCCTTGCAGATGTTTCTTGTACTCACCTCTTCTTTGAGCAAATCCCAGCATCACAGAGGGGTCTCATTGTTCCTGTCCTTGAGGCTGTAGGCAAGGAACTTTTAGGAAGAAGAGAGGATTTGCTCCCTAGAAGTGTCCAAGGCCAGGTTGGATTTGAGCAGCCTGGGACTGTGGAAGGTGTCCCTGCCCATGGCTGGGAGTGGGACTGGATGAACTTTGAGGTCCCTTCAACCCAGACCATTCTCTGATTTCATGGTTCTATGGTTCTTTGATTTCATTTCCTATTTGTATTAAATCAAGGAACTTTTTGAAGACACCCCAGAATCTTCCATTTCCCAGTGGTTGGTTGTGTGAAGAACTTTCGGCCTCATCTGCACCTGCCTCATTTCCTGCCTTTTGTCTGTCCTTGGGATTTCATCAGCAGATCAGAGGTGATGGGAGTTAAGCTGCCATGAGTTCCCATCAGAGAATCATGGAATCGCAGAGTCACTGAGGTTGGAAATGACCTCCAAGACCATTGAGTCCAACCTGTGACCAATCCCTCTCTTGTCACCCAGCCCAGAGCACTGAGTGCCACATCCAATCATTCCTTGGAAACCTCCAAGGATTGTCCCTCTCCACCAGTTACTGACAATGATTTGGACGCCACTGGGAAGCATCTGAAGAGGGTCCAGCTGGGCCTCCAGGGCAGAACCTTTTGTGAAATGCTTTTTGTCTCCTTCCTTTGTACTTGACCACCAATATTGACAATGTGGTGAAAATATCTTCTGTTGGCCATTGAATTTTTATTTTTCATAATTCTGGGCCAATCTCATTTTGGGAAAAAAAAAAAAGGAAAATGTATATAGCTTTTTTCCTATTTTTCTCTCCCTTTTTTTTTTTTCCTGATTTATCTTTGTCCCTTCTCTAATGTTTTTCTCTCTGCTGCTGGTTTGGTGCTGAAGCCCAAATGCCTTGTACTGATACTTGTGAAAGAAATAGAAGATAATTATTTAGGGGAGAACTCTTCCCTTCAGATTTGGCCTCTCTTTGAGCCTGGATCATCAAGAGCTTTTATTTTTACTTTTTGTTCTTTCTTCTTTTCCACCCCATTGTTGTCCTGTCAGGTGGGTCTGATCTGATCAAGGTCTCCTCATATGTCCTTATCTCCTCCCCAGTGATTGGAAGAGGGTTGTTGGGTAAATAAAGCAAATGGTCATGTCTTGAAAAAGATATTGGAAATTTAGATGGAAAAGTGTCTCTGGCCAAGGCTTCTGTGTTCAGCTGCCAGCACAAAAACACCCTGGGCTGGTGCAGTGCTGTTGGAAGAGAATGATGTCCTTAAACTTTGGGATTTCCCAGCTCAATTTTAAATTGTCCTGGGATTCTGCAGAGGCCATGGCACCCTTTTTGGGAGCTCAGCTCTCCATCTGCTCAAATAAAGGTAATAAAGCCCCATGGGGTTAAGCCTTGACTGCGACGTGCTCTCCACATCGTTAGGATCTGGGATGGCACGATCCCAGGGGGACACTGAGGACATTCATCCCCACAACCAGCCTGCAGACAAGGCAGGAGGGATTTGGCCTCACAAACAGAGATATATCCATTGATCAAAACAGTCCTGAATGGGATTAGGGATAAGTCTATCAGCAGAGAGTGTTTGGTGTCCTCCCTGCCAAACGTGGGGCAGATGCTGCTGCGCTGATGAGTTGATAGCCTTGACCAGAGGAGTTATCAGGGCTGGGGACAATGCGAGGACAGGAGCAAACACTGGCCAGCGGCTCCTCAAGAAAGGCTCTGGGAGTCACTGGGGTGCTGTTATCTCACAGGGCAGACCCTGGGAGCCTCTTTCTCCTACATGGTAGGATCAGTGGCTGCGGCAACCTTCAGACATGAAAGACTGAGGGTACAACGTGACGGTGTTTGGGCAACAATGCTGGAAAATCAGTGGGCAGAGCAGAAGTCCTGCACTCTCTCATTGAGTGAAATCATCAGTTTTCAGCCCAACTTTCACAGAATCACGGAATTTTTAGGGTTGGAAGGGACCTCTGGAGATCATTAGTCCAGCATCCATCCACGGCAGGGTCACCTGGAGCAGGCAACATAGGATCATGTCCAGAGAGGGAGAGTTCACACCCCACACCCTCCTTAGGCATATGTTTCCATGCTCTCCCACCCTCAACATGAAGAATTGCTTCCTCCTGTTGAGGGGGAACTTCTTGTGTTTTAAACTAACTTTTAGTTTTTGGCCACTGCTTCTTGTAAATTGTGCACACCTGGGCTGGAGAAGGCTGTTGGAAAAGAGTCTCTGTGTTATCTGTCTGTAGCCTCCCCTTTAAGAATGAGATTTTGTGAATGTGCTGGCTACAGTCCCTCCAGATGACACTTGCATTGACTGATTCATTCAAGCCGGGCTTGGCAGAGGGGTGGAGACCTGGAGGTAAGAGCAGAAATAAGCACCGGCTATCAGGATTCACAGACTGGCTGAAGACAGCTCAAATCTGTAGAAAATCCAGAGTTTTATTCCTGCCTTTCCCAAATGAGATCCCAGAGCTAAGCCCCTGAAAACTTCACACCTTTAAATGTTCTCATCAGAGGAGAAGCAAACATCCAGAAACTTGGCAGTAATTGGATCACCAAGTGCAAGCTCCCGTGATTAGATCAGGAGTCCTCTGCCAGGGTTTTACTGAATCAAAAGAAAGGATCAAACGGCTGGAAGAGGGAGCAGCTCTTCATTTAAACTCCATTAATTTCCTGTCCACTTGGCAGAGCCCTTGACATGCAGAGGCGGCTTCTAGTGAGCACAGGCTATTGCTTGAGCAAGAAAAAACCTTCATAATCCACAGGATGGGAAGAAGCAAAGCCCAGGCTCCAGTTGTCTGGGATAAGCCTTGCCTAAAGAAAACATGTAGCTGGCTTCTGTATTTTTTATTCAGGCCCATGTGATGAACCAGAAGAAATGCAAATTTCAGTTTCTAATAAAAGAATCTAAGGTTGTTCAAGAAAGTTCTGAAGATCTCCAGATTATGCTGTGCTGGATAGAGGACTTTGAGCCCTCATAGCTGTTCTTGGAAGGATATTTGGGTAGAGGCTAAGCCACAAATTTCCTGCTAAAAAAGAACTTTACTAAGTAAATACCAGGAATCCAGAGGTTTATCCCTGCTGAGCTGTCACTGAGGTGATGTTTGTGATGATCCAACATGGGGCTCATGCACACCTGGATGGCACTGACCAAAGTATCCAAAATCTGATCCATCTGAACTTTGAAGAGGTCCAAGCCCTGATGTAGCTGCAGGGCTGCTCACCTGATCCCAGGACTCCTAAAACTGTCCTTGCCATGGCCCAGTTTATAGGGACTGGCTATCCAAACCTGGAGCAGGAGGCACCAGGAATGTTGTGGGCTGTGGATGTCCCATCCCTGGAAGTTCTCAAGGCCATTTTGGGTGGAGCTCCTGGAAGTGTGAAGTGCTGAAGGTGTTCCTGCCCATGGCAGGAGATTGGAACAAGATGATCTTTAAGCTGTTTTCTGGCCCAGCCCATTCCATGATTCTATTTGAAATGGTGTAACTTCCCCAGAAGGCTATTCTGGTTTTCCAGAGCTTGTCATAACCACAGGTGAACACACTTTCCAATGAGGAAGGTGTTTTATTTTTTCCCAGCAGAAAATCCCCTAAAATCCCATCAATTTTAGTTTGTAAGCAAAAAATAAGGGAGTTGCTGTCAGCAAGAAGGTTCATTCATCTTAAAAGGACATTCCAGCCAAATTATATAATGGAAGAGGTGATAAAACCCACCTGTTTTTTGACTCCAGGTTTCTGTTTCTTTTTAAATCAGACCAGTGTATTAAAGACATTCAGACTTTTTTTTTTGTTTGTTTGTTTGGTTTTTGGTTGGTTTTTTTTGGTGGATAATTTGGGCCAGATCTGTATCTGTTCCAAGTGGGAAGAGTCATGTCCATCCAGGAGCCATCATTTTGTCATGCTGTACATCCATTTTCACTACCGTCTCAGGGTTTGATAGCGGGGGGAAATCAAAGCAGGATATTTTCCTAAAATTTGTCAGGAGGTGAGGGAAAAGGCTGTGAGGACAAGCAGAATATCCAATCATTCCCTGCCCTCTGGCAGTGGGAAGCCATTCCCTGTGTCCTGTCCCTCCATCCCTTGTCCCAAGTCCCTCTCCAGCTCTCCTGGAGCCCCTTTAGACACTGGAAGGGGCTCTGAGCTCTCCCTAAGGCCTTCTTTTCTAAAGATTGCTGCAATTCCCAGCTGACCACAGAGCAGGGCCCTTCCTGGAAGGATGTCCACATCCAGTGAGAAAGGACCCATTTTGGGGGTGTTTTTTGTTTGATGTTGCCAGAGAGAGCAGGGTGCTGCAGGGAGTTGGGCTGCCAGAGCCCTGAATTAGGGATAAATATAAAAAACCTGCATGTGAGCAAAATGGAGAGTGGCTAATTTGGTTTCAAGGGCTCACAACGCCTCTGTGCATGGAAGTGTGTTGGGAATTTAGGGAACAGAGACGTCACAGGGTGGAAATGCAGCCCTGATAAAGCTGAGCTGAGTGAGAAGTGCAGCTCTTGGCAGAGCCAACTCCATTGCAAAGTCTGGGACACTCAAGCACAGAGGGTGGCAAAAGCCTGGGACGAGGGAGGACTTAGAGGAAAACTGGATAAAACTGAATAACAGTGGGACAAGACTCTAGAGAAAAATCCAAGGATAAAAGATGGTTCTGAAGGGCTACACTAATTAGGAGCAATCATTCACAATGGCATGAAGAGGATCAGCTGGAAGTAGGAGGTGATGAGTTGAGTTTGGTGCTGGACCAACAAATCCTGCTCCCTTAAAACTGGCAAGCTCTACAATCCAGACAGAGACTTTGCTGAGAAAGAGGTAAAACCTTCAAAAAGTCCCTTCCAACCCACATTATTTTGTGATTTTTATGAAAATAAGTGAAGGGACATGCCCAGGGCTCAGCAGTGAGTCAGTGGTGGAGCCAGGGAGGGGGCTGAGGTCTCTTGGCTCCTGCTGGTTGTACTGACCTGGCTCAGGACCCAGAAAGGAGCAGTGACAATAAATAATGAGCAGGATTTTTTTTTTTTACTCTTTCCCTTTTTATGACACCCTTGGAGACTCACACCAGTGAATATATCTGTATATTCACTCATATTTTAATGGAAAGGATGGTCCCTGCTCAGGGACATAATTTCACTGGTGTTTGTAGGAGATTTTGGGAGATCCCCCTAGGAAAAGAAAAAATATATATTCAGGAAATGGGCCTACTTTGTGGCTTTTCCATTGCTGTTCCCTTTGTATGGTTGTGTTGAGCATAACAGGCTGGTTTTTAACAAATCTTCCAGGCATTTGATGTGAGCCCAGGGGAAAAGTGGGAAGGAGAGCTGTAAATGGCAAGGCCTGGCTGTCTCTGCTCCCAGCCTTTCCTCAGAGTTAGATAAGAGCAGCAGCAGATAAGAGGAAAAGCGGGTCTTTAATTCAGTCAGAATTTCACTTAGTGTGAAGGAAAACATCTAATAGGAGAATTAGACTAAGCCAGGAAATTGCCTCTTAAACCTGAGCTCTCCTGTGCTGGCACAGTCAGCATTTTATATAAATACATATCTACACATCTGCCTTTCTGAGTACCACCATAAAATCCTGCTCTTAGCAAAGAGGCTGAGAAATTCTTTTAAACTCATAAACCCAAGCCAATGCTGCCATTCCAGCCACATGGGCTGGAACATTTTTCCAGGTCTCTCCCAGTGTCAAATATTCCCAGCTTTTCCAAGGACACCTGAAGCCAACAGAGCCATGATCTCCCCTTGCCCAGAGGTGCCCACCCAACCCATATTGAGCTCCACAGAGAGGGGCCTTGGCCAGGTGTGGCCAAAATGGGTTTTTAAGTGATGTCTACCCCAAATGAGGAGGCACCATCAAGGCTTTGCACTGAGCAGAAGCTTTTGGGGAGGCTGAGGAGGGATCAGGCTTTGAGTCTGACTCTTCCATGAAGATGGAGTGTGAAGGAAAACATCTAATAAGAGAATTAAACTAAGCCAGGAAATTGCCTCTTAAACCTGAGCTCTCCTGTGCTGGCACAGTCAGCATTTTATATAAATTCATATCTACACATCTGCCTTTCTCAGTACTGCCATAAAATCCCACACAGCACAAGGAATATCACTGGGGTTTGGGGAGATCTGCCATGAGCAGCCCATTCATGGCAAGGAGGTGATGCCACATCAAGAGGATAATTTGGTTTAATAAAAGACCTTTGGGTGTTCCTGTGTTGTCCCAGCTCACAGCTGGCAAATCACTCTGATTCATTTTTGGATTTGGGGAGGGAGATACATCCAAATATCCATTCACAGCCCTTGGGGTCTTCCCAGTCTGCATCTCACCGGGATGTGGACTCCTGATGCCTCCACCAGCAGCTGCTGAGAGGGCCCTGCAGCTTTGTGTCACTTAAGCCAGGGAGATCAGAATTGTGGCAGACTAGTATTAAAACCTGGCCAAATTCCACGCTGTTTCTCCATTTCAGGTTCCTGAGCTCAGCTCTCCTGAAAATGTCAGGCAGAAAGGAAACCCTGGGAAGCCTCTGGGTCATAACTTATCCAAAATAAGTGGGTTTGATAAGTGATTTACATTTAATTTCTTCAATCCTCTGGCCCTCAGAGGCTTTAGGTGGGAGATTCAGGCTGATTGTGGTCTTCCCTTCCTTGATTTTTCATTTCAAGTCATTCTTGTTATGGAAGTCCAGGTGCCTTTAGAAGTAAAGCAGTTTTCTCCTGAGGCGCTGACATCTAATTAAAGGTAGCAGGAGCCACAGTCTCTCCTCTGAGAAGTCCTGGTTTGTGGAAGTCACCAAATCCTTTATTGGGATCTGTTTCTGGTTTGATTTTAGGCTGAAAACTTTTCAGGCTTTGAGTTGTCTTAGTATTCCTATAATCTACTGCAAAGGAGTCCTGGTATGCTGAGGGGCAGAGATTGCTGCAGTCATACAAACTTTAGGAATGTTTATTTTATACTATAAACATTAAATATTGCTCACTAAGATAAACAATTATATCAGAAAAATAAGAATATGGTAGCACATCTTTGGTAGAGCACACAGAGAGGTGCCAAGGGTTGTGCTGAACCAGAAGTGAGGATTTGGGGTTTAACTGGGGATTTTAATTCTGTAATTTTTTTTTTTCTGGTCACTGTTTGAATGCTCATGGACTTTTAGCAACACCAGCATCCTGTGAACACCTCCTCGAGGCTGAGAGCAGCTTCTTGCAACACCTGGGCCCAGTGCAGAAGCAGGAGACATTCTCTGTGCACCTAGCAAGGAAAGGTAAAGGGGAGCTCCCTGCGAGCTGATGCCGAGATAGCAGCTCAGTATCTGAGCAGGTAACACCCAATTACAACAGAACTGTGTTGACTTACACTTTCCCTTATCAGAAGAATCAGGTATTCATGTAAATCACAAAAGAGTTTGATGGATGCCAGTTCACTCTGAGCCCCACACCAAGGAACAAGAGCCTAGTTAAACAAAATGTATGTTGCCCTTATCTTTAAGCTGTGACTATTGCTATGAAATAAAAAACTATAAAAGAAAAGTGCCTTATCGTGAGGGTTATAATTCCTTAATGTTCCCCAGGGGCTGTTCCTGTGCTGGAATCAGCCCCTTGGGACCACTTTCTGAACCCTACAGAAGTAGTTTTCTTGCAGACAGATGATCTTTCCTTATCACGTGTTGTCTTGGCAATAAAAAAGTCTCTTTCTGAAGATGCCTGTTTAGACTGAGCCGGGAGAAGAAACGAAAAGAAAAGAAGGGGCAGCTAAATTGGTCTTAATTCTGATGCTGGCCTAAAAGTAAACAATGAGGTCCAGGGACAATCTTCATTGGAGCCTCCTGGGCCTGGAAGCGTGGCAGGGGAAGCACATGTGGTCAGGAGCCTTCAGACAGCCCAGCTGGAGACTTGTTCCATCCCAGCCTGATGGCCACGGCTAATCAGCCTCTCTTATCACATTTACTGGGAGATGGGTGATGCCAATAAAACCAAGTCAGGCTGAGCACACTTAGAGGAGCCCAAAGCTGGTTGTTAACAGATGCCTGTGGCTCATGGAGAGCCAGCTGGCCCCTCTGCTCTCCTGCCTGGGTGCTGGTGGGACCCCAGATTTGGGTTATTCCCAAATTTCCTTTGGAAATCCTCAGTTGTCAGGAATGATGGGCAGGATCCACATGATTTTATTGGTGTTTAGTTACATTATTTTCTGTCCAGGTGCTGTGTTTGAGATCCAGTCCTTTTTAACATGGCAACTGGGATCTCCAAGGGTGACAATGAAATCAAGCTGGTGCTTTGCACTAGGGTTAAGCAGAGCTCTGATTTTGCCAAAACTGAAATGTGTAACTTGTGACAGTGATGAACTCACACTTCCTTCCTCCAAACTGGAAAGAGATATTGGCAGAAAAAGATGAGATGGAGTTGATCCTGCAGTGATTTATAAATGTAATAAATTTATATGTAAGAATAAAAAAAATTATAAAGTTATATTTTTATATAAGAATATAAAAGATTACAAGCAATGGCTATCCAGAACCAGAATCAATATGGATGTGTTTAAATCCTTACCTTCAATTATTTTTTTCCCTTCAGATGCACCTGGGTATCTAAAGCCTTGTCTGCTTCAGCATCCCGGCAGTTTAAGAGAGATTTTACACCACTGTGGGACACTGTCCTGTCTTGAAGACCTTACAGCTTAAAAAATATTATATTTTTTTCTATAACCTGATAATTTAAGGTAGTTTTCTCTGTTGATCAACGCATTGTTCAACAGATCCCTCAAACCCAGCAGCAAAGGGACAGGACCCAGACATGAATGCCAGGGACTTTTCCAGCTGCTTGCTCTCCCTGCAGACTCCCAGACTCAGCGAGTGCCTCCCCAGCCTCTGCAGCAGCCCCTTCCCCACCTGCTCTGGAGGGAGCCTTGGACACCAGGTCCTTGGTGCAGCAGCTTGGAAGGTCCTTCCTTGTACCTGTGTGAGTCTGAGAGTGGAAAACACCCCGGGGTCAGCTGCATCCCTCCCCGACCCACATCCAGCAGAGATGGGAGAGCTCTGGTGCTTGTTTTGGTGGAGGGGCCGTGGTGGGAGCAGGGATTCCCTCTTTTCCCAGGCTGATTTGAATTCCTGACATGGACACAGGTTAATCACAGAATGGTTTGGGTTGGGAGGGACCTTAAAGCTCACCCAGTTTCAACCCCCTGCCATGGGCAGGGTCACCTTCCACTGTCCCAGGTTGATCCAAGCCCTGTCCATCCTGGCCTTGGGCACTTCCAGGGATCCAGGGGCAGCCACAGCTCTTCTGGGCACCCTGTGCCAGGGCCTCCCCATCCTCACAGGGAAGATTTTCTTCCTGAGGGCTGGGATTTTGAAAGGCAATCCCTTGGCACCTTCACCAGCTGCCTTCTCCTCACCTTGCTGGTGCCCACCCTCATTTCTGAACCCCTAAACCCTCATGAAGCCCCTTCATTACAAAGTGCACAACAAGTGGTAAAGACTTTAAAGTGCTTTTTGGAGAACACCAGCAGGAGACTGCCCTTCAGGTACACCTTAGTAGCTAAGTGGCCTCTGCAGAGGCTTTGCAGGATTATTTCCTGTCCCTGAGGCCCTCACTCGTGAAGTGCATGGCACCATTTGAACTTCCCGGCCATTTCACTCCATCACTAGACTTGCAATCCTGCAGCCAGGTGCAGAGACCTGTTGAGCTCAAGGCATCAGCCTGCACAAAGGGGAGCAGGGAAGCAGCTGCTGGAGAAGGGAAGTGGGCTGTGGTTGCACAGCCATTGGCACGGGAGGGGGCTCAGCCCCAGGTGTGCAAATACAGCTCATCCCTGGCATCTGCTGGGAACACAGCTGAGCAGGGATTCGCTGCCTTTATCTCCTGACCTCTTGCTCCCCGCCCTGAGCATCCAAACACTGAGTCCAAGTGCATTCCAGCCAGCCTCTATGGGTCCCACACCACAGGTAATGAGACTCTTCGGGGGATCCCTGTGGAGGGATGCTGCTTCCCAAAAAAACACATTTTCACTGAGCCCCACAGAAGCACAGTCCTGTGGATGCATCTGCAACACCCCCAGATCTTGTACCAGCACATCTGCATCATCTGGGCTCACACACCGCACACAGAGGGGCAGGTCAGACCCTCTCTCAAACAGCAGCAGTTAAAATGCCGTAAAACACCTTGGGAAGCCCCCACCATCCCATGGGTGTTGCAGAAGCATCTTTAACTGGGCTGGCTGATGGTTTTCCTCAGCATCCTCAGCCAGCAGTGCTCCATGTGTCATCCAGCAGCCAAAAAAAATCCCAGAAGCCCACGGCCCCACCTCGCTGCCTCTCTGCCGTTCACACATGTCGCTTCTGCTTCGTTTTTCTGGCAAGGGAGGTAAAAATAGCTTGTGCGAAAATTATTTATTTTGTATTAATAGCTCGGAGTCAAAGCCTCAGCAGACACTTGCAATAAACAGGATCACTCAAAATACAGTTGTTTGAAATCAGAGCTTTGCTCTGACCCTGGGGTTTCCAACCAAAGCCAGAAAATTGTATATATAGAATCCCTTATTATTTTTCCCCACTGTTAATCCCCAGTACAACAAGGCCTTGCTTGTAGCCAAAGGACTTTGACCAGGATGATTAAGGCAACATTTCATGCAGCGCTTGCACACGTGGTTGTGGAGGTGGTCGAGATGTAAAATAATCCTCCCTATCTGACTAATAACCCCCTTTGCACTTCCAGTGCAATTTGTATTTAAGCACATCCCACTTCTCTCCAGCCATTCTTCTCCTTTCATTCCTCCTCCAAAAAAAAAACTTATTTTTCAGTGCAGACGGCTGCTGGGTGAAAAACAGTTTTGGAAGAAGTTTACTGGACTTGTTTTCTTGAGAAAGGAGGAGAAACACTCACTTTTGTTTTTTGGTTTTCCTTCCTCTTTCTTTTGTTTTCTTTTACTCCCTGTCCTGCACACTCAGTTTTCCAGTGAGATAAAAGGAAGAAAAAGGGGAAATAAAACAACGAGTGAGTTTGTATATTTATCTGTCTTCAGCGTGGTTTTCCTCTCTTCCCTTTTCCCCCCCAAATAATGGAAATACTCCCAGCTGACAATTAGGGCACCTCAGCTCATTTAAATTATTGTGCAATATTGACCACATACATTAGTGAATCCAGCTCTTTAATTATGGTAAGGCCTTGCTACTAATGGATTAATTAAGGCATGAAAGGGAAAAAGTGTCAATGCAGGTGTTAATGTAGACCTGGAGAAACCCTGGTTCAAGTCCACGAGCTTCTTTAGGACCCCAAATCATCCACGTGGACACTTTTTGTCTTGTTTGTGAGATGGGGCTGAGCAGCACACGGGGTCTCACAACACAACGGTGCAGGCAAAGATACAGGTATTTCCCCCTTTTGCAAAACTTTATTATTCCATCTGCAATTTAAAGGCTCTCAAAGGATGAGCGCTGGCTTTGCCCAACACCCCCTCCACCCTGCAGCATCCCTGAGGAAGGTGGTTCCTGCAGGGCTGCCGAGCCTTCACACTTGCTCCAGCCCTTGGAGAGGCTCAGCCAGCGTCTCTCCCGATCCCAGCCAGCTGCCATAATCACACATTGTTCCCTCGCCGTCCCGCGGCACTTGGAGAATGTCAAATGTGGGAGTCCGGCAGCCTTAGGTTCGAGTAAAAAACTCCCAAACATATTTGGAGGGCTGCCAGCACTTTGCAAACCCTCTGCAAACTCAGATAAGGGGCGACCTTGCAAGCCTGTAGGGTAGGCCAGGAGTTTATAAACCCTGAGCTTGCTTGGGCTGAGCTTTCCCAATATTGTGACCATCCCGTCCCCTCCCAGATTGCCCGGCGAAGGCAGCGTGCGAAAGCTGGGGCTGCTGCCACCGTGACCTTCAGCAAAACGTCCAAGGTGGAAGAACCCGCTGGAGATGTGACGTCCAGAGCTGGCAGGGACAGGACTCCCCTGTGGAGGGGAGGCAGAGGCTGCCTGGGGCTGGATCCAACAGAGCCGAGTGAGCAAACGCAGTGCCGGGTTCTGTTTCAGACGTTGTCCCCAAAAAAACCCGTTTTGGGGATTTTTGCAGTCCCTGAAAGCGCGGCTGGGGAAGGGTGGCAAACGCTGCTTGGTGAGGAGGGGGGAGGAAAAGCGGAGTTTGGGACTTCATTTTGAACCGTAACGAAATATAAACATTTTGAAATTCTTCCCCAAATGACAAATAATGTCAAATACTGAGATAGCACCGGCCTGGATTTGAGCCGCGAGGCACCTTCTTATAGTCCTAACTCTGATAAAAAGGATGGAACAGAGTCAGGAAAACTTTCCTCTCCTTCCCCTCATTATTTCTCTTTAAAAAAAAAAAACAATCTCACTGAAATCAGCAACGTCTCCTGAAATGTTCCAGTTTGGATGGGAGAGCCTTTCACAGCAGGAAATGTTTCCCTCTGGGTTTTCCCGGCCAGCTCTGCTGCACGTTCCAGCTGAAGGTCCAGCCTGGGCATGACAGCTCAGATCAGGGTGGGCAAAGATACCCTACCCCTACAAAAATCAACTCCCAGGGGTTGATACCTGAACCTCCATTAATTAACAGGATTAATTAGCTCAGAGGCAGCACAGTAGCTGTGTAAGTAAAGGATGTGTGTCCTTAAGCCAGTGTTATTAATCTTTTGTCCCCCTCTTTTCTCAATTGCTTTAAACTTGAGGCTTTCTGCTGAAACCTTTGTGGCTCACTTAACCAATATTTATGCATTTTTGATCCATGAATCCTTACAAATCCTTTCCCCCTTTATCCTTACCACAGAACTGTATGTGGGTGAATTATTTCTCACCCATCCATACATCATCTGGTGAATTTAGGCTCCTTTGGGGTCTGTTTGCAGTCTGTTTCTTACATGCAAACACATTTGTTTTCTCTCCAGGTCAAATAAGTCATGTGAAAATGTCAGTGCATGAATTACCTGTGAACTATTTACTCCCTGCATCCCACCTGTGACCCCCTGAGCTTCCCAGTGCACATCCGGTCACCTGAAAGACCAAGAAATTTTTAAGTAAAGCAGGATAAATGGCCAGGAAAACACCTAGGTGGATTCTTGTTTACTTTCACATTCACAAAAAAATCAAGAGCTGTTTTCCTGGATGTCTTCTCAGCTCCCAAACCTGAGCAAACTATGATTTTATGGGAAAAAAAATACTCTCAGCCATCTTTTGGGGCTTCTGGGCAAGGTCCTTAACCTCTCCCAGGTTAAGTTTGTTAAGCTGGTTTCTGACAAAAGTTTGTTGCCTGGCTCACAAATTTGAAGGAAAATCGAACAATAATAATAACAATAAAAATAATAACAACAATAAAAATATCTATATAATGTGTAATAGATACTATATACTATGTAAGATATTTGATATAATATATAATGTATACATTTATGAACATTATTATTACTAATATTAATACTATTGCTATTATTATTATTACTATTACTATTTTTCTGTTTCTTTTTCCATTGTGCCCTGCAGGCAGCTCCAAGTCCCAGCCCTCCCCGGGCAAAGTGCACACTTGGGGATAATAAACCCCAGCCTATGTGACATGGAAACAGCTCCTTCCTTATTTTCCTTTCCAGAAGGATGAAGAAAAGATCCTCCAGATCCCTCCAGCTGCTCTCATCCTAAGGGGAGGAGATGATGCAGATTAAGGAGTTAAAAACCCCCAAATTGCGGGGGGTTTATTAGGATGGTAAAGCCAATCTCCAGGATAGGAATGGAGGGTCTCCAAATGGAAAAAAGACCATCTCTGGGCAGGCACCTGCTTCTCCCCTTGCCCAAATCAGGCTGTCTTTGTCCCCCATTTTTTTCCATTTTTTTCTCCCCCTTTTTTCCCAGCTCTCTCCATGCCATCGGTGGAGTGTTCAGCAGTTAATATCCTTCTGTCTCCTATTGTGCCTGGAGAGGTGTAACGTTTGATAAGCCCCATTTAACTTGGCTGTACTACATTGTTTAAATAATTCAAATACAGATTGGCCCTTTAGAAGGATTTCTGCTCTATTGACCCTGCTGGTCATGAGTTACCAGGAAGTCAGGGAGGGGCTTCTAGAGCTGAAAGCCTGGCAAAAAAAAAAAAAAATCAATTCCACCTCTTTAGTGCCCCAATCACACCCCATTATTCCCGGGTAATTGCAGACCTGCTTTGCTGTTAACTCTTTGGGAACAATATGGGAAGAGGGGGAACAAGAAGGGTTTTCCTTTCCACTGAGGTCCTAATCTGCTTGGAGAGTGTCATGTCCTTATCACTGGAGTTTGGATGAATAATTATTTACAAGTAAAAGTGTCCAATTGCTTTGTGTGCTATTTTCTCTCCCTCTTCCCTCTCAATAGCTGGTTTGCTAGAGGTTGTTTGAGCTGCAGAACTCATAATACTTTTATTTTTCCTGCTTATATCTCTTTTTCTCTGTTCACTGAGCAATCAGAAATAAGGAATGGAATGAGGAATCAATTAGTTCTGATTAGTGCTTGTCTTTCATGCAGGGACCCCACTAGGTCATTTTGATGCACAGACACGTGGCAAATCCTACTCAATAACTTGTGGAAGAGCAGAAGGAAAGATGGCCATGTAGGAGTAGGACAAAGCAGCCAAAATATTGGTCTTGAGCATGTGATGACCCCACTGCAGAGGGTTCTGAAGGGGTTTAATCTGATCCCATAGAAAACAGACCCGTAGGGAGCTGTAGTGCATCTTTTGGATTGATTTAATCCAAAAGAAATCTGTGATTTCAGGCACAGTTGGATCTGGAATGGAAAATGTCAAAACAGAGTTTGGACTGTGGTGATGCTTGAGAAATGAACCGGTTCAATCCCAAAAGATATGTTTCATTCTTTGACAGCTAGAAAAAAACCCAAACTTTGCATGCCTAGAAATGCCAGATAATAAAAATGTCCTTTCTATTTTACTGTCATGAACAGGTGAAGCCTGCCCTGACAAGAAGGGGGTTGTGATCCTGGCATCTTTGCCTTGTGAGATTTAATTGATTAGGCAAAGAACTCAAAAGCAGTAAAAATGTCCCAGATCCCATCTCTGGCATGGTGTCTTCTGCCTTCCTTCAGAAACCCTGAGCTCATGCTCCTCCTTCTTGACACGAGGCCAACAAGACGGGATCCAGGGCTAAAAACTTCTCAGGACGTGACGAACAAAAATCCATCCTTCCTTCCTGGTGTGGCAAGGCTAAAAGTCACCCACCCCATCCTCCAGCTTGGTCTGACCTGGGGCAAAAGCCAGGGCCTCACCCTGTCACCCGACAGGGCTCCTGGGGTGGCACTGGGTGAGGAGATGCCAGCTGGGGTGGAAAACTTGAGGTGATGGGGAACTGAGCACGCTTGTTGAGGCTGCTGAGTCCCCACCCCTTTCACAAATGGTCACCTTATCACTGGGCACTGTTTATCCAGGAACAGGGGACAGAGGACAGGGAGGAGCAGCAGCAGCCTCCACTCTGGATCACCACACCAGAGGCTGCTCAGAGTCCATTCACAGGATGGGTGGGATTCTTGTCTCAGCTGCTTCTCTTGGGATGTCATTCCAGATGGCTCCTCTGTAGGAGGCATCTCCTATGGGTATCCCTGCTACCTTCCTGAGGGTGTTTTTGATTGACTTGTTGATCCAACCCATGGATTTCGGGGTGTGGACAAGGATGAGGTGACATCTCAGGGTAACCAATGCAGCAATGTCCATCCTGACTACTTTACAGCACTTAATGCAGCAGATGATGGTTTCCAGGGGGGGTTACAGAGCAGGAGCCTAATTTTGGTGTGCTGAATTGTTCTCAGGAGGTGCCACTGCCTCTTCTCTCACCATAGAGAGCCTACAGAGCCTCTCTGGTTAATTTTACTGGTTAAACAACTGCTTACAGGTCAAGAGCCTCAAAATCTTCCTCAGTCTGAAGGCAAGAACACATTTCTCTGCACATTTCAAAGACTAAAACACCCAGCAGCAAGACAAGAGGGACATAGCACTCCAGGACCTGGTTTAGAGGTGGGCCTGGCCTTGCTGGGTTAATAGTTGGGCTCAATGATCTTAGAGATCTTCTCCAGCCTGAAGGATTCCGTAATTCCACGGTTTGTTGGTGTTGCCATGGAGACACCAAGTTCCAACTCAGGATATTCTATGATTCTGTGAAGTCGGGGTAAATCCTGCCTGCTCCAAGCAGCAGCAGAGACATTTGCCTGCGGTGTTTCGTGTCCCCAGGGTGTGTCTGATGCACTCTGTGCCGCTCAGAGCAGAGAGAATCCCAGTACAGATGTGCACAGCTGCAGAGGAACCTCAGCTCAGGGGAGCTGCAGAACCAGCGTGGTGTGAGTGCAAGCAGCACCTGAAGTGTGAAACAGAGCCATGAGGAAGAAAAGTCCGTGGTAATTTTTCAGTGACAATACTTGGGGCTTTCAAAGCATTTTAAAGTGGTTAGGTGCTTGGCCCCTAGCTGGAATAGGATGTCTTCAGGTGCAAGTACCAAAACAAATTCCATAAGAATTCGGGAAAACCCTGGATGTAGAGTAAGGGGACGGTATCCTAACTGGAGTAACTTACCCCTATCTCTGAAGAGACTCCTGGGACCGTGATTTTAGACAAAGCAGAGCCATGCTCACCTCCTCCCCCTCCCTGAGCTGCGAAGGGTTAAAGGGTGGGGGAGTAGTTTGATTAATAGATGTCGTGTGAACGAGCACATTTGCCTGTGACTGCATTCCTGGGGCTTTCGGCGGGGTGATAAGCTGCGACCAAAGTCCTCGGGCTCTGGGCAAGGAGAGCAAACAGGGCCCCAATGGAGCAGTTATTAATTCCAGCCTTGCATCTCCCAGGGCTGTCTCTCAGCAACGGGGCTCCCGGGAAGCCTTTCACACACCAATCGATACAACTCACCTCTCCCCTTGCCCTTTTCATCCTCATCCCCCCTTCTTTTGCCCCTTCCATCCTCATCCCCCCTCCTTTTGCGTGCTTGCCCTGGTTTCCTCCCATGCCAGGACCTCCAGCTCTGGGAACCTTTCCCATGGGCAGCACGGGGAGGGGAGGATGATATTCCCATTAGGGTGATGGAGCAACACAAAGTGATGCTGTAGTAGTTCCATCATGTGTTTCCCCTGTTTTTTTCTGCAGCGGGGATGGAATTTTTGGGACCAAAAAAGGAGAATTCAGCAGTAATATTTCCCAAGAGCATACAAACCCTTCTGCTCCCATGGAAAGACTGCTCTGAGAATCATTGCTTTTCTTCAAAATACATTTATAAAACAAACATACCTGATTCAGAATTTCTTTGGGTGAAAAATTTCCTTTTCCCTCAGTTGCAAATTGATTCAAGCCACAAGTGGTCATTACAAGTCCAAACTTTGGCATGAAGATGCAGATTGAAAATGAAACTCCTTTCCCTTCCCTGAAAAGCAAAACAAACTGAATCAGCCTGGACCTTTCAGTTTGCTGGTGTTCAGTAGAACATTGGAATCCTTGCACACCTTCTTTCACAAGGGTATATTTTTAATGGCAGTGATTGGTGCATGGAGGATTTCTCCGTGCCACAATTTGGGGACAAAAAGTAGGTTTCTGGTTACTGACATCTCTCCTAACCCCATAGCTGTTGTCTGGTGGTAGCAGTGATCAGACCAGGAGGTGTCTCCTTCAGGAAAATCAGTTTCTTGAGGTGGGCCAAGACATTTGGCAATAGTTTTGGGGAGACTGGACTCCAGGCCACTTCATAATTTACAATTTTCCAGTCTCAGAGCAGGAGGTAGGACCAGGGTTAATGGTTTTAAACTAAAGGAGGGTTGATGTAGGTTACGTATAAGAAAGAATATTTTATGATGAGGGTGATGAGGCCCTGGCACAGGGTGCCCACAGAAGCTGTGGCTGCTTGGATCCCTGGAAGTGTTCAAGGCCAGGTTGGACAGGGCTTGGAGCACCCTGGGGTAGTGGAAGGTGTCCCTGCCCATGGCATAGGGTGAAATGGGATGATCTTCAAATTTCCTTCCAACCCAAACCATTCCACGATTCCATGATTCCATGAATGTTTTTGGTGCTGTATAAAAATAAGATGTTTTCAGGGCATGCCAAGCTGATAATTTCCAAAACAAAGTCGGCTTTTTAATCCAGCCTGTTTTCCATATTGAATTCCATATTTCATAAATATTACGGAAACCTTCTGGCATTACAGAGCATCACAACAGATTTACATTCACAGCTAAGCAGGCAGAACTCATGGAAAGGAACCACCTGCAAGTGACAACAACTTTGCTCTGAAGAAAACTGATTCAAGTTTGAATAATTTTTAAATCATTGAGGAGAGAAGTTGGGACTACACCAGAGTTTGATCCAAACCACAGCTGTCTTCCTTTCCCATATCTTCTTCAGAGGTCGTGGTGGTGCACAGGATGCTGCAGACCTACAAAGGATTTGGAGAAGGGAGACAAGACTTGATTTGATTTGACAAGATTTGATTATAAGCAACAAGTCACAAGCCTTGTGCCTAACCCTGGATTGTCACGGAGAAACAGTAAAATGAGATCAAAACTGACCCTGTACTGAGAAATGGAGAATTAAATGCCTGATTGGGACTGTAAATGTCTTCAAAACTATTGGGTGAGAAATGTGATAATTTTAAGAAGAAATTCCATTTAGCACTGATAATTTTTACAGGAATCACTGCAATTAGTACATTTGCATATAAAAGAGTAACAACCATAATAATAATAATAATAAAACAAATAGGTTTTCCCTGTTAAAAAAAAAATAGAAAAAAACAGCAGTTCTGTCTAAGAATTCCCAGCAGACTCCAGTAAGCCTTATATCTGTGGTAGCAGATATGGAAAAGGCATACTGAGGTCACCTAATCCAAGGGCCGGAAACCTTTCAAGGGTTCAGTGCCAGACTGTATTTTTCTTCCCCGGCAGAAACTCAGCAGTCTCTGTCTCTCCTGGAAAAGGGTGAGGATCCCATAAGGGTGGGATCCTGCCTCTCCAGACCCAAATTATCTGAAGCAGCCCAGCTGCCCTCTGCAGGGTTTATCCTCATAGCTCCTCTCCCAACACATTTCCCAGCCTCAGGGTATCATAGAATCATGGAATATTCCATGTTGGAAGAGACAGGGATCATTAAGTCCATATTCCACTCAATCTCCAGTTGCTGGACAGAAAAGTGTGAGTCACTCGTGTTCCCTTTGCCTTCCAGCCCCATGAGGGCATCTTGGCTGCTCTGGTGCCTCTTCAGTGAAGAAAACCATCTTAAACCCTGAATTTAGGCTCCTGGAATTTGCAGTTGAATCCCATCCCAATATTTTAGGGTAATAAACCCAGGAAGAGAAACGCTGTGCCTTTGCTGAGTTAAAGGATCTCCCCAGAGGTTTTGTACTGGGGGAGGTAAAGGGTGCTCCATGAAGACCCCAATATTCCCACAGCCACATCAATCCCACTGGTGTCAGAAGGTCTTTGAGGATCTGGTCTGGAGACTCTTGTGCTTGAATACTATTCCCACCAAAGCATTTCCAAAATGGAAGGTGGGATTTTTTGATCTTGGAGGTCTTTTCCAAACCTTACTGATTCTGTGATTCCATGAAAAAAGACAACCATGGGACATCTGCAGGAATTTTAGACCAGACCCAGGCTGTTCTCCTCCCTGAAATCCCAAGTCTTCCTCACACATCCCTTCTCCCTAAGCTTCTGAAGCATCTTCCCCAACCACTTCTCCAGTTCCACAACACAGCTTCCACATTTCAGAGCCAGACCTAAGAACCAGCGAGGTCAGGGGAGGGAAATGGGTCAGCACTGAGGTTGTACAAACTGGATTTTTAATCCTTGAGCAGCTTTCATCGTCTTCCTCTTGTGGGCTGCACATCAACACTGCAGAGCCCTTCTTCAAGTAGTTTTGAGTCAAAGGGATCATGGATTCTTCTGGAAGAGAGTGGCTTTTCAGGGATTCCTTCTTTCCTGAAGGGGTGATTCATTTCATTGTGTGGAATGGTGTTTTCTCCTTGGAAAATTTCCTAATCTGTGGACATTAAAGATTCCCCATGGGAACAGAAGTGCTCATTGGTGTTCCAGATCAGATAATTAATTTCTCCTGTGAGCATCTCGCTGGAGTTTCCATGCAAACCCCTCTTCTCCTGCTCTGTCCCAGAGGTGATCAGTGCAGACAGACTGCAACACATGGGTATGGGCAATTCCTAAGGCAATTCCCTCAGGGAATGGGGATTTCCAGCAGGATATTGACTTTTGAGAAAACAGAGGTCAACCTCTGAAATATTGATTGCCTGGAGGCCAGCTGGATGGGGCTTGAAGCAATCTGGTCTAGAAGAAAGTCTCAGTCCATATCAGGGGGGTGCAATGAGATGATTTTTTACGGTCTCTTCCAACATGAATTTTTCCATGATTCTATGATCCAGAGACCTCTACAAACCAATGAAACCCAGGGCACAAACTGTACCCACAGAAGTCCTGATGAACATGGGGATTTGAGCCTTCAACCCTGCCCTTTTCAAACAGAGAGGACTTTCTCTCCTTCCTGGTCCACCTCAGCACTAAATCCAGGCATTACGACAAGAAATTGCACTCCGACCATTTAGGTGGTGTTAGAAACCAGATCCAGACTGGATCTCCTTCCTCACAAGAGGTTCATTGGGATTGTCATGGGGTATTTCTGGTCAGCATCAGTTTATTGAAACAAAGAGAATAGAGATGGAGATGCAAGAGTCAGAGCTTTTTACATGACAGGGTCTCCTCCACAATCTTCCACCTTCAACAGCTTTCCCTGGGCATTTTAGCTTCTTCACAAACATAAATGATGGGCTTCCATCCTATTTTTTTTTTTTTTTTTGCATTTTTCAATACTTTGGGTTTTGCTTCTATCTTTGGATAATAAGGAAATGGTCCCCAAGTTGACCAGATGGGTAAGAAAGTCCACTAGTTTGGGAAAAGAGAAAGGTCAAAAGTTTTTCAGAAGAAAAACATGTAAGAAAACATTGTCAAAAAAATACTTTCTTTTTATTATTTATTTGTAAGTCTTTACTTCTGATGAAGCAGAAGGGCAATCTTTGAAGCTTTTCAGCCAGATTTCCTTCTCCATCAGTGGAATTCCGTGCTTTCTACCCCTGTAATGTGCCATGTCCTCATAAATCTGCTCCACCTCTGAGGATTTGGGTAAAAGTATCACCCAAAACATGTTCCCAGCAAAAAACCCATTTTCTGCTTTTACACTGAGTTTTCAGCCAGGCCTGATTTTGCACCCACTGTCTCGTGGCAGGCTCTGAAGTTTTCGTATTCCCACAGAGGTGTGAGCAAGCACGCAATGTGTTGTGTGGGTCCCAGATCTTCCCTGTGACACCAGGCCTTTGCAGCATCCCCACTCCAGGTTTTCTCTGGGATCTGCCTTCCCATCCAGTGCAGCATTGGCACTAAAAAAAGCCCTTTGCACTGCGAGCCAGGCCAGCACGTCCGCTGGAAAAATGACATAACCCTGCCACACAATCTGGAGTTCCTCCTCTGGGGCAGCCTCGCGCCGGGGCCGTGTGAGACGAGATCAAAGGGCAGCACAGGAAAAGGAGAGCGGAGCCCACAGAGGGAAAAACACCCTCACCCGTCAGGCAGGGCACTATCGCAGCCCTCGGCGGGCTCTGGGAGTTCCCGTTCACAGGAGGGATGGAGACAGACATCCTCTGGCCCCTGGCACCAGCTGGGTGTCCTTCTCCATGCCTCTCCCACTTTATCTTTCAGACTTGTGTGGGACAACAGCTGGAGACAGATTTGGCTCCTCTTGTGCCTGCTCAAGCCATGTGGAAGGGATGTTCTGGACCCAAAAGAACTTGGGGGACTGCAGGGACATCAGCATCCCTTCCTCTGCATTCTCCAGCTGATTTCCCACTCTTCCTCGACTTCAGAACACCTGGGGAAAACACAGAAGATGGGTGAGGCAGTGGGAGGGTGGTGAAACACCAAGGAAATGCCATGGAAAGCGGTGGGTGCCATGCCAGGAGTGGTGGTGCTGAGGGATCTCTGTTGCACACAGAGCCTGGCACAGTCCTGCAGGCTGGACCTTTTCCATCCTTCATCCTCCTCCCTGTCCCTTCAGCCACAGGGAATTTGCCACCAGCTGCACCCCCAGCTGCATCTGCCCAGCAGTGCCCACACTGGGGGATTTGCCTTGCCCAGGTTTGTGGTTTCTGACCCCTGACTTGCCCGTTGCCACTGGAATTCCCTATCGCTGCAGTGACTCAGCTGACAGAAAGGGAGACAATGGCATTTTACATCAGCCCAGGCTATCAGGAGCCTGCCTTATCTGAGCTGTGTTTTTCTATTAGTCTAACACTCCATTGTGCATCCCTTTATCAGCTGCAATGTTGATGTAATGCTGGCTTGGAAGTGGTTTCTGCATCCTAGCACTAAGACAGCTCACTTTTATTTCGGGGGGAGAAGGGGAGGGTGCGAGAGGAGGGTTTATCGGGATTCTCAGGAGATAGGAGCCCTTCTCCTGCATGGAGCAGGGAGGGAGGGCTGGCTGGGTGGTGAAGGGGGGCTACCAGCCCAAATTGAGCAGACATTTCTTTTCTTTTTTTTTTTTTTTTTTAAGCAGCAATATAATGAGCATAATTCCTGCTCCTCCCATCTAGACAATATATTTTTAATTGGGGTGTTTGCTCATCAGGATAAATGTCCTCTCTGTGTCCTTCTGCAAGCCCCAGAAGGTGCAGACCTGGCTTTGTGCAGCAGGGCTGACCCAGCTGCTGGTGGCATCTTGAGCCCTGTCATGTCCTGTAGTATGGGTCATCTCCAACAGCATTTTCCTAGGCATGTTTCCACTGGCTGTTACACTCAGGGGCCTTTTTCCCCCCAGATTTTTTACATCTCTAAACATCTATTTTCAAAATCCTGCCAGCAACTGAGCATCCTTAAAATGACTTAAAAAAAAAATGGGGTTAAATGGAAAGGACAAATGAATCCTAATACATGAAATAATAACATAATATTGTGGCCTCATCAGCTTTGCTTCCTGATGATCCTTATGGGTCCCTTCCAACTGAGGAGATTTTAAATTTAAACCCTCAGGACCCACCTCCATGACACAGCAGGGGCAGAGTCACTTCAGCTGTTGCACAGGAAAAAAGAAGCACACTGGATTTCTGTTATTGAAGCAGCATGAAGTTTACAGCCAGGTAGGATCAAATGTCCAATTTGGCTTATTCAGCAGTGGAAAGAGCAGCAATGAGGCTGTCAAGACAGGGCACAGAACATCTGGAGCCACATCTGAGCATCATCTGTTACCATCATGGCCTGCTTTCACTCAGCTCCCCCAGCCCGTGTGGCACCCATGCTTTGGCCAAGGTCAGCAGCAACAAATACTGACCAAAATCAGTGTTTTCAAACTCACCGTGACTCCCTCTTGGAGCAGTCTCTGGTCTGAAGGGGGTGGACCTCATCAGGTACTCTCTACTCCCTCCTTGGTGGGATTTCATGCTTGTCCTTTCCTCCTGTCTCTGTGTGTGAAGGTAGGACCAGAAGATGTTTTGAGGTTTCATCTTCTTTTAATTAAGTTAATAATTTCTTATTTTGCTTCACTCAAGCCCAGAGGCCTGGTAAAGATGCTGCTGCCAAGATACCCCCTCATACTTGTAGGAGCCATATATGAATTAGAATCACAGAATCACAGAATGGCTTGAGTGGGAAGGATCTTTAGAATCATCTTGTTCCAACCCCCTGCCATGGACAGGGACACCTTCCACTACCCCAGGTTCCTCCAAGTCCACCCACCCTGTCCTTGAACACTTCCAGGGATGGGACAGCCACAGCTTCTCTGGAAAACCTGTGCCAGGGCTTCCCCACACTCTGATTAAATAATTGCTTCCTGACTTCTAATCTAAACCTGTCCTCTCTCAGATAAACCCATTCCCCCTTGCCCATCACTATGTGCCCATATAAAAAAACTCTTTTTATAAACCCCTTAAAGGTTTCTCTAGAGCCTCCTCCTTGCCACTGTGTCATTAATAAAGACTCAGTTTGACTCCTACTTTGCTGTTTCACTGGTGCCCAGTTCACAGAGTGACCAAGCAGAGGATAACATTGATTTTGGACTTTGGGTTCAGCTGCTGGGTGGCTCACTGTGAGTGAGGGGCTGTATTTTGTGGCTCTAGACCGGTGCCTGCTGCAAATCCATCACACCAATGGCCTGGTAGCTCTGGTCAGCTCAGCAGGTTTGTTTGCTGTGAAAGAACAAGCAATCACATGCCTTGCTGTAGACCCCTGTACTCCTGTTTAATAGCAACAGTCAGACTTCAGGCTTTTCTGGAGTGCATGGAGCTCCAAAAAACTAATCAGGACCCATTTGCATCCCTTTAAAATTTATCCTTGAGACCAGAGGAATTTACAGCGAACTGCAAATAAGAACCCCAGGAAAATCCTGTGCACACACGTGAGGTTCATCCTTTCTGCTCTCCCCAGAGGAGAGGCTGCGTGGTGCTGCCCAGGGCAGTGCTGGAGTCACGTTCCTGGAGGAATTTAAAAGCCCTGTGGATGTGGCACTTGGGGACATGCGTTACTGGTAGTCCTGGCAGTGCTCGGGAACAATTGGACTTTTCATCCATCCCCAACAAGCTTCAGCCTGGGCTTTGGCATTTGCCTTCCAGCACTTTTGAATCTGTGTTTGCATATTCTGGGTGACTGTTTGCACGCTGAGCCCTGGAGATGAGTGAAGACCACGTTTTATTTGCAGCAGAGAAACTAAAACAGGCCTTTCTGAGAAGAACTTCAGAGATCATTTACTTCATTTACTGCTCCTTCTCCTCTGCACCCATCAGATTAGTGAGAATCCCAGGTGATGGGGACTCAACAGAGTTCACTTGGAGCTCTTGGGTGACAGTTCTGAAGTGCAGTTGAAGGGACAGCAAGAGTAGAAACACAAACTGGGGCGGGCAGAGTTGTGGTAAATGGTTACTGCCCATCCCCACCCACATTTCTGGGACTGCTGCATCCTCATACCTCAAATAAATGTATGGAAAGGGTCATGCAATGGGGTAAACAAGTCCTGGAGGGTCTGAGCTTGCAGAGGTCCTACCTGGACCAGCTATCTCATGTACTGAAACTGTTTTTTTTGCTCTTGCCTCTCCCTCTTCAGCCTCTCCTGCCCGAGGTGGGCCGGCTGCTCTCTCCACACAGCGAGTGGCCAGGGTTTCGTCTCAGTCATCATTTCTATTGTTATCTGCCCATTATCTGATCCTCTCCCAGGCCAGGGCCAGGAAACATCCTTCTGTCTCTGTCTTCGACGGCGCTCCATCCTCTTCCTCCTTGGAGAAGACAAAAGCAAAACAAGTGCATAATGAATCAGACGTTTCCCTTCTAGCTTCGCCCCTTATTTCCCCCTCTCATTTTTCACACGGGCCAATTTCTGCCTTTTCCCTCCTGTTTGTTTGGGATGTGCTCAGCATCCCAAGGAGTCTGGCCGGCTCCTCTCGGAGTCAGCGGGAGTTCAGCGGTGGGTAAGGCTGATAGGGCTCCTCCGGCCCCCACTGCGTCCTCAAACGTCTGCAAGAAGCTTGGCCTCCTGACACCGGGGCATGGGATCAACTCCAGGCCAAGCTGGAGGTTCATGAGGGTTCAGGAAAGCAACTGGACAGTTGGGTGGAGGGAAAATGTTCTATGGAGGGCAATTAAACATAAGATCAGCTTATCCAGCTCAGGATGTCACGCAGCAGAAACGCGCTAAAGGCTGGACGGGGGTGCTGGGGAAGCGTTGCCCTGTCCTTGCCTTCATTTTGTATTTCTCCATAGCATTCCTGGAGGAGAGGTGGGACACTCACCTCTGTGCACTCCATGGGCTGTGTTTCAGCTCTAGAACCAGATGGGCAAAGTTCTGCTTGTGAAGCTCAGCACTCCTTAACCTCCGGTGACGTTTCACATTTGCTGTTCCAAACCAACACTGGATCCCACATCCAACATTCATTGGGATTTTGCTTCTAAGACAAGTGGTTCTGGTCCTCCCTGGACCTGGTCAGGGTAGGAGTTCTGAGGACCTGTAAAGAAAGCTCCCCTGAAACACCCACACCAGCCCCCATCTGAGCACCCCTTCCCTCTCCTTCACCTCTCCCCACCACTCAGCAGCGCTGCAATTTGGCTCTCCTGTTAATTAGTCAGCTTTTCTTACGAGGCTGATTTTCAGAGATCCCTGCAGCCCAGGGCCAGCACTGCTGTGGGCATGGTTGTGTCTTCCAGGTAGGAGTCAGGTCTTTGGAAGCTCAGCTGCTTTTTGGGGAACTCATCTGCAGGTTGGCCAAGGGTAAAGGCCATGGCAAAGATTTTGATGTCACTGGTGTGTGTGATGTGGGTTAGTACCAGTGGGTGTTCCTGACCCCATTTCCATGACTGGGGGAAAGACAAGAATCTGCAGGGGGTGATCCCAGTTCTGAAGCTTTCCCACTCTTTTCAGAAAATGAAGGTGAAAAACAAGACACACCCAGACACCCCAGATAGATGAGTTCCCCCAAACACAGATTCTGCAGTGATTTTTTATTATCAGTTTTACTGTAAATAGAAAGGAACAAAACATAGAATAATTAAGGTTGAAAAAGACCTCAAACATCACCAAGTTCAACCTTTCACCCATCACCACTCTGCCCATTGAATCATGTCATGAAGTGCCATGTCTTCTTGTTTTTTGAGCATTTCCAGGGATGGTGACTCCCACTTCCCTGAACAGACTGTTCCAATATTTTACCTCTCTTTCAGCAAAGAAAATTTTCCTGATAACCAACCTGAACATCTCCTGGCATAGCTTGAGGCCATTTCCCCTTGTCCTCTCTCTTGTTCCCTGGGAGAAGAGGCCAAATCTCAGCATGTAGAAAAAAAAGATGAAAACATCCTTATTTCTTTAACTTTTATAAAATGCCTTGACTCTTTTCCTGTCATTACTAACCAGGCCACGTGGCTGAGACCAGAAGGATCATCTGTCAGTGGGTGCTGGGATAGTTAATTTGTGGTTAGGCACTGAGAGAGCCACATTGCTGCTTTAGAGAAGATCCTGAAAAATGAGAAAGGGCATGGAAAAAGGGCTGCAGACATTATCTGAATAGTGAAGAGGAAACCTTGGCATGGCAGATTTGGTCTGGTTGGCTTACTGGAAAGGAGATGGAGAAGTGACGAGAAGAACTTCTTGGGAAGAAAAATGCCTGGTGATAAAAGTGTCTTTAATCTATCAAAAAATGGCCTTCCTTGGCTGCTAAGCAGAGCAAAACCACCCAGTCTTGTGGTTACTGCAATGGGAAATTAATCACTTGGTTAACCCGGTTTCTTCATCCTTGGATATCTTTAAATTGGGAGCAGATGCATTCCTGGAAGCAGTGTTTCAGTCAGGTGCAAGCTGCTGAATTACAGGCAGGAGCTGCACCTGAATATCCCACTCACAGCACTGAAAAGAGATGAGATGAGCTCTGATGGATGGAGATTCCAGCTGGATTTGCTTCAGTAATTCTGGAAGGACTGCAAAGGGAGATCTGGCACCTCCTTGCTTAGTGGTTTATGAGAGTTATGAGATTTCTTCTTGATTTGAGGACACAGCCCTTATTCCTGTTCTCAGAGCTTCTGACTGGGATAAGGCAATGGCTCAGCAAATCAAGGTGATGGGGAAACCAGAGTGAGAATCACAGAATCATCAGGGTTGGAAGAGACTTTCAATCTAGCCCAATTAGAATTTCCACTGGGAAATCTTGGAGTAGACCAGGAAGTGTTTCTGCCTATGAAGACAGTCTGGGAGAGCTGAGGGTGTTCTGCCTGGAGAAGAAAATGTTCCAGGGAGAGACCTCAGAGCCCCTTCCAGTGCCTAAAGGGGCTCCAGGAGAGTTGGAAAGGGGCTTGGAACAAGGGCCTGGAAGACAGGACAGGGGGAAATGGCTTCCAGCTGCCAGAGGGCAGAAATAGAGGGATATTGGAATCCTTCCCTGTGAGGGTAGGGAGGCCCTGGCACAGGTTGTTCAGAGAAGCTGTGGCTGCCCCTGGATCCCTGGAAGTGTCCAAAGCCAGGCTGAACATGGCTTGGAGTAACCTGGGATAGTGGAAGGTGACCCTGCCCATGGCCAGGGAGCTGGAACTAGGTGACATTTTATGTCCTTTCCAACCCAAATAATTCTCTCACTCTATGTTATTTCATGCTTTTCTGCTGGTGTTCTTACACTCTTTATCCTTCTGGGTGTGCAGGTCATAGGCAAACAGGGAGGCTGTTGGATTTAGTACTTCACCTTTTCAAAATGGAATTGTCCTTTCTTTAATACTTATCCTGTTCTTCCTTCTTTTGGTTGTTTGTTTTTCTTTTTGAAGGCATGTTTCACTCCCAGTTGTTTCATTATCAATGTTCAGTTTTCTCACTGGGCAGAATTTACAGGAGAGACTTTCAACAAATATGTGGCTTGAAAAATGCTTTTTCTGAGCTTTGCCTGCCATTCTGAGCAGGAGTCTCTGTTGGGAAGAGCCCACAGCAGCTAAAAAGTGTCTAAAAATCTCAATTAGACCACAGCCTGCAAGGTGTGAGCATCAAGAGTGCAACTTCATTGAATTCTGAACAAATCTTCAGCAGTGGAGGAATAAAAAGTGAACAGGGCTGAAGGATGTTGTGACAGGTAGGGGACCTTGAAAAACTCAGTCCAAACAGTGAATCAAACCCCCATAACATTTCCTCCTTGTGCAGCCTGTTCTTGTAAACCACTGGGGATGGAGACACTGTTCTTCCTCTCTCCTCTCTCTGCAGACAGGGAAATGAGGGACATATCACATTTACCCCATGCCTTATCTAGAACTGAACACTCCATGTCCTTCAGCTGCTCCTCCTTGTCTGTGTTTTTCTCCTCATCCTTGTTGCTGTTTCCTGCATTTCCCCCACTTCCTCCTATGGCTCCATGTGGTGCCCAAGCTGGACCCTGTGCTGGACCTCCTCAATCCCAGGTTTTGGACCAATTTAAGCATCTCAGTGTGGAATAAAAGCCTTTTGCTCCAGCTGGTTGATGCTCAGCCTCTGATCTGCAATGCAGATGCCCTTCTGCTCCTGCTCTGCTGCCCTGTGGTTGGTCCTCATCAATCCCATCCTATTGCATTCAGGATCTCTTTCCTAAATCCACCTTTTCCCCACCAAATTTTGTTCGTGGAGATTACCCTGTAGTTTTACAAACATTCTGCTTCCAGGAGTTTTTATACCAATATGGGGATACTGTGTTCTCTTCTCGACAAATTTTCCACATTCCCACAACACTGGTGGTGATCCAAACCTTTTGGAGGTCAGACCAGCCCCACCCATTCTAGATGGAGGTGGGCTCCCACCCTCTGGGGCATCAAGAATTTCATTCCCTGGGTACACAGCCCAGCAAGGAGGGGCTGCAGCTTCTTACATAGAGCAAGGCCCTAATACCTTTCATTACATGGCAGGAGAGGAAAAAAACCCTTTCCATTCATTCTGAGCAGGTTTTCCAGCCCTTCCCATCTTGACCCTGATTTCTTATCAGCTGAGATATGTTTATCCTAAATCTTTCTTTTCTCCTTTTCGTGTCTCCCCCTCCACCTCTCCCTTTCCTGCTTTTTCTCCCACTGTTTCTCTCTCCCAGCAGCCCACATGCACACCCCCTTCCCAAGGCCAGGGCTGAGCTTGCAGAGGAGTGAAGCTCCAGACTAAACTTTAATTTGCACGCTCCCTCTCTCAAGGGCACCCGGCATTTTTTCGGCTGTTGTTCACCGCAGAACTGGAAGGTTCTGGTTTGTGCCACTGTCGATCGAGACAGCACCAGTGTAATTACAGCATGTTCCCTCCCTGTGGAATTCAGGAGAGACCAGCTCCTTTTATAGCCAGAGCCCCTCTGAGGGGCTGCTCTTGTGCCTCTCTTATATCCTCTGTCCCCAGACTGGTGTGAAAGTGCTGCAGCGTTGACCTCAAGCCCTGCAGGTCCTCTAAGTGGTTCCTAGAAAACCCTCCTGGCACTTTGCCCACGGGGTACAGTCACAGCTCTGCCCTTGGGAGGGCTATGCTGGTGCTGGCCTGCATCTCTGCAAAGTCCCTGCTGCTGCAGACACTATTTGGAGACCAGGTCCTTAAAAAATTCACATTATGGCTCAGAGACATGGTTTAGTGCTGGGCTTGGCAGTACTGGGTTAGTGGTTGGACTCAATCTTACAGGGCTTTTCCAGCCTGAATGGTTCTGTGATTTTCTACAGTGTGAACTGCCCAGTTATGCACATCTCCTGTTTCCAGGAGCTCTACTCCTACCACTCTCTGGAGAATCCAGGAGCCCTTTTCCTCAGCAGAGGCTTTGCCCATGCCAGGGCAGATGTTAGGATGCAGATTAGGAGCCACACTCCCTGCAATGATCTCCTGCCAGAGCAGTAGTGCTGGTAGGGAAGAGGCAAGGGGTGGGTCTGAGGAGAGAAATCCTGCACTTTTGGTGTCTGGGAGGTGCTTGGGCTGTGGGAAATCAGGGCCTTTTTGGTGTCCTGGTAGTTGGCAGCAATGTCTGGTCAGGACGATTAAACAAGGAGAAGGGAGGACGTCACTTCATGCTGCTTTTCCAGCCTTTTGAGCCCAACTTTCAGCTAAAATCACACAGGAATATCAAAGCACAAATGAGCATCATCTTCTCTCTCTGGACCTGTGATTTCCATTCTGATGGACCTGTGATTTCCATTCTGAGGAACCTGTGATTTCCATTCTGTTTCTGTTTCTGGGAGCCCATCCTCTGGTTTTCCCCATGCATCCCAGCCTGCTGCTGTTTCTCCACATTCCCAACCACTGGACAATAAAGTCAAGTGAATGCAACTCCTTCCCAACAGATATTTCACAAGGGGGATTGGCCTTTCTATGAAGTCCTTCCTGCTCCTTCTGTGAGGACACAGCGTTTCAGTGAAGTCATCCTGGAGTGTTTCTCTTGGATTGCAAAAGCAGGATGTTGCAAAATCCCTGAAGACTCTGGGAGAGTGAGGCTGGGTAGAAATTGAAGAGTCTTGTTCTCCTGAATTGCTTAGATGTTTTGGCTTTCCTCATCCCAAGGTCCATGAAGTGGGGACAGAGTATCTTAGGGCTGTCCAGAATGTGTGTTGTTTCCCAAGTGAGACAGATTTAGTTATCCACTGGGTAGAGTGTTGGTCTGGGAAGTGAGGTGGGATTTAAACTCTCCTCCTTGAGTGTCTCATCATGCTTCTCCCCAGCTGTGAGACAGAGGCAGGGCAAGAGTGGGATGATGAGAGCTCTGTGTTATCGCAAATAACAAGAACAAGTGGGTTTCTAATCTTGGGGATGAGATGATCTTTTCCGTCACAGGACACAGCTCCACTAATAAATAAAACAGTGCCAAACACAGGCACTGGAACTTGATTGTCTCTGTCGCTGACATGGTGCTTGGCACAGTTGGCCAAGCCAGCTGCTGCCACCCTAAATCTGCACAGGGCAGAGCATAGGGATGCTGCTTCACCCAGACAAAATCCTGGTGGAACTTCCAGACTTTGGGGGTGCCCTGTATGAACCCCCTCTGGGTTCATACAGGAACATGTGGCAAAGCACAGCTGAGCCTGTTGATGCATCACTCCTCTTGTGCTGCTTCTTAGACCCTTTACATAAACATTTGCAAGTGGACAGGGCTGGGAAAGAGCCCATGAGTAGATAGGGCTCTGCTCTGACTCTGTGCGGCTGCTCAGATGTTTTTGCCCTGCTTTTCATGCAGATGAGCTTAGACCATGGCAGAGGTCAAACCAGCACGGGATATCTTTAAAAAGCCCAGAACTGAACCAGATAGCTCTTCTCAAAAGCCTTCTTTGCCAATTGTTTTTTCCATTCCTGCCATACTCAGGTCATGCCAGAGCTGCTGCCTGCAGCACGTGGGAAGTGCAGCAGTTGCATGTCAAAAAAATGCAAGGAATAAAGAACTAGAGAAGAAAAGGGCAGATTGCACAAGGCAGTTCTTGTTTATCTTGCACTGGGGCTTGCAAGATTGCAGAGATCCTCAGGCTGAGCTTGGATGGGGAGGAGATGTCCATTAGCTCCGTCTCCTTGATTTTCCATGTAAAGCTTTCCCCCCACTTTGCCACTCTGGTCCCCCCAGCACTGCCCCTGCCCCCCATCCCATTAGGACCCCGTGGGCTGTCGGAAGCATAATGGAAGAGAGAGCTTTCATCCATCACAGACCTTGAAGAGTTCAGCGAGGCAGAGCCATCACAGAGGAGAAACATTCCTCCGCGGATCCCCTCTTGTCTCTCGGGTGGGAAGGGGGAGGAGGAGGGAGAGATAAGGCCAAACTAATTTGTCTTTTTTAATTGGCTCAGAATACTTGAACGAAAGCTGGTTTGTTATCCTTGGCTTTGCTCTGGCAGGCGTCCAGGATGTAGGGCAGGGCCAGAGGCTTCTGAAGAGTTAACCTCTTCTAAATATCCTATTAGGATCCTCTCCATTTAGTGTAAGGACGATGTAAGCAGAGTCAGAGTGGGAGGGCCTCCTCAGATTTCTTTTTTCCCTTTTTCTGGTGGAAACTCATCTTTGGAAGGGACACTGGGACACGCAGAACAGCAAAGGCCTGAGGGTGAGAGTCTGCTGGTCAAATTTTGCTGTATGCACTGTAAACATCCAGAGCTGAGCTAATCACCCCGAGCTCACTTTGTAGTCAGTGAAGAGAGACACGCACTCGCTGGGGGACAATTGAGTCAGACTAAGGCAAGATCTGAAAGAGGTCAAATGATTCAGGCCAGGAGTGACTGGAAAGGGAGATTAGAATGGTTTGGGTTGGAATCATAGAATCACAGAATGGGTTGGGATGGAAGGGACCTTAAAAATTATCTAGTTCCAACTCCAAGGCATTTTTTCCTCAGGATGTTTATATTCTGCATCACACAGATGTGACAACAGATCTGTTGGGAGGCCTGTGCAGGTCTTGGAGAGCATCTGGAGGGTGAAGGCATCTAAAATAGCACCTGATGTCAATGGATCAATCTGATGAAGTCACTGTGGATGACTTGGGCTCTGGATGTCTGGCCTTAGTTGATCATGTCTTGTATACAGAGTTATGAGGAATCAAAGAATCATAGAATGATCTGGGTTGGAGAGGACCTAAAAAATCATCCATTCCAATCCTCCTGCCATAAGCAGGGACACCTTCCACTAGAGCAGGTCAAGAAGTGGCACCAAAGTCAGGTTTGGGGTCAGATTGACTGGCGATCCATGATTTCTGTTGAGTGACCTGTTTGTTGTAAAAGAGAGCTCGCCAAATCCTTTAAAACAAACTCAAAAGCATATTTACAAGATTGTTTAGGCATGAACTCCACCTTAATCAGTCTTTGTGCTCATGATGTCTGACAGACAAAGTGGTGAAACTCACTTCCTTGAAGGGTCCCAACTGTACCTTTCATGAAGATGGATGGCGTGGGCCAGGCTGGTCCACGGGCTTGGAACAACCTGGGCAAGTGGAAGGTGTCGGAAGGTGTCCCTGCCCATGGCAGAGGTTGGAGCAAGATGAGCTTTAAAGTCCCTTCCAACCCAAACCATTCAATGATTTTATGTGTATGGAGCTGAGTTCAGGACAGTGCTGGTGGATCTTAGAAAAACTCTGGAATTTTCCAGGTCTCCTCACACACCCAACTGAGGTCCAGCCAAGAGGCATTCTGCAGAAAACCAGTGATGCCTCACACTTTGGCTTACTCCCATGCTCAGAGGGGTGAATCCTTTTCCTGCAGAGGGTTGCAGTCCCAGGTCAAGGCCTGTGCCCTCCACACGTCTGGGAGCATCAGATTTGCTTTGGTCTCTGACAGCATTACTGCAAAGTAATTTCTCTCTCTAGGCCGTGTGACTTTGGCAGGAGAAGAGGCGAGAGGCAGAGCCCAGCAGCTCTGACAGACAGTTTGCGAGGTCCAAGGGTTAATTCTGTGCTCCGTTATAAATTTCCCTTTGTAGAGCTGCCAGGCCTAATTGATTTAGGAGCCAGATTCCCATTTCTCAAAGAAGACTTATCTGGACTTGCAAAAAGTGGAGCTTGCTTTCAACCCCAAAGCAGGAGAGTTAATGTGCGTTCTACATGTCCTGCCATCTTAAATCATGTTAATTAACAATGTCATTTAATTCATAGAAATGCCTGATTCCTTTTTTTTTCCAGAACCCCATATTGCCATCAAAACCCACCATTTAGACAGTTAGTTGCATTCCTCAGCTGGATGGAAAGGAAATCTACCTTGTAGGGGGGTTGTTTATACAAATAAAAGCCTACAAAGTGAGAAAGGGGAAAATGTCCTGGAGAAATATATCCAAGACTGGAATGGTACAGCAGGGTTGTATTTGCCAGGGTTGGAAATCCTTGCTCCTTTTTTCATTGATGGAATTTCCTGGAGTTCACCCTGTGTGACCCAAGTAGCACCATCACAAACCAGTCCCAGCCCCTGGGTTTTGCTTTTCCCCGGGGTTTTAATCAGCTTTTTTGACAGATGCAGGCACGAGGGGGTGACCCTGCACTAAATACTTCTGTGGCTGTTCCTAAAAATGGGTCTTGTTCCAAAAGTCCCAAGATGCCTGGGGCAAGTCCCATCCCATGGCAGCTGCCACAGCCTCAGCCAAGGATCAAAGAACCCCAGGAGTGAAGGGGCTCCTCGAGAGCATCTCCCCTCTCCTCCTGCCCCAAGGCAGTCAGTACTGCCCTGCTTACCCTTGCCAGGGCTGTTCTGAACAATGCTGAGTTTCCCAGGCAGTTTCTCCTTCCTACACTTCCCCGTCCTTGCCATTAAAACTCCCTTCCCTCCCTTCTTTTACCTCTCGTGAAGGAACGTCACTCCTCAAGTGTCCCTGCAGACTAACCAATTTCACTGCTCCCTCCTTAATCTGACTTTCCTGCTCCTTTAGTCATTCTCTTGGCATTTTTTTGGGCTGTCCCCAGTCTGACCCCTCTTTCCCTTGAAGCCTGGAGAGGGGCCCAGTGCTCCAGCTGAGACCTTCTCAGCACCAAGGAGATAACTCCAGAGCTGACTTCAAAGATAATGCTGTAACTCCACGGAGCTTCCCAATGGTTCAGACACTTTCCAGCTTCCCAGAGGTTGGGAAGAGGAGTTCCCATTATGAAAGGAGACAGGGGAAGGCTGATCTGACACCCACATTTTGGTGTCTACACCTGGCCAAGCCTCGGGTTCTGCTGCTGAGGGGAGAGAGGAGCTGTGGTGGCTCCATCAATACTGGGGTGGGATTTGGTTACCACAGAGGTGTCTAATGTCATTTTAGTCTGAGGTCCTGCTGCCATTTGGCCTTCTGTCTTCATCTCAGGTACTTTCAGACTTTCCCAGTGCCTCTGTTCAGCCAACTGAATAATAATTAAGGGAATAAAGGGAATATAAAGGGAATTGAGACATCCAGATCACTCAAAGGCACTGACCTGGGAGAATTTATTAGTCTTAATCCATAACTGAGTCCTGACTTGGCATGCCAAGTCTCACAGCCTCCCTTGCTGTTTCACATCTCCCTTCTCCATTCCCATCACTTTTCCCTTTTCCCTGCACGGTGGAGGCATTGCAGGACCCCTTCCCTCTCCATCCCTGAGCATCCCCTGGGATCAGAGCACTGAAACACCCGAGGGGGACCCCAACACTTGGGATTTGAGCCTTGTACAGAGGAAAGGGGTGGTAAAACTCCTTCCCTCAACTCCCCTCTCCCTGTTGAGCTTTGCCTGGAGAGGAGCTGTCTCCTCCTGCCTGGGGATGTGCTGGAGGCTGAGCAGAGCCCATTCCTTCATGGAAACCCCCCTTCCCTTTTCCATGGCTCCCAGAGGCGGGCACCCCCAGCCCTGGGAGGGCTCTGACAGTAACCATGCCACGGGGGCTGTCAGTCAGAGCAACGTTGGGCAGTGTCAGCCACAGTTCGCTGTAATCTCCCGGGGGGAGAGCGGTGCCAGAAGTGACAGCTACCTTTATCCACATCCCAGGGATATAAACAATATCCTGGAATAATGACAGGGGGAGCATAAGCATCAATATCCTTCAGCTGCTTCTCCCCCCTCTCTCTCCACTCCGGAGTATGTTCCTGAAAAGCCTCGTTTCCTAATACCTGAGGTTTCTTTGCTTATTAGCCTTATCTGCTGGAGCAAAGTACCTCGGTGAAAGACATTTTTTGGTGACGTTTTTCGGAATGTTTTTGTAATCCTTGCATTTATAGGCAAAGACAAGGAGATCAAAGCTGCTCAGGGTTTATAAAGCATGTCAGGCTGAAAGTTTGACATCAATTAGAGTGATATACACGTTGTCCAGATTTATGAGAAAACACTGATTTGGCCCCATCTCCTGCCCCGCAATCAGTGAAACTTTTTGCAGTGACTTGCATCTCTTTTCAGGGCCTGCTGATGAGTGATCAGGGATCTGTGACCCAGTGCCCAGTGGTTCTTCCCAGCTGGAATCCTGCATGCACTGAGTTGTCCAGACTCAGCTGCTTCCATTCACTCTGTCCATGGCACTGCAGTGGCAGAAGTCAGAAATTATTCACTTGGAGTGTTTGAAAGGGGAAAGGGGATGCGGGACTGAGAATTTAGTTTTCCTCTTTATGCTCTTCTGCATAATATTTTTTTGTGATGTGTTTTTTATGCTTTCTTTTGCAGTAGAAATGACTATCACCAGAAGGAATGGCTGAAAGCTGTAAATCCTTCATGGTTTGGTTGCAAGTGGACACATTCCCTCTAGAAAGGCAACTTAGGGATTTCCTAATGAGAGAGGTTTGGGTCCCCATCCCACCACATACCTGTGTGGACAGCCTCTCTGTGACACAGCAGGGAAGGGGCAGGGGAGCCTCATGGTTGAGTTGTTCAGGGGAAAAGAAGAGATTTCAGTTCACAGCCTCTCTCAGGCTCAGGAAAATGAAACTGAAATCATCTGGCACCCAGAGAGGAGCCATGACCTTCTCTTTAGCCCTCTTGCTGAAGGTGGACGAGTCTGTAACAGAAAATAAGTGACTTGTAGAGCGTGAAGGTAATGGAGGGGAGGGAAGGCTGTGGCTTTCATCTTCAGGCTGCTCCCCTGCACAGGTGGCTGTGCTGCCTTTGCTTTTGCCTTGATGCAGTGACATGGTGGGGATGGAGCTGGAGGCTGATTTATAGGCACAGACTTCCTCTCTTGTGATCTTCTGGGATTTGCACAAAGAATCATGCAAAAGTTTGGGTTGGAAGGGACATTTAATGGTCAGATAGTCTGGTCTTCTTGCAGTAAATTGGGACACCTACTATCCCAGGCTGCTCCAAGCCCTGTCCAGCCTGGCTTTGGACACTTCCAGGGATTCTGGGGCAGCCACAGCTTCTCTGGGCACCCTGTGCCAGGGCCTCACCACCCTCACTATAAAAAAAAATGTCCTTATATCTAGTCAAAATACAGCCTCTTTTAGTTTAAAATCATCACTCTATGTCACAACAGGCCCTACTAAAATTTTGTCACCACTCGTGCAAGGTGATTGATTGTGATTAGCAAATCCTGACCCTAAGGAACATCTTGAAAAACTATTTTTTGGGGCTCAACTGTGTGTTTTGCAGATCCCCTGCCTTTGGGAATGTCATCCAGGGAGAAGATGTGAAATGCCAGGAGAAAGTCAGCTTTCCTCCATCTGGAGGAAGTCCCTAGACATGGATTTGGAAGCAATGGAGCTGTGTATATATCTGTTGTGCAGATTTCATTTACCTCTGCTGTCTGGACAGGCAGCAAATCCCACAGGATCATTTACCTCTGCATGGCTGGAGCAAATACGAAAGCAGTCTTGAGTGTCTGAAAGCCTAAAAAAAGATTCTGGATCTAAAAATGGCCAAAGTGAAGGCAGGGTGGGGGATGAGGATAATAAATGCAAATTGGAGAGTTTATCCCTAAATTAGACCTCACTTCCATCTCATTTCCCCTGCTGCCTTTCAGATATCCTCCCAGTGTTTCCTGGCAGTCCCTCCACATTTTTAACATCCAAATTTTCCTCATTTACCCCAGCGTTCACTGCTCTTCCTGTGTCTTGTGACCGAGGGTTGATTGTAGTGGACGTTGTTCCTCCAGAGCAAACCAGGAGCTGATCGTCTCTTAAACCCTCCTGGAACACAGAAATTGTCTCAAACCAAGGAATTCTCCCAAAGCACCTATGGCAATTAGAAATGTAGTTTGCTGGGTGGAGGGAACAAAAGGTGAAGATTTCAGAAGGGATTTTTTTCCCTGTGTTGTCACAAGTTGTTCTACGCCACAACTGTGTAATGAGCACAGAAGCTTCCACCAGGATTTTCCATTTCCTCCAAGTGAAACTCAGTGCTGCAAAGATTCTCTCAAATCTCAAGGCTCCTACACATCTCAACACCTCCTCCAGATCAGACTCCAGGAGAAGGATAAGTTTTAATCACTTATTGCTTTTGCACAGAAAATATCTCAGCGAAGAGGATTTTCAACTCCATTTTGGCTGTCGAATATGTCCTGTGATGGTCACTGGAGGTGTCACCAGACCTTCATCAGACCCTGCAAGGATTCACTCATGTTAGACGCCTCCATCCAGCTCTCCAAGCTCCACTGACAGTGGAGCCTGGGCACTACGATGAATTAAGATGCCTAAAATAATCTTAGATAATTTCTTGGGATCCTTTGGCTCTGATGCTGAGTGCTGAGTGCTGTGGTCCCACTTATCTGGGAGTGATACTTGTACTGTCCAACAAAGCCCATTAGTGTGACCAAGCCTGTCTTCTGATCATCCTTTGGAGGAGCACTCTGAAAATTCACATAGGTCCATGAGTTGGCATGGCAGAGTTTGTGACTCTGCAGCAAAGGATGCTTGAGAACGACCAGAATCAACATTTATGGACCAAAGAGCTGATGTGGGGCTGTCCACTGCAGCCATTGTAGGCTGAAATAAATGAAGAATCCCTATGGGACCACCTTTAATGGCTTTTTCCTAATTTCTGCAGCTATTTAGCACCTCAAGGTGTGCAGGTTTTCTTGAAAGACAACTAGTAGCTTGTTCAGACCCCAGTGGGTCACTACTTCCCACCTTGGGATTTTACAGTGGGAGCCAATGTTGTAACAGTGACGTGAGCTGAGTGATCCAATTCACCAGGGAAAGAAATATTTATTACAACTTCTCCTGAAGAGATTTTCAAAGGTTGTCTTTAGTTATGGTGCAGTCACATCCTTTATTTCTTATTCTGAGCCAAACCAGAAATACCTTGCACGCCTGTTCTGCTCATTTCTCCCAGATTTTCAGAGACCTTCAGCTTCTCCAAGCTCTGCTATTCAGTCCATGCCTGCACTTGCTCCTTGTTTACAAAGCCATAGTGAGCAACTTCAGTCTGAGAAAGGCACCAAAAACTGGGACCCCTCTTCCAAAGAGCTGCTTGTGGGAAAGGTGCCAACCAGAGAGAGAAATGCTCTGGTGTTCCCTGTTGTCTACATGGCAGTGGGATACAGAGACAGAGTTTTAGCTGTCCTGGCTGCAATGCTTCCTCCTATGACTGCAGTGGGAAGGAAATGGGAAGCCATGAAAATTGTTAGAAGAAAAGCTGAGATAATTGGCATGGTTCAGTCATTTTGAAACTCAGGGCAAAATGCGTCAAAGTTTTCTCCATTTTTGGGTTGTTGGGGTTTTGGTTTTTTTTTTTTTTTTTGGCTGAACTTGCCAAATTTGGCCTGAACTTGCAAAGATACTTGATCTGCCAAAACCTGCATTTTTGAGTGAATTAATGATGGTCATGAAAAATTTCAGCCAGCTGAGACAAAACCCAGAGCTGTCTTGAAGAGATAAAGTTAAAATGGTGCAAAAGTCTTTCCAGACAAGCCTTTATGGTTAGCTCCTTAAAGGAATGCATGTACCTAACTCCCTCTCAAATGATGGAGAGTCACTACTTAATTCTTGGATGACTTTGGCCCTTCATGCTTAGATGGTGATGGCTGTTCTTGACAGCAGGAGGGACTGAACCAACAACCACTGAAAGCAAAAAGCAGAATTCATACTAATTCCATTCACCCCATCCAGGGATTTGCACAGCTTCCTACAGGACTGTAAATGCAACATTTGGTGGCATAGGATTGGGTCTGAGCCTTCTTCCTCTGAGCAAATTCCTGCACTTGGCATGTATCAAGCCCAGCTTGTTTTAGATTTAGCAGTAAATGCAGATTCTGTTGACAAATGCCAGTGACTGTCTCTACTCTTTGGCCTTGTTTCGTTTTCAAATCAAAGAACAGCCTCAGCATCCTCCCTCATCCTCCCTTTTATTTCCCTCTTGGCAAAAAATAAAGGCATATATTTTTCCTAGGATGCTGGTATCTCTGCCCAGAACATGCCATGATATTATTTTTAACTCTGTTTTCTCTTCCTTGCTTTTCTTTATGGAAGAGCCTTGGAAGCTTCTCTTTTTTCCCTTCATCTGCACCCACATCTGCTTTGCCCTTTCCTTCCCTTCCTCGCTGCTCCTGATAAAACACCTTGGTCTGATTCCAGCAAAATGCCAAATGTGCTGTGCAGGGAGCTGGGCAGAAATACCTCTGCTGATTAAATCACCCTTTTTAAATAGCCTGAGCTGTTCATGTCAACCCTGGTGCCAAACAGTTTCTTTCCTACCCAAATCTCCTCAGCAGCAGCGGATCAGTGGCAGCCAACCTCTCTTGCTCTTGGCTTGTGCTGAAAAAAGGCAGCTCAAACCCAGACAGATATGGACACGTCTCCTGAAACAACAGGAGGAGGTGAAGGAGCAGGAAGAAACATTTCTGGGCACACTGGACTTGGCATTTCACCCAAATTCTGTTGTTTCCTTGCTGAGTGTGGGCTGGGTGTTGTGTGAAGGGCCTTAGAAGGCCGACTGTCAGATGTGGTGTGTTTGGACCTTTCCTCTGATGGATGCACAGGGCAGTGAGGGGTTTTGGGAGGCTCAAGATTTGTCTTGGTGACCACTAAGATCCTGCCACATAAAAAAATATATGTGTAAAGAATACAGAGAGTATGTAAAAGAAAAAAAGGTAAAAACCAAAATGGCATTGCCTTATCTTTGAGATCTTGTGACACTTCCTGGTGCCGAGTTTTCTTCTCAGGGCCATGGGGTGAAGGGGCTGCCCTGCTCATGAGTGGCTGAGCTTCCAGTAGCTCCAATGCTCCTGTTCAGGTAGGGAGGAAGGAGGAATTTATTTCATCTTGCTGGGCACTCTGGGCTTTGCAGATGTTGCACCTCAGAGGAAAGGTTAAAGGAGGAAAGGCATGAGGAGGAGACCTGACTTCCTCTGGGCTGGCTGTGCTCAGTGGATTACCAGGGAAGGACAAACCATCTCTGACTAGGGACAGATTTCTCTTTAAGATGGAAAATATTTTTTTTCCTTACTATCTATACTGGTGGGCTACCAGAACTGCAGCAAATGGCTGAAACATTGTTCCTATGCAAGGTGGATGTGGGCTCCAGCGCAGTTCTGCATCTCATCTCTGGGGATTCCAGAGCTTTGATGTTTCCTTGTTCTCATTTGGGTTAGCCCTAACAGGTGATTGGGCCTGTGGGCCAGGGAAAATCCTGGTCAAAGTCATGGTGGATTTATAATCCATGTGAAAACAGCGTGGATGTTTATATGGGTAGAAAGAAACCCCAATTTTACACCAGCAAGACTTTAAGTAACACACCAGGGCTTTGCCGGTGCACAAAGCCTAAGTCTGAGGGGAGGAGGAGAAGAATGGGATCTAAAAACTATCCCATGGGAACTTCTCAGCCTGCTGCTGGGGTATCCAGCACTTTCTGTTGAATCACCAGCTCAGGGACGCTGGATGGGAGCATCCCGCACCCCAACCCCGTTATTCCACACTGGTCTGCCAGCGCAGCCCTGGCCTGTCCTTCCTGTTCCCAGGCAGGAGTCAAGGTCTCCGTGGCAGGAGAGCCTGACGCAGGCGCTGCCCCGTGACGCTCCCGCTGCCGGGGACAGAACATTCCCCAGGGGAGGCGAGGGGCGCCAGGGGACAGCACGGACGCGCACGGACAGTCACCTTGAGCAGCTCTGCAGCCAGCAGGGATACAGCTGGGGTGTTGTGCTGTCCTGCTCCAAGCAGGAGGAGGAGGAGGAGGAGTGGGGCCGACAGCAGGGATTTCACGGGAGGTTGCGTTGGAAGTAGCCGGCACAGCTGGGCTCCGTCCCGTGGCCTTCACCTGCTGCTTCACCCAGAGGAGAGGAGAGATGTGCTGTGGAGCTCTTTAGCTTCTCCTGCTTTCACATTTTGTTTTCTCCTCAGGTGGAAGGACTCTCCAGTCCTGCACCATGGGTTGGGTCCATCCTATTAAGCTCTTCTCACCTTCCAAAAAGGATGGCCGAGCTCACAATGGTTATTGGGAATTTGGGAATGGACCAAAAAGCATTGCTGGGCCCACAATGATTATTGGGAATTTGGGAATGGTCCAAAAAGGATGGCTGAACCCACAATGATTATTGGGAATTTAGGAATGGTGTCTGGCTCATAAAAACCCCAAAACTGTGCCTGGGACTCACCTGGGTCGGTGTTATCCAGGCCAAGCCAGACCTGGGCCAGACTAAGCAGGATGGAGAGTTTGGAGATGGAACTTCAAAAGGGTTTTTCCATGTTTCTAAGAGAGATAGAGAAATGGGGTCATCACCTTTCCCTTCATCCATCTTTCTGGACTCCTTCTGCTTCAGAGTGAACATTGATTGGGCATTTCCCCTGCAATGAATTATCCCAATGTTCCCTCGTTTTGCATTCAAGTGGGACAAGGCCAAGAGAACCTCTCTGAGTAAAACAAAGTCCATCCCCAGGGCTCAGGCCTTCCTTACTTGTGTACAAGGAGCTGAGGGTGGGAAGCTGGAGAGGGGCTTGGGACAAGGGATGGAGGGACAGGACACAGGGAATGGCTTCCCACTGCCAGAGGGCAGGGATAGATGGGAATTTGGAAAGGAATTGTTCCCTGTGAGGGTGGTGAAGGCCTGGCACAGGGTGCCCAGAGAAGCTGTGGCTGCCCCTGGATCCCTGGAAATGTCCAAGGCCAGGTCGGTTGCTTGGAGCAACGTGGGATAGTGGAACAAGTTGATCTTTATGGTCCCTTCCAACCCAAACCATTCAAGTATTCTGTGAAACTGGAGGTGAATTTAGATCACCAGCCTGGTGGGTGTTGCTTTGTTCCCAACAAATGACTTTACATTTTCATGTCATACTTGGGGCTGGGATGTTGTTGTTCCATGCCAAAGGCTTTGCAGTGCTCCACTCTCCCACTCTTTTTGGGTCAAATCCATAAGAGACAAAGCAAGGCAATATTTTAGAAACACCATCAGTGCTTCTGTGGCACCACACACCCAAACTGCACACCGAACACACAGACAGACCAATGCTCCCACCCCTGCAGCCTCCCGTGAGTCCCCAGCCCACTGCATCCAACACTCAGCCACAGGCTGAGCCTCTCCCAGCAATTTTGGCTCCGAGCAGCCAAAGTGGGAGTGAGAAGAGGGCAGGGGGCTGGGGGGGAAGGGTGTAAATTGCTCACGGAGGATGCTATCACGTCAAACGCACTGTTTACAAGCTGCTGCCAGGTTATTGAAGATCAGAGAGTCGCTGGCTCTAAACACAGCTACTCCTGGAGTGCAGCGTGTCGGGGCTGGTTGATACATGTCCCCCCGCTGCCCTTGGGGTGACCCTTGAGACCCTGGAGTTATCAGGGGGAAGCGACCATGCGGTGGGGCTGGAGGACCACCTACAGTGCGAGGGGAGCCGTGGGGAGATGCTGCACAGCCCAAGGGGAGGAGATCTGGAGATACAGAGGGCTCCTGGCCCATAGAGAGCCAGGGCTGGGGACATACAGGGGCATCTAAACACCTGGAATAAACATTTGCCAGTCCATGGATGGCAGAGGTGGCCTTTTTCCAGCCTGGGTTGATCAACATCCTCTGTGGTGTTGGCCCATGCAGAGAGGTGGCTCTGTCCACCAGGTGAAAACCAGCGCTGGTAATTCCAGGCAAATTTGTGTTTATTGGTTGAATCTGTGGTATTAAATTCAGCCCAGTCAGGAATCTGCTCATCTGCACTGCTAAACTCTTCACCTGTTCCTCCCAGAAACTATTAAAAATCCAAACAATCCCTGGGCATCAGACTGGAGGCAGCACGCATCAATAACAACTCCCAAAATATATTTTGGATCTGTCCACACTGTTTTGGATGGTTGACAGTTAAATGGCATAGACATGGCCAGAGCAGACCAACTGGCCTCAGGACCAGGGGAAAGAACTGGAGATTTTTTGTTTATGAGCACAGCTGTACTGAGTAGGTGCCAAAGTTTAAGGTACTGAAGAGTCAACAGTACCTTGTTCTGCCAGAGCAGGCCTGGCAGTGTTTGTTCTGCCAAAGGAAGGCCCCTGAGGTCCTTGTTTGAAGATGACAAAGTCTAGAGCAGTTGTTCCTTTCCAGGGAGGCTGGAACTGGATGATCTTTAGGATGTCTTCCAACCCAAACCATTCTGTGATTCTGTGATTTTGTGAAAGTTGGTCAGATGCAGATGGGAGAGGCAAGGTGTGATATTAATTTCTGATCTCCTGGATGAGACAGACCAGTTGTTCTGGAGGTTTGATCTGGGTAAGAAACCAGGGGTAAAACCTCTCATGTGCACCAGTTCAGGACAGCTGAAGATCCCCCTGCTTGCCAGAGCACAATCCCCAGTCAAGGCTTATCCCTGTGGCTTGGAGGCTCCCTGTAGTTATGGAGCCATTTAGGCTGGAAAAGCCCTCTGGCATCCCCAAGTCCAACCACCCCCCAGCACTGCCAAGGCCACTCAGCCATGTCCCCAAGTGCCACATCCACACTTCATCCCTCCAGGAATGGTGATTCAGCCACTGCCCTGGGCAGGCTGTTACCTCATTTCCAGTGGTGTCCTCGCTGCCAGACCTCAATATGGTTTAAACTCCCATTTTTGATCATGATTCTGAGCAGCCCCAGTCCATGGCAGTGGGATGACCACAGACAATTCCCACCACCCTGCCACAGCTGCCTTTCCACTGTCTCCACCCTGTGGCTTCAGCCTACCCTTAAAAGAAAAGAGGAAAGATAAGGTCAGAAAGAATATTCAGGTGAGGATGAGTTAAATATACATTTGAAAGGCTGAGGGGAATCTCCTGCTATCACAGAGACAATGATGGCCAGTAAAACGTCTGGCTCTGGTACAATCAGGTGACATCTGGCATTTAGAGGATGGCACAGGGATTGGTGACTCCAGGGAGATGTTCCTTCCTCCTGCTTTGCTGGCAGAGGCCTGTAGCTCAGGTTTAAGGCAAGAGGACAAGCTGGCTGCGAATTCTTTTCTTGTGACCACGAGGATGGCAAGGCCATCCTCATCTCCAAGGGGAGTCAGAGCTGGAGCTCCTGTTGCCAGCTCCCAGAGCAGCTGGCTATGCCTTCTCTCCAACACTGGATAAACTGCTAATTTTAGCTTGGAGTGACCTTGGACAGATGAAGGGAGGAGGAAACCCTGGAGAAAGGAGGCCTGGAAGCATCCTAGGAAAGGAGAACCCTTGGCAGCTCACAGCCTGTCTGCAGTGGTGGGCAATCCCAAATGTCATGTGGGCATGAGCCCTGGGAGAGCAGAACTAGGAAATCAGTGATTGAGAGACTTTCCAAGCCAGGGATGGTGTTGTAACACCGGGCTCAGCCCCCTGAGGGATGAGCAATCCTCCAGAAACGGCTCCAGCCCTCTGCCTGCAAACCAACACAAACCTCTTTGGTTTGTGAAGAAGGAAAATGCTTCCCTTGAGCCCTGTTATCCCTGTAGGGTTTTCCTGGCTGCTGGCAGAGATGGAATGTTGCCCTGAGCAGCCAGTGGGGATGGAGAGGACTCTTCTTGGGCTGATTTGTTGCAGATTCTGTCTCTGCTTCCCACCAGGAACACATCTGTGCCATCTGCCACCCTCACAGCCTGGCTGTGACACACAGATCCAGCTTCTCCTTGGTTAGGGGTGCTCAGGGATGACCACAAATGCTTTTCAGAGCCAGCCTGGAGTGTCACCAGCCTTGGGGATGCTCAGAACCACCTTGGAGAAGCAAGCTCAGTGAATTCTCCCTTGGCACTGGGCTACTGAGCAGCCTGGCCAGGGAGGGGGCCCTCCTGGAAAAAGTGGTCATTGTTCCCTTCGGTGGAGCAGCTCAGCGACCAGAGCCCAGCCTGGCAGGACATTGGTGCCCTTGTTTGCTCTGCAGTGTTTGCCAGGGAGTGTTTACCCCGCTGTGTGTGGGTGGAGGTAAAACAGAGCGAGGTGAGGGCTCCTCACCACCTCCCTTCCCCAGCAGCCTCAATTTGCAGTGCCAGCAAGGCAAGCTCCAGGCAGCCTGTTCTGCACAGAGCAGGTGGAGACACCTGGATCCTCCCTTTATCCCCTTGGGAGAGATCCTGAGCTCCTGGAATGTGGCAGTGTGTGTGTGGCTGTGCCTGCCAGCGCTGTCCTGCTCCAAACAAGAGCCCAGCATGGGATGGCATTGAAATAAAATCCCATTTCCCAGGACATGGGACAACGGCTTTAAGCTGAAGGAGGATATATTTCAATTAGGTATAAGGAAGAAACTCTTGTCTGTGAAGAAGTTGTGGCTGCTCCTGGATCCCTGGAAGTGTCCAAGGCCAGGCTGGATGGGGCTTGGAGCAAACTGCGATAATGGAATGTGTCCCTGTCCATAGCAGGGGTTGGATCTAGATGAAATTTAAGGTTTCTTCTATCCCAAAGCATTCTGTGATTCCATGGCAGCTTTGCTCTTGTTTTACCCCAGCTGACCAAGCCCATCTTGCAGCTGCAGGGTCCAGCTGCAGAGGGAGTGGTGCTCTGCTGAATTTTTTATTAGATATGAGAAAATCCACGCTGCTGAGAGTGCCTGGGTTCTGAGGAAAGCTGGAGCTCACACCTTACCAGTCAGACAGCAGAAAAACCACCCAGTGCTGCAGCTCCCCACAGCCCTGCCCTCTCACTGCTTTTCCTTTGCTGTCCCTCCCTCTCCCTCCCCTCTCCCCTCAGCACCTGCTGATTTTTCCATGCCAATCTCCCCCCCTGGCTCCAAGTTTCCAGATGCACTCCCCACTTTGCCAAGATGTCACCGTGCACAGCCATTGCTCAGCAAAGGTTTTACACTGCAGCCACAGGTTATTTCTACATCTGCAAGTTGAAGAACTGAGAAATACCACAAAAACCTTCTTTCCAAAGCCTCAAACCACTTGCAAACAGGGTGTTAATGACAACGAACTCAGCACAAGACTAGATATTACCCACAGAGATGAAATTTCAGACAGAAGATGGGGATGCAGTAACAGGACCAAGGCTGCACAGGAAAGCAAAGACCAACAATGGAAGACTGAATCTTTCACTGTGAGAGTTGGAAAGACCATTCCAGGGGCACACAGGGAAGAAATGAAAGGATTATCTTGGATATTATGCAGGATACACATCACTTGACAATCTTTTTAATCCTTGTCTGAGCCATTCAGGGGTTCACACTCTGTCTGTGGCAGGAATTGATTCATATCTTGTGAAATACCTTTGCACAACCCTACAAGTTTTTCTTGGGCAGGTTGAATTTGAGAGCCTGGATCACTTTTATCACCTTTTTCCTATTCCAAGACTCCCCTGTGAGCCTCTGGCTGGAGCTCACCCATGCGAAGAGACACCTCTTAGGCTGCCAGGTTGGTATGGGGTTTTTCCAGAGCTTTCTGATGGCATTGGAGAGGCTCAGCTTGGTGGCACAGCCCCAGCCTGCACCCCAAAGCAAGGGAAGAGTTTCCAGTGGCTTCATGGAGGAGATTACGGAGCCAGGGAACAAATTTAATGTGATTGTTCAGCAGGAACAAAAAGGACCATGGTGTCCAGCGCAGAGGAAGCTCAGCTCACAGCCTCTTGTTATGTTCGTCCTGGGCTTGGCCACGTGCTGCAGCTGGCCATAAAAATATCCATTTCCTTTCTAATTTGAGCCACAACACTTGACACTTTGGCCTTGGGCAATAATGCAATGTACAAGTGCTCAGCAGACACCCTGCAGCCCTTCTTCCTGCTTTGCTCCAGCACAAATAATCCACAGTAGTCACTTCAATAAAATATTAGCAGCCAAGCAGTCAAATAGCTTTCATCTGTATTTATTTCCTGACTATCATCTCATTAACTGGAATCTGCTGTCTCTGCATGGAGTTCCTGGTATCTGGGAGAGACTAAGCTGGAGTTCAAACAAGGGGAAAGACTTTTCCTTCAACTCCAATGAAGTTATTGAATAAATGGCTTTTTCCCCCTGTGGTTTAAAAGGGGGTTTGTGTAGCACAAACAAAAACCACGAAGGAACTGGGCCGAGACTGATAAATCTTGAATTGTTTCTAGGATTGCTAGCCTTGAGTTCATAGGGTTCAGGTTGGGAGGATGGAGATCTTTTCTACAGCCCAAGGTTTTCCACTCAGTTCCAGTGCAGTTCTAGAGGGGTGCAGATCTCCCATAGACCTCCATCCATCATCCTTATGGAAAAATCCCAGACACCATAGGGTTTCTGCACTAGACCTAGCATTTCTGAGACTGGGTCATCTCAGCCACTTCCCTTCTTTCTCAGTCTGGGAGATCATTTATTGTTATTAAATCCTCTTTTCCCCCTCAGGGGGACAACTCCTTTTTCTCCCAGGCTCTTGTGCAGCAGCGCCATGAACAGGTAATTCTGCATCATGGCTTGGGCTTGGTTGGGTGCTTTTTCATAGAATAGATTCATAGAATCCTCCTTCTAAAAAATCATCTTCTTTATATCTTAAATCTACCCTATTTTATTTTTAAAAAAATCACCTCTCGTTCCATCACAAGAGATCCTGGTAAAAGGTCTATCCCTATCTTTCTTACAAACCTCATCTGAATTTTTTGAGGTATACCAGAGATTTCTCTTTCCGTCTCTGCTGTTTCTTTCCCATAGCATCCCTTTTCCACTGTGAAATGCACCCTCTACAGCTGGACTCAAAATCTGCTTCATGGAGGGGAAAACAGCAGATGAAACACCCTGGGGAGATGCTTCTGGGGTGTTCCCCCATGCCCCAGCCTGGAGCTCACTCCTGTGGTCCTCACTCTCCTCCCAGTGAAATTCCTGACTGGAGACCAGCCTGAAGCCTCTTGTGGGCATTCCCCCGGGGCTGGAGATTCACCAAAAACCAGGGAAATGTCATTTTAACCCTCCCGGGTCTGGTGCGGAGCCGCACCTGCCATGCTGCTGCATCAGGAGCTTGTGCAGCGAAGGCTCAGCCAAGCGAGGAAGGGTTTTATTTCTGAAGTTTTTTTTTTTTTTTTTTTTTTTTTTACGTGAGTTTTTGCTTCCCAAGAACAGTCCAGATTCGCTGGGAAGGAGGGACATCTCGCGGCCACACCACGAACATCTCTCCTCGGGCATCCCCCCATTCCCTCCCCGGGTACCACCTCAGCATCCCCCGCTCTGCCCGGGGGATGTTCGCTCACACCCTGACGCCTCAATAAAGAAGTGGGAAATCCTCGTATCCAGTTTTTTATTACTGACTCGAGGCAGAGCTGGGGCATCACCCGGAACGCTCCAGAGCTGGCGTGGCCCAAGCAGGTGCGGACAGGACACGCTCCCACCCCTCCCGCGGCACGGAGGGGGTGTAGGATCGCCAGCAGAGTGGGGCAGTGATTCCTCACCCCTACACCACCACCCTGGCTCCATCTTCTTGCGGGGCTGAGAGGCTTTTCTCTATCCAGTTGGGTCACGAAGGAGTTTTCTGTCCTTCGTGCCAGAGGTGATGCCTGCCAGGTGGGCACAGCCCTCCGAGGCGGACGAGGCAGGAGCTGTGCCACCTCTCAGCCACCTCTTCAGTCTTTGAGACAACCACAGAGCCGGCAGCATCCTTCTCCTTCAAGTCTCTCCTCATTCCCCATCTCCACGCGCGGACAGGAGAAAGGGACACGCCGGCCCCGAGGTACCACCGGGTGGTGGCTGTCCTGCAGAGCTGTCCCCAGGAGCTGTCCCCAGGAGCTGGCGGCTCACTGCTGCGGCTCGGGCTCGTACTGCTTCTCCGTGGAGGTGTAGAAGTCCTCGAGCACCGACTGCAGGTATTCGAAGGTGGGGCGCTCCTCGGGGATGCTGCGCCAGCACTTGAGGATGATGCTGTAGAGCTCCCCGGGACACGACTCCGGGCAGGGCATGCGGTAACCCCGCTCCAGGTTGCGAATCACCTCGGGGTTGGTCATTCCTGGGGGGAACACAGCCCAGCAGCAGTTATTCAGCACCCGGGGGGGAAGGTGAGTGCTCCCCGAGGATCACACCCGGGCAGGGCTGGAGGGGCTGCGGTGGTTTCTGTGTTTGGGATTCGTCCCTTCCTCAGGGTTGTGCTTCCCCTCCATCCCTCTGTCGTCTCCTTGATTCCCCTCTCTAAGTTGGGCTTTGCACAGGTATAACTGAGGGAAGGAAAGGCAGCTTGTGGCAAGAGAGACATTGAGGGGCTGGAGAGTGTCCAGGGAAGAGAATGGAGCTTGGGAAGGAGCTAGAGCAGCAGGAGAGGCTGAGGGATCTTGAAAGGGACTCAGCCTGGAGAAAAGGAGGCTCAGGGGGGACCTTGTGGCTCTGCACAACTCCTGACAGGAGGGGACAGCCAGGGAGGTCAGGCTCTTCTCTCAGATAACGAGAGGAAATGGTCTCAGGTTGTACCAAGGGACATTTTGATCAGGTATTAAAAACAATTTCTTCATGGAAAGGGCTGTCCAGCCCTGACACAGCTGCCCAGAGCAGTTGTGGAATCCCCATCCCTGGAGGGATCTACCAGACATGTAAATGTGGCACTTGGGGATATGGGGCAGTGGTGGACTTGGCAGTGCTGGGCTAATTCCATTTTGAGGCCCTTTGGAACTTAAACAATTCTGTGATTCTAAGACAGCTGTGTGTGTCTGGGCACACCTCAGTCAGTGTCCCCAAGTCTGGAGCAGCACTGGGTGCTTGGAAGTTCCTGGACACTCATCCTGCATTCCCAGCACCCTGCACCTGATAAGGGATCCTGTACCCAGATAAGGGATCCTGTACCTGGATAAGGGATCCTGTACCTGGATAAGGAATCCTATACTTGGATAAGGGATTCTGTACCTGGATAAATAATCCTGTACCCTGATAAGGGATCCTGTACCTGGATAAGGGATCCTGTACCTCATAAGGGATCCTGTACCCTGATAAGGGATCCTGTACCTGATAAGGAATCCTGTACCTGGATAAGGGATCCTATACCTGGATAAGGGATCCTGTACCTGGATAAGGGATACTGTACCTGGATAAATAATCCTGTACCCTGTTAAGGGATCCTGTACCTGGATAAGGGATCCTGTACCCGGATAAGGGATCCTGTACCAGGATAAGGGGTCCTGTACCAGGATAAGGGATCCTGTACCTGGATAAGGGATCCTGTACATGGATAAAGAATCCTATACCTGGATAAGGAATCCTGCCAAAGGTGATGATCTCTGTCAGGAGGATCCCGAATGACCACACATCAGATTTGATGGTGAAAACCCCATAGTTAATGGCCTCTGGAGCTGTCCATTTGATGGGAAATTTGGCACCTGTCCCAAAAGAAACAAAGGGAAATAATTCCTGGAGTTAGAGCATCTCCCTCACCTGTCACAGGCACAAGAATTCCCCAAATCCCTGGCTCCTTTGGGCTCTTGATTATGATTTTGTGGTTCTTCCTAGGAGAGGGGCTCCAGCCCTTTGATTATCTGCACGTCCTCCTCTGGACCTGCTCCATCCCAGATTTGGATGGAATATTCAAAACCAATTTGGCAGATTTATTATGGGACAACAACTGTAGGATTTTATTCTGTATAAAACTTCTTTGGCTTTTGCCAAGAAAAATTGGATCAGGTGATCCTTGAGGTCTCCTTTCAACCTGACACTCTGTGATTCTGTGAAATCACTTGTTAGAAGGGGGCTGTTTCAGCAAAAGTGCATAAATATTACAGCAAATATAAATTCCCCAGTCATTTAAGCTGCATAGGTTTATTAAAACAAAAATAAACCCTGTTTTACTTTGTCCACCAAGTTCTTGCTTAACCCACTGTGGACAGCAATGACCATAAGGTTGCAATCTCAGTTTAGCTAAGGAAAAAGAAATAACCAACAGCAAAACCACCTTGATAAGTGGGAACTGATCATGTGACACTGCAAAGGAAACCACATTTTTATTTATATACATCCTCACAGGACTGAAAATCCAACTGCAGGGTGTGAAATAAGCGCCTCAGTTGTCACACATCTCACTCTGAGTGACAAAGCTGGGACATGCAATATATTAAGTGAGAATTGTTCAAAGCAGATAGAGGGGAGGTGTTATTCCAGAGCAAAGGCAGCTGGAAAAATGCTGATGGGAGCTGCTTTCCGCTGGAAAAGCATCTCCTTTGGTTATTAACAGAATTATACTGATTTCACAAAAGCTTCTCTTAAGGATAAAACTGCCTTAAAAATTTGCAGCAAAGTCAAAATTCCCCTTCATGGCAGTTTCTGGATTGCATTTGGGATCTTTTACTACACTGAAAGAGTTTTGCATGTTGATTGGGTATAATTTGTATCAAAAAGTATTTTGGGGACAGGACATTGAAAGAAATGTTTCTTATCTCATTAAACAAGCCCACAAAAACGATTATGTTTCCTTTCCTCAGAGTATATTTTAAGGTAATTTTATCTCATCCTGAATCTAGAAGAGGACAGATTTCCAAAATTTGAAATTTTTCTGGTAAGTTCCATTTACACCTGACTGAATTGTTTTATTTCAGTCACTTCTGCTGCTTTCCCTGATGCTCTGTAGAGCCCCTCTGCAATCTGAATGATTTGATCTCATGCCTGACCTCGAGTCAGAGCTCAGTACAGGGATGATCTCAGAAGGCTTTTCCAAACTAAATGATTCCATGATTTATTGTTTTCTAAGTAGCCCCTTTGCTGTGGAAGGGACCTGATGTGGTCAGGGCTGGGTTTGCCTGGCACACCTGGAAGCTGCTGCTGGATCCAGATTTGTGGCTCCAGCTCTGCTATTTCCTTCCCTCTGGACTGAATCCCTGGGAAAACCTGGCCACAGGAAGCAGCCTTCATTATCAGAGGTAGAATTTCTCCAGCAAACACTTGGAGGGGCAGCAGGACTCCCCCAAACAGAACCAAAAGAGTTTTTTTTCCCACTTCCCTCTGAAAACTAGTTGGTTTTACAGTCCCCAAGCCACGGATGTTTGGGTGTTTCTGCCCTGTGCCTGATGCCAGCCTGGTGTCCTGGCATTCCTGGGGGTGGGAGATAAGGGCAGTGCTGGGAAGGGCACCCACCTTCCTGTGCCAGGTACTCGTTCTCGATGAGCCTGGCCAGGCCGAAATCGGCGATTTTGCAGCACAGCGTCTCCGAGACGAGGATGTTGGCGGCCCTCAGGTCCCGGTGGATGAAGTTCATGCGCTCGATGTAGGCCATGCCCTCTGCCACCTGGGAGGGGAGGAAGAGCCCATCTTCATCATCACCTCCCCATGGTATCTTGGCAGGTTTTCACCCTCTTTTGCAAAGCACAGCGTTTTTACGTGATCTCTGCGTGATCGTAGATGTGCCTACGCTGCCCACGGATGGATGGATGGCCAGGTGGATCAGCAGACAGGTAAATAAATAGATATTGCACCTATACAGGTGCAAATATTCAGCTTTACCATCCTGAGCAGCCAAGTGAAGCAGAGCAGAAGCGCCACTCTCTGTTTTGCTCAGAAGTCACAGCCCTGAGTCGTGTCTGCACATCACTGGATTCCCAGTTTCTGCCACAAATTCCTTCTCTCCATTGGGTATTTTAGTAATAAACATTCCAGGTTAAGTATGTGAATTAAGAAAAGAAAAAAAAAAAACCGCACAAAAGTCAAACTAACAAATCATAGAACTATACAGTGGTTGGAAGGGACCTTAGGACATTGAAGATCCTCTCATTCCAACCTTCTGCCATGGGCAGGGACATCTTTCACTATCCCAGGTAGCTCCAAACCCCATTCTGTGGGAATCCAGGGCTTCCCTCTGGCTGCCCTGGCAGGTCTGGGACCCTGGCAGGGGTCAGGAACCCCCCTGGCCAGAGCCCCCAGAGACACTGTCTGTGATCTCTGCCTATGGAGAGGAGTTTTCAATCTTACAGGATGAATTACAAGCTTTGAGTGTTTGATAAGAGTAATAATTAAATGTGACACGGGTGCAAAAGTAAAATTTTAGGATTCTAGATTAGGGGTTCAGAGGGGACAAGATGGAGGAAATTGGGTGTGTCTTGTCCTTTTCCTCCTTCTTCATGCCCTCCATGTTTCACTGTGGTGTTGGCATTTTTCTGTTGGTTTAGGCTGGGGACACACTGTTCAACATAGATGACAGATATTGGCACGTTATTGTAAATCCAGCACAGGTAGTTTGTGGTATTTAATGTTTGTACCATCCCACTGAGGGCAGAGCCCCACACGCTGCCCTGCAGGACAGAGCTGCGGCAGGGCAGCAGAACATGTTAGAGATAAACAGAATAAACAACCTTGAAACCAGCACAGACCAATTATGTCTTCTTCTTTGGCAACGGGGCAGAAAGACAGAGACTTTCTACAATCTCGGAATCACCAATACACACAGATTCCAACACCATCCAACCTGGCTTTGGACATTTCCAAGGATCCAGGGGCAGCCACAGCTTCTCTGAGCAACCTGTGCAACCTGTGCCTCCCCACCCTCACAGTAAAGAATTTATTCCTAAAATCTAATTGAGGCACCTGGTGTGTGATGAGCCTCTATCAATGACAGCAGCAGTATTTATTTCATTGATGAGTGCTGGGGGTTGAAAAGGGAGATTGATAGAAGGCAGAGATTGCCAGGTTGAGTCTCAGAGTTGGACTGGGCATTTATGGGGGAGGTGAATGGACGTGTGCAGCCTCTGCTATCAAGGGGTAGCGCCCATTAAAGCTTTTAAGTGCCTGTGGGTGAGGAAAGAGCAATTTTCCACTCCATGCAGATTCACATGAGCCTCTGCACTCACATGTGGTTTCGAACAGGATACTCACACGTATTTCCAATGCTGCATTTCTAACCTGTGTCAACACCCCTCTAGTGCAAGGGCTGGTTTCTGCAGTGGAAAATGGAAAAACTGATGTAATTTCCTGTCCTGATGTTAATGAGATAGGACCTGGTTGCTTGGCCTGTTCCAGCTCAGAGTGTTTTCAAGCTGACCACAGGATCGAGTGCATCAGCCCAGGCTGCTCTAATTTTAACTCACATGAATGTCATTGAGTAAAAAATTGTGCTCGAGAACATTGGGTTCCTGTTGAGCTGGGATGTCACCCCAACACCATAGATAAGCAGATTGCAAAATAGCTCCATAGACTGCCCTTTCCTCCTGCTGCTCCTCCCAGAGATACCCAGGGAATGTTTGAGTCCCTGCCCTGGGGAGGTGGTGCTGGGCTGGGAGAGGGAAGGATGAAAGTTGTTCTGCCAGTTGATGTCAATACCTCAGGGATGGGTAAAATCCTTCCTAGCCCATGCTGAGGATGATTTCTGTGGGTTTTGCATGATTGGGGTGTGGGGTTTGGTCTGTGTTCAATTATCCTGGTCCTGCTGTGTGGTGCAGTTTGCCCAGAGAAGCTGTGGCTGCCCCACCCCTGGCAGTGTCCAAGGCCAGGCTGGATGGGGCTTGGAGCAACCTGGGATAGAGGAATGTGTCCCTGCCCATGGCAGGAGGGTGGAATGAGATGATTTTTCAGGTCCTTCCAACCCAACCCATTCCATGATTCCATAATTCTGTAACATTGACCAAAATCTTTGCTCTGAGTCCCCCAGAGATTGCTCTGGCCCTGCACAGAAATGCATCTTGCCAATTTCTGGGGAATGCTCCCACTAACCCCAAGGGATCTGTAATATGGATTAAGTGGAACAAGGAATTAATTAATTAATTAATTATGGAATTAATAAATTCCTTATCCTCAGGAATTTAACACAAGCCACAGCCTGTAATTTTCAAGAGAGGGAATGAAACAATGAAAGATGGAGGGAGGGAAGTGGAGATTTCAGGAGAGGAGGGAAGGAGGGAAGTAATTAAGTCAAATACCCTAAACAGGGAGCATGCATTTGTCTCTGTAACATCTCACAGACAACGATGAAGCTGCAGATGTGGAAAATCTATCAGTAGTGAAAAGGGAAGGAACAGAAAGAGGTTCCTCTGCACCCCTATGGAAAGTTCAAAGTAAAAATGACAGAAGGTGGCACTGCTTTAAAGCATTTAAATATTTTCATTCTGATTAAAGCAAGAATGAAAGTATTTCACTATCATAAAACATCCCCTCAAATATTAAGATTTTTCCAGTTGTTAATTTATTAGAAAGCAGCTCTATATCAGGGCTGGAACCAGCAAACTTTGCACATTGTTTCCTCAAGTCCACTTTAACAAGAGAATCTGAGTGATTTTATGGATAATTCCCATATTCAGCCTGATGCTTCACGGTATTTTTTTTTTTTTTTGCCAATCTTTCTTAATTAGCCTAACTGTGCTCTGGATGAGCCAAATTCTGTCAGCAGCTGTCTAGGACCAAAGTGCAGTAATTTAGCCATTCTCATTCTTCATGTGGTTTCCCTAATTTTGCTCTATTTGTGTTTAGATGCATTTCTGAACTAAAATTTTAAGCTGCAGCTACAGCTATGAAGATTTGCAGCCTGAGGATGCTTAAAGGTTAAAATTTTGTTTTCCTAAAGAGCAATATTCCCAGATTTGAGGATCAGAACATCCTTTATGCCTCATCATCAGAATGGCAGGACTGCTGCTCCTGCATTGGAAGTCTCTTTGTTGAGCTTTTTCTCCTTTTTTGGTAAAAAGAAAATCAAATTTTCCCTGCTCAGCAAGGAAGAAAAGCAAAATAAATAAAATCAGACCTAAACAAATCCAACCACCGCCCAAAAAACCCCTAAACTCCAGATCTCTAGCCCTGCACTACGCTGTCAGAGGGTTGCCCTAAGGACAGACCTGATATGCACATGGACCAGAAGGATGAGGAGGATCCCTAAGAAAACACACCAGGAGGAGCTGTTTTCCTCCAGGAAATCTTTTCTCTGACTGACTTAAGACTTGCAGGAATTTCACTGAGTTATAAAAGCTCTTGGATCCTTTTCCCACCAACTGTTCACTGACCTGAGCAGAGATATCAATGAGTTTGGGGAGATTCAGTTGGCTCCCTTCTTCTGTCTTCAGGAAATCCAGCAAACACCCTGCAGGAGAGGAGAGGCTGCTGTCACTCTTCTGAATAAGTTATAATTTTGTTTTCCCTGCTGCTTCTCTGAATATATACGACAAATCTGCCTCCATCCTAAGGGAAATCTGAGGAGCCAGAATGGGTGTCCACTGCAGCATCTCCCATTAGGAAAGCTCCCAAACAGACCAAATTCCCCTCTGTTTTGCACAGCTCTGTTACAAACTGCTGGGCATTCATAATTTAAACTTATAAACAAGAGGGGCAAAAGAAAGGACAATTTCACCATGAAGGGAGTAAAAACCTGAAACAAACTTCCAGTGAGAACAGTGGAGAGGAGAACTTTAAATACCCTTCAAATGGAGTTTCCCCACCATTTTTTCATCACCCAGAGCCTCTTTCTGTATTAGAATCAAACTTTTGGGTCACTTGCTTGCAGATTTGGTACAACCCCTCCTGTCCACCCTCATTCTGCATGGTTGCACTGGCCAGAACACCAAAGTGGCTCTGCAGAAGCCCAGCACAGAGCTCCAGGAGGGTTTTTACCATTGGCCATGTACTCTGTCACGATGTAGATGGGCTGCTTGGTGACCACGGCGTACAGCCGGACCAGTTTGTTGTGCTGCAGCTTCTTCATCAGGTTTGCCTCTGCCAGGAAGGCGTCAGGGTCCATGCTGCCCTCCTTCATGGTCTTCACAGCCACCTTGATGTTGTTCTTGTAGTAGCCTGAAGGGAGATTATGGTGTTTTGAGGAATTTTGGGCTCTCTGCAGGCTCTATGGGGTTGTGTAATAAGGAGCAGAAAACCACAGGAACAGCTTGAATCCCTCATAAAGGAACATGTGGTAAATCCCAGTGCCAGCAGGTGTGAGAGGAGAGGGGACGCTCATGTCACAGCTGTCAATCCATGAGGCAGCATCAGGGATCGTCCCTGCAGTGAGCCCATCCTCACACAGCCCTCCCAGACCCTTTCTGGGCTAAACCCCTGGGACCTCCCACCAGCTGGGCTCTCAAACCATCTAAATGCCATCCAAAAAGGCAGGACCGAGCAGTCAGCACATGAACTCAGCCTGGTCCTGTCCACAGTCTCCATTTCCAAGGCAACCAGCAGCCACAAAGAGGGTGGCAAAGGAAGCTGAGCTCCCCCCACTTCCTCTCCTGCTGATTAGCAGTAGGCAGGAGGGCATCAGGAGGCAGTGGGGATGGAGATCTGGGCTAAAAAGTGGAACAGAGAGGCAGAAAAAGTGGGAAATTGTCACCCAGGTACCCTACTGGGTGTGACTTGGGATCACTGGCATCACTACAGTTGTGCCCAGCATTCCCAGGATTCCCAGGAAGAATGAGTGCATATCCCAAGAGATGAGTAAATAGTGACTTCAACACCCATCCCCTGTGAAACCCTTGCTCAACCACTGATCTCTGCAAACATGAGCTGTCCAGTCCTTCCCAGGAATCCTGCAGCTACTTCTGTGTGTGACCTATACATTTGTGTTTGTCCATAAGGACCCCCGAAACAGGCTCGCCTTAGGGAAATAAAAAAGCTTTCCATCTCCTCTCTTTAGGCTTTTTTCCCCCTGGAATGGAGGGATTTCCACTTACCCATCCACACTTCCCCAAACTGCCCACTGCCCAGCTTCTTCACGAGCTTCAGGGCCTCCCGAGGGATCTCCCACTCGTCTTTGGCCCAGGGTCTCTGGGGAACCAGGGATGTGCAGGGAGCTGTGAGGCGCTGGCACAGCCCATCCCCTCTCTCTGGATGAGGACAAAGCACAGGACAGTTCAGTGGGATGGCAGAGAAAACCTCCTCCTCCACCCCACATGTCGGAAAAATCAACCCATGGAAACCTCCACAACCACACAGGGAAGTGGTGGAGTGCCCAGCCCTGGAGGGATTTAAAATCCATGTGGATGTGACACTTGGGGACATGGGTTAGTGGTGGCCTTGGCAGTTCGGGGGAGCAGTTGGATTTAGTGGTCTTTGAGGGCTTTTCCAACATTTATAATTCTATGATTTCATGAAAAGTTTCAGCCACAGGGATCGAGGCACCCAGAATGGTCCCAATCAAAGGGGAAAGCTCAAAGGGAGCAATAGAGGAGCAAATTATCCTGTCCAGTTATTCCAAACCCTGCTTCCCATGCATCCCTCCTGCATATCCTGACAACATTCACCTCTTTCCTTTCCTGATGGGAGACACTCCCTGACTTTAGGGCTGGGGGCAGAGCTCACCCTTGCAATTCCCTAAGATGGAAACCAGGTTCTGGTTGTAGGTTCACACCTGCCCCGTGTGAGCGGGAGGAGCAGCTGTGCTGCCTCCCAAGCGTGTCCTCCCTCTGTCCCCACTCTCTTCAGGGACACAAATCCAAGAGGGAAGGCACACAACTCACGGCTGTAATGATGGATGAGCTCTGGCAGGCTGGAGAAAGTCATCCTGGGGGAGATGTAGTACCCCCCTCCGTCCAGGGAGCGGATCCTGTAGTGTTTGATGATGTCCCCGTGAGCGGAGCTGTTGTCCCTCACGGACAGGGAATAAGCGTCTGGAGAAGGAGCAGAAGCAGCTGTGAGGACAAACTGCAGCCCAGCCAGGGACCAGCAGCCTCCTCTTTCCATGGCTGTCAACAGCTCCAAACCAGCCCTGGATGATGCTTTTCTAGGACAAATCCCCCAGAATTTACAGCTTTCCTGTCTCCAAGGCAAGGGGAAAGGATAAAAGTTCATCAAAGCTTAATGATCCAGTCCAGGCTTCCTGGAGTAACACCTGGCTGTGCTGTGGCCTACAGCCCTGTGGAAGCACTGTGGGGATCAGCAGCACCTCTCCAGGCAGAGCAGTCAGATGTTCCCCAGGTCAGGATGGTCTTTCCACAGCTCCATATTCCCACCTGAGCTCTGTTAACCTCAGCATCATGAAATCAGAATGGTTTAGGCTGGAAAGAACCTTAAATTTCATCCAGTCCCACCCCCTGCCATGGGCAGGGACAGCTTCCACTATCCCAGGCTGATCCAAGCCCCATCCAACCTGGCCTTGGACACTTCCAGGGTTCCATGGGCAGCCACAGTTTCTCTGGGAAACCTGTGCCAGGGTCTCCCCACCCTTACAGCCAAGAATTTCTCCCTAACATCCAATCTAAACCTGCCCTCTTTCAACCTAAAGCCATTTAAAGCCTTTTTCCTTTGGATCAAACATTATTAAACCTTGTGCCAAGGTCAGTGGTTCAGCTGGGGGTGTACAGAAGGTGGGTTCAGGAGAATTGTGCTGTTCAGCCACGAACTTGTGACCATGGCTAAATCAGATTTAGAGACTCCCAGCTGGAATCTTTCCCCTTTTGGCCTTCAAGGGACCTGCTCAGCCATCCACCACTCCAACCTGCTATTCCCTCCATGAGAACCTAAACCAAGGCTGTTTTTCAGTGCACAAAAGCATCACTAGATGTTGCTGCAGAGCAGAACTTCCAGCCCGTGTCAGTGTGATTCAATGCAGCTTAGCAGTGGGGCTATTCCCCCTATGTCTGGATCATATTTCTGGAGTGAGTTGTTACAAGCCTGCTGGGCTATTCTAAGTCTAATACGTCTCCTGGGGTGATAAACGGCCAGTTTTGGATGTTTTTTAATGAAAAGGCAAGGCTATACATGTTTAAAAGTGTGTATCTGTTTGTGCAGGAACATGAAAAGAAGAAGGGCCATCCACAGCAACTCTGAAATCCTAATCCTGCATATGAGGGGAAAGTTCATTAACACAAAATCCTCACTGGCTGGTGCTTCTCCATCCCAGCACCAGCAGTTTTCCCTACACTGTGCCTGAAAACCATCTGCATTTATAAAAAGCAGGGAAAAAAACCAACCAAAAAAAAAAAAAAACCACCAAAAAAACCCCACCTCTGTGGATATTTGCTCTGTTGGAGCGATCATAAATCTTTATAAGCAGAGTTTGGAAGAGTCTAAAGTTTTCCCAAGTGCCAGCAATCATTTTGAGGGGACTCCCTTCCTGCAGAGACCAGATCTGGTGGTGTAAAATTAATGGAAAAAAACCTGATGATTTAAATGCAGAGCCAGGGTACCTCAAATTTGACATGGTGCTCTATCATCAGAGGAAGCTCTTCTGATCCTCTTTCCTTCACCACAAATGTCAGGCAGAAGACAAATTGAGAAGCCCTTTTGATTTGATCAGTCCTGCAGCTTAACAACTGAGAAACAGCCCTGAAACATCTTCAATGGGGCAATAAAACCTCGAGGGAAAGGCAAAGAAATGGCTCTGCTGGCTCCACTGTGGTACCCACGTGGCCCTAAGTTCCAAAATAATGATAATAAACATCAAGGCCAAAGACTGGACTTGATAATCTGATATTATCTTTTTCAACCTAAATGATTCTGTGATTCTGTGAAGAAGAATATGACATTGATGACAACACCTATTATTATTATTATTATTATTATTATTATTATTATTATTATTATTATTATTATTATTATTATTATTGCAATGAACTATTATTAACTTCCATTATTGCTGTTTAGGGTGATAATGTTGTTTTAATTTCAAAGAGACTGAAATACTGCCCAGGCCAGGCTGCAGCCCAAGAGAGTTGGGCTCATGTGGCACAAGACCAGGAGGGTGCTTGGCGTGCCTGGGACACGGTTTAGGGTTCGTGTGGGATTTTTACAGGGTGAGGACTGCTCAAGGAAGGAGCAAAACGTGGTGTGAAGGCAGCTGCACTGAGGCCAAATGATCCTGCAGAAGGAAATTCAGGAATTGATGACAAACACATCTACAAGAGGGTGTCTGGGAGCTGAGAGTCAGCAGGGAAGAGGAGACCTGCCCTGTTTGCCAGTGTGGTTGCACCCAAAATACTCTTTTCCCACAGGATCCCATTTCCAGGCCCTGCTAACCCTTTAAACTCTCCCATACCTTTCAAACAGCGATAGGGCCAATCTCTCAGCTGCCAGTGTTAATTCTTACCCTGTCATTAAGCTAATGACTGCATCTCAGCCCCAGTCACAGTTTAATTTGCTGCAGGTGGAACTTCCCTGTTGCCCTCCATGGCCAGTTTCTGTTCCCCTGGGAGCTGCTGTGCAGAGGCAAGGCACTGAAGGGAATGATTCAATTCTTCCTTCACAGAATCACAGAATGGTTTGGGTTAGAAAGGTCCTTAAAACTCATCTTGTTCCTCCTCCTGCCAAGGACAGAGACACCTTTCCACTAAACCAGGCTGCTCCAAGCCCCATCCAACCTGGTCCCTGCTCCCAGTGACAGCAGAAAACGAAAATCATTGACTCCTATTTCCCTCTGATAATATCCAGGATAGACAAAAGGAGTTGTCTCCCCTCAGCCTTAAGGGACATTCACCTGTTCTGCAGGCAAAACAATTTCTTCATCAAAAAGTTGACCAGCCCTGGCACAGCTGCCCAGGGCAGTGATGGAGTCCCCATCCCTGGAAGGGTTTAAAAGCCACACAGATGTGGCACCTGGGGACATGTGTTTAGCCCATTTCCTGCTCCTACAGCTCTCAGCAGCCCCTTAAATCCTTCCCAATGGGAAGGGCTGGAGCTGAGCTGGATGCAGAGGCTGAGCTCAGTGAGATCCCTCCAGCCAGGAGCAGAGATGCAGGAATCCTGCTGGGAGCCAGGAGCCTGTGGCTCAGCACAGCTGGGGAAATGTGCTCCTGCAGCTTTGGAATGATTGTTACTCCAGGGGGACTTTGTTTATTTGCAGCAGCTTCAATAAGGACAGTGCTCTGCCGATGATTTCACTGCTTCCCACACTGTCCCCATCTTCCCAGGATGCTGAATGTGCCTTTGTGGACTCTGAGAAATGTTGGCTCTGAATATTTGCAGAGTTTCTGCATCTCAAACCATGAGGAAAACAAGACTCTGCTCAGGATGGGCTGGGAATAGGTGCTGCTCCTAGTCAGGGTGCAGAACCCATCACTGGGGGTGTGCCTGAGACATCCCAGTATGAGGCAACAACCTCCCAGTCTAAGTCACTAATGGGATTTAACTCACCCCACTGCTTGTCCCTGACAGTCAAATTTTGCTGGTGATGTGACAAGTGAATGAAAACACACATTATGGGGACAGAAAACAGGAAAAAACAGCAGGGCTCTAAGGGCAGGGGTAATTCCATGGCGTTGCTCTGGATGTCTCTTGGTGGGCCACAGGGAGCTTTACATCAGGGAATTCAGCTTCATGGCACATTTGGGAATTCAGCTTCATGGCCTGGCTTTGTCTTCTCCCTTTCTCTTTAGGGAGGATGGAGCTGTGGCTTAGATGGATCAAACGTGGTCATTCAGGCAGCCCAAAGCACAGAGTGCTCAGGTAGCAGCTGGGCACACAGGGTGATTCAGAGGATGAGGTGTTCAAAGGAATAACACCCATATTTTATCCTAAACATCAGAAAAGGCACAGGGCAGAGACACATCTGAGCATTTGGGACTCACATGGGGCTTTCATAAAGTGGAACCCACATCTGCTACTGCAGAATATCCCACACCTCATTCTTCTTGACAGCAGAGACAGGGAGTAGAGGATCTGGTGATTTCTCCTTGGATTTCAGAACTCCACCACCTCTGCTCAAGCCCTGTGTGACCAAGACCCACCCACACTTCAGAAATTGGGGACAATTGTCCTGAACAAGTGTAGGGAAAGGTCTGATCCCATGCATGTGTGGCACCTAGAGATGCCACAAAGACCTGGATCATGTGTGGACAGAGCTTCAGGCACAGCACACGAGTGTTTGCTTTGTGTTGCTCCCTGCCCTTCCTGGGTGCAATGTACACACCAGCTCTCCAAATATCCCAGCAAACAAAGGGAGAGTGGGAATGGGATAAACAGAAGAGCAGCACGTGTTTCTAAGTCCAAGCCTGATCACTTCAAAAGCACCACAAAAGTAGCAGAGAAAATGAGATGCAGCAGAAAAAGTGACTTATAAAGTGAAATACTTAGAAACAAATATCTGAAATGTTTCCTGAACTGAATGTTCCCTAAAAATTCTCAAAGCTGCAAATCCTTATGGATAGCAGCCCTCCTGCTTAGCATCAGCTCAGCAGGGACGTGTGGAGGTGAGTCCAGGCATGGGGCAGAGGGAGAAATTCAAAGTAGGATGCTGCAGCCTGACACAGCCCCACTGCCTGGTGGCTGAGGGAGAAATGTGCAGGAGGATGAGATTCCAGCTGTTGTATCCACACCCTGCATTAAAAATTTACCTCTGTTTAATTTTCTGGCAATGGTGCAAGGAACATCTCCATGGTGGAAGGAGCAAATGCTGCTTTTGGAGACCTCCCTTGTGAATGGGAGAAAGAAAGAGACAAGAAAGGAAGAAGGAGATGCTACAGTAGGCAAGAGCCACCTGTAGAATGGGGGAACCAGACTGTTCCCTCTCTTACTGTTTGGCCTGGGCCTTTGGAAATATTTGGGAAAAGAAGATTCCATATGGTTTCAGATGGGTGCTCCAACTCTCTACTGAACAAGTCGCAATTGGACACCATGATCTTAGAGGTTTTCCAACCTAAATAATTCCTTGGTTCTGTTGGGAAGACACAAAGCACCTTTTCCCACATGTTAAGGAAAGACTCCTGCATCCACTTGAAAGGAAAGGAACAAAATGATAGCAAGACTGAAACATTTTCTTGAACTATTCCATGGAACTGGTTCAGAGCAGAACCACAGGACCATCATGAGCATAATTTCCTCTGTGCTGTAAACACACATGATGGCCCAGAGGAAACAAGGAGAAAAAAGTAGGAAAGAAACAATAAGGAATTCCCATGGAAAAACCTAAACTAACTTCCAGACTCTATTAATTAATATCACAGAACAAAGAAACTGAAATTACATGGTTTTATATTATGGTTAATAACTATATCCACTGCCCAAGAGGAGTGGGAGCAATTCTTTGGCCTTTCCATCCTCACTGGATCATTTCTCCAAAGTCAGCCATGCTCATATGGAAGGAAAGTGGATGAAATCCATGTATCCTGGTCCAGTCACTCTCCTTCCAAACGTTCTGATTTGCATGAATTCCCCTTGCTACAGACAATCAGGAAAAACCTGTTTTCCCTGGGAAAATGACTTTTTTCAAAACTCTGTAAGTTTCTGTTGCAAACAGGAGAAACATTCCTTCTAAAGTGTGTAGAAATATCTTTAAAAAAAAAAAGAAAAAAAAAAAAGAGAGAGAGAGACATTTCCTTGGGAAGAAAAGGAAAAGAAAACCCCTAAACTATTTTGGAAAATCTGCTTGTGTTCTTATGTCTTTACCATGAACTCTGGTGGAAGAGACACTCTTACCACAGCCAGAACTGCACAAATTTGTAGATCATGAGCAAATCTTTGCCCTCCAAACTCCCAGCTCACTCCTAGAGCCCTCGTGAAGGTTTTCCAAGCCTGGACAACAAGGAGGAATTACCTTTGCTCCACGGATCTCACCTTTGGTGGTTTCACTCTCCCGGACGAGGAAAGAGCCAACTTTGTTCCCAGAAGACAACAGCAGCCGTTCAGCATCTTTTCTGCTCAGAGTTCTAAAATACCACCTGGAGACAGAAAACGCAAAAGCATGGCTTGAAAAGGAAACACTCTTTAAAAAATGGAATTCTTTCCAGTTAGCTTTTTTTTTTTTAATCATTACACTGTGAAACTGAGGGTTGTTTTCATCAGCAAGTATTTTTTTTATCTCCTGGAAAGTGGCAGTAATAGATTGTTTTGGATAGATTAACACCAGATTTGGGTCACTTTGGGCTTGTTTCACAGCCTGGAAATACAGACAGAGTGGGGAGTAGATGGGGTGTGCAGTATCCCATACAAAGTTCAGGCTTTGGATACAAAGAGCTTTTGTGTCTCAGCCACATTTCTGTGCCCTGCTAAATATTTGCTGAACTCGGTGATGGTTGGGTCCCTCCAAGAAGAGATTGCAAGCAGGACTGATCATTTAGAACTGAATGCCATAGAGGAGGATAACTCATGGAAAAAAAAAAATCTCCTTCTGTTTGTATTACAGGTAAAATAAACTTTTTTTATTCCAGTCTTTCATTTGGTTTTTCTCGCAGGGAGGCTGCAGCTGGGCTCATGTGAAAAACAGAACTGTGGGTCTGGGCACTGGCACTCAGTTTTCTGTCTTGTTGAATTGTAGCTGCAGTCCCTGACACATCCAAGACCTGAATCAGTGCACACCATCCAGAGATTCCCAGTTTATATATGGGTACTCTCGTGGAAGGTGAAGAAGTTTGAAGCCATTTGTGTGGGTGAAGTGGCCCAGTGGGACCAGAGGATGGTCCTTGGCACTGCCACCACAACCTTTCTGTTGTCCCCCCCAAATCCTTGTTTTCCACAGTGGGTACAATCAATGGAACAGGAACTTTTGCCCATTTTCCCCAAAACAACCTCATCCTCCCTTTCCACAGGACCATGATGCTTAAAAACTTGTCCTGAACTTTTGAGCAGCATTGTTTGGGATGAGGAAAGACCTCCTGCCATCCAGCCCAGCAGTGACATCTTCCTGCCATCAACAAAGCTCCTCCTGCAGCTCACTGAGATCCAGGGCACAGCATCCATGCTGACCTCTCAAAAGCTTTCCCACTTACTTTTCCTGTTCCAAGCTGTCCACTTGTGCCACGAAGTTGCTGGGGATGTATCCTTTCCTCCCACTATTGAGGGACTTTGCCAGCCACCAGTCCCCCTCCCTGCAAAGGGAGCAGAGGAAAAGGTGTGAGTGCCCAGATGAGGTTTTGTGACAAGCTGAGGCTGTGGAGATGTGGATTGTGGGGTTTGAGCACTGCAGAGGGACTAGGATTCCATAATCCACTCTGCAGCTCCCTCTGGGTACCCAAGGACCAAAACCAGGTTGGTGGCTGTTGGTGTTTCAGGGACTTGTGGAGGTGACAATCTCTTTCCATGAACGTGGAGCAACCACAGACCCAAACCTTTGCTGCACACTTCAAGTGAGAGGAGGGGATCAGGGTCACTGGGTTTATTTTGTCTCCTGAGCAGGGCATTTGGGTTCTTTCTGCTCCTTCCTTTGTATTCCAGACACCCCATCTTGCTGTCCCACTGCTGGCTGAGCCACCAGCCATGACCCAAAGCCATCCCCATGCGGGGGGCTCTCCACCTCCTTGTCCCACATATCCCAGCCCATGGCATCTGGGTGAGAAATGTCACCTCTGGAGGCCACCTCAAACCTCCAGCAGTCAAGGATGGAGCAAACCTCCAAGGTCTGAGGGCCCCAAGCTCACCTCTGCCCTGGGCCTCTTCTATGGTGAGTTTGAGAAGTTGAAATGAAACCTCTCAAGTGTCTGGCTCAGTTCTGTCCTTTCCTCTGACTACACCCAACCCACATCCTTTGCAGAAGCAGAATCAGCACAAACACAGGACAGGAACTGTTTTTTCTTGTTGTTTTGTTGTTGTTGTTGTTATTTAAATGCTACTTCTGCACCCACAGGCACTGACAGCAAAGAGGGTCCCAGGACCACCCAGGCAGGGACAGTACCCAGCCCCAGAGTATCAGTGACCCATGGAAGTGTCACCCTGCAGAGAGAAGGGGGTACCCACAGCCATGCTCTGGAGCAAAGCCAAGGCACAGGCTCAGCTCTAGTCAGCTGCAAAGTGGTGGCTGACCCCAAGGTCCCCCCTTTCCCAGCCTCCCTGGGCTCATCTTTGAACTTCCTCCTGGGTCACTTACTTGGAGAGGACCTGGAGTTTCTCTCCTTTGACCAGCTCCAGGTCACGGTCATTTGAGGCAGGAAAATCATACAGTGCAATCACAAACAAGTGATCTGAAAGAAGAATTAACTCACTTGAATCCAGACTCTTCCTTGAGTGGCTTGATGCATAGCTAGGTGCATGGTGGGGCATTTCAGCCCCAAAGCACAGGGTCCTATCATCCTCCCACCTCCAAATCCATCCTTTCCACCAACCCAGCTTTCCTGTTGACCACAACCTCTGCTCAGGGATTAACACTGATTCAACAAAGCATTTCCTGTGTACATATTTTTAAAACACTGCACAAGCTCCCCTCCCCCCCACCCACAAAACTCGGTGTCAAAAAGAAAAAGGGGTATGTGTGGAATTAGAAGGGTCATAAATAACCCTTTATGTCAGAGTTGAGCTTGAGTTTTACACAGTGGTAAATGAAAACTGCAACATTTCCCATGGTGGCTGCGGAACTTGACTCAAAATTCTGTGGAGGTTTTTGATTGAAAAAAGTATAAAATCATTGCAGTTTCTGTTATTTGAGGCTGTTTCTAGGATTAGCTCTCCCTGAGCTCATGGTCTGTGGGCTCGTCTGTTGTCTTGTCATCTCCCCCTCTTGAAAACTTTTCCTTGCAGTGAATGAATCACAGAATGGTTTGGGTTGGAAGGGACCTTAAAGATCATCTCATTCCACCCCCTGCCATGTGCAGAGACAATTTCCACTACCCCAGGCTGCTCCAAGCCCTGTCCAACCTGACCTCAGACACTTCCAGGGATCCAGGGGCAGCCACAGCTTCTCTGGGCACCCTGTGCCAGGGCCTCCCCACCCTCACAGCGAACAATTCCTTCCTCACATCTATCCCAAACTTGTGCTGTGCCAGTTTAAATCTGCTGTCCCTTGTCCTGCCGCTTTCTGCCCATGTACAAAGTCCTCCTCTCTCCTTTTTCTGAGCCCTGTCCGTGTGCCACGATGCTCTGACACAGCCCAGGGTGATCCCTGTGGACTGGAGCTGAATCTCTCTTTGCAAACCCCGGAGGTGCCGGGGCTGCTCCCGGGGAAGCGCTGCAACCTCTCCCCTGTGCCTTGCACACTCGGAGCTGCTGAAGCAGAAAAGAACAGCTATTCTGGGGCAAATCAAAATTTATAAAAAGAATCAGCACATGCTCAGGATCACAAAAATCAAACACGAACACTGGTAAAAAAGAAAAAGAAAGGAGAAGGAGGGAAAGAAGGAGAAGGAGAAAAAGAAAAAAAGAATAAAAATTAAAGTAAATTAAAATTAAAATTAAAATTAAAATTAAAATTAAAATTAAAATTAAAATTAAAATTAAAATTAAAATTAAAATTAAAATTAAAATTAAAATTAAAATTGAAAAAAGGAAAAGAGAAAAAGAAAAAGAGAAAGAAAAAGAGAAAGAGAAAGAGAAAGAAAATGAAAAAGAAATAGAAAAAGAAAAGGAAAAAGAAAAAAGAAAAGGAAAAAGAAAAGAAAAAAGAAAAAAAAAGAAAGAAAAAGAAAAAGAAAAAGAAAAAGAAAAAGAAAAAGAAAAAGAAAAAGAAAAAGAAAAAGAAAAAGAAAAAGAAAAAGAAAAAGAAAAAGAAAAAGAAAAAGAAAAAGAAAAAGAAAAAGAAAAAGAAAAAGAAAAAGAGAAAGAGAAAGAAAAAGAAAAAGAAAAAGAAAAAGAAAAAGAAAAAGAGAAAGAGAAAGAGAAAGAAAAAGAAAAAGAAAAAGAAAAAGAAAAAGAAAAAGAAAAAGAAAAAGAAAAAGAAAAAGAAAAAGAAAAAGAAAAAGAAAAAGAAAAAGAAAAAGAAAAAGAAAAAGAAAAAGAAAAAGAAAAAGAAAAAGAAAAAGAAAAAGAAAAAGAATGGGAACTGTGCCGCAGGAAGGCTTCAGCTTGTGCTCAGCCTAATTAATGCACTGAGACCGATGGACAGCCTATTATTAGCATTTTTCAAAACAGCCTGTCAAGCCACTGTCTTTGGGTGACCTTTTCAAATAATGCCACCAGCAAGAGAGCCAGCCTGGCCCTTTGTCACAGCAAGATAACCGTGTCTCTGGGGCGACTTGGGGTTTGTGCCTGTGCAAGGCTGGCTGCTGCTCCAATGGCAATTTGTTAGGGAGGAGAAAGGGTCAGTGTGGGAGGAAAGGCAGCTTTGGAAAGCAGAGCCCTGAGCAAGCTCCCTTCAGGCTTTTGAGAAGGAAATCGGAGATCCATGAGAGGTTCCAGCCCAGCCTCTCTCCCAGGATGGGAAAAGGATGATCAGTGACAAGGGAGAATGCTTTGAAGTCTGAAAATAGCTGGCACGGTTGGGGGCTTCCCCTTGAGGCAGCTCGAATTAGCAATGCACCCAAACTCTGTCTGCCTCCTTGAGAAAGTTGTTATCACACGTCTGCTCAGACATGAAAGGGTTTGGTGCCTCCTGCGAGGTGTCCACATACACACCCTCCTGGTCCTCTTGAAAGGGAAAAAATGCAGTGATCACACTCCTGCTCAGAAAAATAGGAGCAAGTGTGTAAATATCTTCAAGCCCAGAATGGCTGTGTAGCCCAGAAAATGAAAATGGAGTTTTGATCTCGAAGCGACTGACATAAGTGAAAATAAATGAAATTAAAAAGAGAGACTACAGCAAGGACAAAAAGGGTTTGTGTGCTGAAAAAATACGTAATCACCTCTTATCCCAAAAGAGGCACTCCAAACACTGCACACTGAAGTGAGCCAGAAGAAAAGCTCTCTCTGCCCGAGCTAGCAGGAGTTGCCATTACATAATGAAAGGGGCTCTTCCTGTCCCTGACTCCATCATCCCATGAGAAACACATGGATTACAGTGCCTCGGCCAGTTTGATCCACTCAGGCCACGGGAGGCTCGTCGGGGCTGTGAGGAGCTCTCAGATAAAGCTGCCAGCCCTAGACTTTGGTTGGGAGCCAAACACATCCTGGCTCAGAGCTGCTGTCAGGAAAGTCTGATACCAGCAGGGTTTGCAGAGGCTGAGTGCCAGTTTGGTGGCTCAATAGGAACGATTCCACCAGTCCTCCCACCGCTGGCTTGTCCTGAATGGAAGGTCTTTGCAAGCACCTTATGGCCACAAAGCAGGGCTGAGACTGTGCCAGGGTGTCCCAGAGGATCATCCATTGGTTTAGAGCCATTTTAGGATGGTCATGATGTGAGTGACAATGTGCAGATCACGTTGGCCAGCTGGGTGCACTGAGCTATGGGTTACAGCTGCTGGGAATGGGGTCAGCTTTCTGTTTCAGCCTGGCATGGGCTGGTTAGAATCACTGAATCCTAAACTTGAAAAAGACCTCTGAAGTCATCAAGTCCAACCATTTAACCCAGCACTGCCAAGGCAATCCCTAAACCATGTCCCCAAGTGCCACATTCCCGTAGCTTTTAAATCACTCTGGGGATGGTGATTCCATTGCCTGGGCAGCCTGAGCTGAAGACTGGAAATGCTTTTTGTGAAATTTTTTTCCTAGTACCCAATTTAACCCTTCCCTGGGGCAATTTAAAGCCATTTCCTCTCATCCTTTCACTTTTTGCCAGGGAGAAGAGCCCAACCCCTACCTGGCTACAATTTGTGTTCAGGCTGAAAGTCCCCATGAGTCTCCTTTTCTCCAGGCTGAGCCCCCCAGTTCCCTCAGCCTCTTCTCCTCAGACGTGCTCCAGATCAAGGCAAACATTTCTGATTAGAAGTTTTTAAATCCTTCACTGAAAACTCAACCTTTTCAGTAGAAACAACCCTTCCTTTTCCCACTTCAGCTCAAACTCGCGTTTCTGACAGGATTCCTTTCAAACACAAAACCACATTCAAGTAAGAACAACAAAAACAACCAAGAATTTCGGCCTTAACTTTGAGATGCTGCAGAAGACCTCAAGTTCCAGAGCATGCTGACTTTCCACACCCTGAAACTCATTCCTGTTCATATTTTGGTCAGCAAGAAGCAAGTAAAGAGGTGGAGGAAGTCGTGGTTCCTCACCAGAAGAAATGACCTCACAGAGACTTTGACTCTTCATGCTGATGCAGGTTATTAAAATGCCTGAGGACAAGCACCCAAACCCACCAGTTCTTTCCATCACTGGGATTTAAAACCAACTGTGAGCAGCTGGCAAGGCAAGGGCAGGGGTTATTCCACCTATTTTCTATGTCTTATCCATCCAATGCAAGCAAACAGCAGCTCTGCTGTGGGACTCTTGGATTTGCGGCCCACCATGGGCCAGGATTTTGCAGTGCTGGGGGCTCTGGGGACTCAGAACTAAAAGTTTGGCTCCACAGAGACTTAAAACCAGCCTTAAAACCTTTGTGATTGCTCAGGGAATGGTGTTAAAATGAATGGGAGACACACCATGGAAGAACTGCCCAAAGTGAAAAATGGATTGGTGATGCCACATGTGCCACATTGGATCCAGAGTTCTGCACCCGTTGCCTGCCTTTGTGTCACTTCCATGAGGATAAATTATGTCAGAAGGAGTAAAGTTTTTGTTAAAAATAAGCTAATTAATGATTTCTGAGACAGAGGTGTGAAAGGTGGAAAGTGTGAGACAATTTCAACAACTCCAGATCAGAAGAAACAAAGAAAAACATTTCAAAACACAAGGAGAGCAAAAAAAAAAAAAATAATTAAAAAAACAGGAAAAGAAAGGGTTGATTTTACATTATATACCATACTTCCATAGGCAATAATTTTCCCTGATTGAATTTAAAGTGCTCCCATAGGATTTAAATCATCTCTTTGACTTTATTTTTTTAATGTGATGTGATTGCCTGGATTTTGTGCTTTCGCTTTTGATTCACTTGAATTACTGTCACTTAGGAGAAGATCTCTGGTATCTCAAATATCTTGCTTGGTTCTTATCAGCCTTTTTTGCCACACAGTGCACAGTCAAATGTACCATCATTTCAGGAAACTCAGACACTGGCAGAGAAAAATAGGAAGTTTTCCAGACTATCAGTGTGAATATTCCTCCAGAACTGGAACTGAATCTAATGAACAAAATTAGTTTTGAGAGCTGAAAATGGCTAATATTATACTTAATCCATTTTTTAGCATCTTTCAACTTCTGCCTTTGGGCATGAAGGAGAAGTAAAATCTGCCTTCTTGATGACAATTTCTGCTGTGACTCTGACCAGAGTGGAAAAAACCTTGTGATAAAAATCCTGTGATAAAAACCCAGTGATAAAAACTCTGTGATAAAATTGTGACAAACTGTCAGTCCCTGCTCAGCTGGGGAGGTGGGAGAGCACGGCCACTTGGAAATGTGCCATTAAAACAACTCTGCAAAAGAAAATAGCGATCCTGGAAAAATGGCTTTTCCATGAAAACACACCCCAGATACATGGTTGAAGATATTCACCTCCCACAAATTTGATCTCCATAACAAAAGCTAAATTTGAAGAATATTTTGATGTTGCAGGAGCTCCTGTGCTTGGCCCATGGTAGGACCCTCCCTCACCATCCATAAGACCTAAGAAGACTTGCCACTGTCATTCCACCCATCCCATTTATTCACCATCCCCCTCTTCTCTTCCCTCGCACCATCTCCCCTACTCCTGCCTTTTCATCTACGTGAAGAACTTTCATGTGTGAAGAACTAACTGCCCTCTTCCAAGCTTCCTCTATTTCCCCCCCCTCTTCTAATTATCTTTCTCTGTCCTTAATCTGCAGAATTTCTTTGACAGAAATGCACATGAGCTGCTGCTGGAGGCTGGGCAGAGGGAGCTGAGGGCTCCCTGCTACAAGACAATAATCTCCAAACACCATCTGTGACCCACAGATAATTGCAGAGGTGGATGAAGCCAACAGCCCGTCTCCAGGCAGGGGCTCTGTGTATCCTTATTTTGTGCTCTTTCCTTTCTTCTCCTTCTCTTTGTAGCCTCTCTGATGCCTGCTATTTCCTCTGAAATTTTCAGCTGGCTGGATAAAGCATCCATGACTTGTCACACTGCAGACAGGGCAGAGAAATCTCACACTGCTCCAGGCTCAGATCTCCCTTTGCTCCACCAATGATGGAATCACAGGATTGGAAGTGACCCGGTTCCAAAGGAGAGGAGGGAGTGCTTTTCCCACCGGGTTTCTTTGATGAGCAGGGGAAAATTGGCAGCGGCAAGGACTTGGTGATGTAAACTGAGTTTTCTGAACCACTCTGATAAACTCCTTGCCTGGCACGGCTGCAAATACAGAAACCACACGCCTGTGACATGATGGCTCGTCCTCAAACCCTGACATCTGGGGACCACCACCCTGCAAAACCCGCAGGGAAGCAATGAAAACAGAACCTTACCTTGTGCAGAGGCTTGGTTTAGATGAGGGCTGTTGATAACTAGTCTCCCCTGCGATAGAAAGGAAAAAGGAGATAATTATCACTTTGCTGTGTTTCAGGAAGAACTGATTTCAGCTTCACAGACGAGTGGGAGTCTGGTCCAGAGACCACTGCAGTCAGTCAGCAGCCCCTGTGCCTGGCTCCACAGATGTGATGGCTTTAGCACATTTTGCACACATTATGAGGTGCTCATAGCTGTCTTCACAGAAAGCTGGAATAAGCCTTGGCTTCCCTCTGAGTTAAAGCAGAAATCTGCTGCCCCCTCATTTGGAGCCTGCTCTATCCAAGCCCTGTCCACTGATGCCAGATTTAGGATCAGTGAGGGATGAAAATGAATGGTCCAACCGAGAAATGGCAATTGCAGAATTGTTTGAAGCAGAAAGCCAGAGATATTGTCTGCCATAATTGTCCCAAGGATCGTGGGTATATGATACCCTTTGCTCAAGATTACATTAAAAAAGCAGAGGCAGTGACTGTAACAGCTTATTAATCAGAGAACTGTAGAGATCATAGTATATTCAATGGTCTTTGTGGATATCCACTCAGGATATTCTATGACCCAATGATTCTATGATTCCTGAGATGGAAGAGGACCACAAAGTTCATTGATCCAGCTCTGGGCCCTGCACAGACACCCCAACCATCCTACCCTGTGCCTCAGAGCATTGTCCAAATGCTCCTGGAGCTCTGGCAACCTTCAGGCTGTGTCCATTCCCTGGGGAGCCTACTCAGTGCCTGACACCTCTGGGGGAAGAACCTTTTCCCAATATCCAGACTAAATCTCCTCTGACACAGCTCCAGCTGTTCCCTTGGGTCCTGTCACTGGTCACAGAGAGCAGAGTTTGCAGCTGCCCCTCCACTGTCCTCAGGAGGAAATTGTAGATTGTGAAATCAAATAGCAATAGGTTACTGCAACTCATCTGGGCGCAATTTTAAAATCTGTTTACTTTGTTCCTGGTTTGGTTTGGCCCTGCTGCTGGAACTGGCAAATTGTCCATAGATCATTCCAAGTGAGCTGGGATGGAACCAGCTTGTTTTGGTGGATAACAGTTTGAAAATGGCCTTCACCCACCTTGCAGTGCCTATGGTGGGTGTTTGACCGCATCGGGTATTTTTATACATGTGCGAAAGTGGTGAAAGACAGACACAGAACTAAAAACACCTCGTGTTTTCAGCATGCACCACCCTTTGACCCCAGCTTAGCAGCAGTGTGGGGTGGGAGAGCCTGTTCATCTGCTGCCATTTCTCATTTAAGTGGAAGAAATTTGGATTTCCCCTGACAAGTGAGAGCCGAATGCCAGTGGCAAAAGAATAATGAATGGCAGAAGATGGTCAGTGATACTGTATTTATACTGATGGTGGCTCCTCTCCAGTGAGCTGGAGAGAATGAAATTTAGGAAAATAACATCTTCTTGGTCAATCTGACATCTGCTGTCATGAAAAATGGACTGAATAGCCGTGGGAGAACTCAGAAATGAAAGTAAAGGAGTGAAAAACATGTCCAGCTGCTATAAAAAGCATTGATTTGTAATTCCTCCCTTCTCCCAGGGCTCAGGATGGTCTTCACATGAGAGTTGCACCTCGAGTTTCTCTTGTGCTGGCTGCTGGCTGCAGTGCTGGCAGGGGCAAGGAAAGACAAAACAACTTCATGTCCTTTGGACAGCAAGAGAGGTGAAGTGACTTAAAAAGTTTAAACGAGAAGTTTGTCATTTGAGGTCTCCTAAATCCTTCCCCAGTTCCTTCCTGCTCTGTGTCCATGCCAGCAGAGGCTGAGGGAATGCAAAGGGGGCAGCAGATGCCCAGAATTTCTGATTCTCAGCTCACCCCAACACAGATTGGCTGCTGACCCTCTTTACTGAACCCGCTGAGGACTCACAGTGGTGAAGTTTCCATTGTGGTTTGCAGCTTTGAGTTTTAGTTTGAATCTGACCCATCTTGCAAGTCAGCAACATCAGCCTGGGTTTCAAAGTACTGATGAGAAGATATTTCAATACATGGTATTTTAGGGGTTTTAAATATACAGAGCTTCCTCAGAGCCCTTCCCACCCCTGTCCAAAAGGGATCAGCTGGGAGGACCAGGTTTCCCAGAGAAGCTGTGGCTGCCCCATCCCTGGAAGTGTCCAAGGCCAGGCTGGAGATGGACCTTGGAGCAACCTGGGATAGTGGAAGCTGTCCCTGCCCATGGCAGGGGGTGGAACAGGATGAGCTTTCAGGTTCTTTCCAACCCAAATAATTCTGTGATTCTGTGATTCTAAATATTGCCTGCATAACTCCAGATATCAACTGATCTGTGAGGAGGATCCCAAAAGGACACAAAACCACAGGCTTACCTTGGGTGGGGCAGGAGGAGGTTTGCCCTTGGTTTTTGGGTTGCCTCCAGAAGTGTGTTTCTCATTGGGCATCAGCTGGGTTTTGCTGCCAAACAACCCCATCCTGGAAGGAAGAGCAGAAATTGTTTTTAATGAGACTGGTTTTGGGGAAAGGTGCAGGCACTGAGGGGCAAAGTCTTTGAATTCATGAAGAATAAGCTGGAGAAAATCAGAATGCAGGATGATGGGACAGTGAAGAGAGGAGTTGAAAACCATCCTGTCTACAGTCCTCTGTAGAGAACTCCATGATTTCTGTTCTCACATGACTCTGGTGTTTCACACTTCGCAAATGAGGTTCAGACAGGCACTCTAAGTCACCAAAAAGACAAGAAAAAGAGGCTCAAATGACTGCTTTGGATAGGACCCCTCTCCAACTCAGAGATCCCCATCTGATATCGAACTTGCTCCAGAGCTGGGTGATGCCAGAGGGATGAAGATGGATTTATCTACAGCCCTTTGCTGAGCTGTTCAGCTGCACCAGGGCTTCAGGAGGGTCACACAGTCCCTGGCCAGAGAACAAGTCACCTCAGGCAGCTCAGGGCTTCCTGCAGCTCCTGTCCTCCCACGCAGCAGGGCCAGCACGCAGATGTGGCCATGCCGTGCACGGAACCAGTCCCGCTGTTCCTCACGTTTCAGCAGCACAGACTCACACTTGGTTTGTCCAGGAAGCCACAGGACCTCTCTGGCCTTTTGGAATACTGTAAGAAGTTTAAAGAATGTGGTGCAGCCTGCACCTATCCTGCCTGTAAAGTGTGGGTTGAGGGCTTGTCTCATCCACCTGCAGTACTCTGGTACTTTTTGATGTGCTCTGGGTCCTCACAAGGTGTGGTTCTCCCAGATATCTTGGGTTAGGTTTCCCTCTATCCTACAGACCACTCAGACCTCCTGGACACCCCAAGGATCACTAGACACAAAGGAATCAAACCTTTTCCATGGATCATCATCTGGTCTGCATTAAGGTTTCCAAACTTGGGCATGAGGACTGTTTGACTTTCATCCTAGAAATGTAATTTCAGCTCTGGTCTGGAATTCGAGGATAATAATGGGTCTGGGTAGCCAAAATGGCCAAACTCTTCTTGGAGCCTCAAAAATGAAGGAGCAGACAAAGTCAACATTGCTGAAGTGCAACATCCAGTGCCAAAGTCTGTCCCTCCCCTGCTTTGAACCAAAGGCTTTGGAAGGTGTGGGCTGCATGCCCAAAACCCCCCCAAAAATTAAACCCTGAATATTCTTAGCTGTGCAGAGATACAGCGACTCCTATTCCTGCCAAAATACCTCAAGGTCTGCAGTAATCATGGAGGATCAGGGACCTCAGGTCCAGGGACACTCCCCAAATGTCAGTCTGGCACTGTCTCTTGGTAGTCAGATTCCAACCAGCATGTTCAGAAAAGCTCCCAGCAAGCCAGACTCACAGGGAAAAGTATTCCAGTAAAAGCAACTTTTTTTTTTTTTTTTATTTGCTTTCTAGCACAGATCTAATATTTCAAAATCTGGGATCCTAAAATAAGGTTTCTAATGAAGCCACCACAATATTTTAAGCTTTTTCTTTTTTAAAATGTCTTCTCCCTTCTGCTTTATTTTTATTATTACAGATAAGGTGTGCAAAATAGAAGGAATTGGTGAAATATTTCAGGATAGCCTGATACACTTTCCCCTCATCCAAAACTTTTTAGTCTCTGAGATTTCCTTTGACCTGGGTGTACAGATGGCCCATCCATCTGTCCCAGGCCTCAGCTCCACTCCAGGCACTGACAGCACAGTCAGAGGGGGAGTTTCACCTATTAAATCAACCAGAGTAGCTCCTGCAGCAATTTCATTTTTATTTGGCAGCCTCCAGGTTCTACCCAGAGCTTGCTCTGCTTAGCAGATCTGGTGGTGCAATGGCACATGATTTCTTAGGGGAGCTTTTCCTACTTTTCCACTCACAACTTTGTGCCAGGATTTCAGATTCTGGATCATGAGTTTTTTGCCATGAGAGTGGCTTGAATTTTCTTTTTTCTTTTTCCTTTTTTTTGTCTTCTTTTTTTTCTTTTTTTTTTTTTTCAGCAGCAGGGAAGAGCAAGGTATCATTTAAAGTCAAGGCTGGATGATGGATACGTTTCAGCTATCACTCATAACCAACTGTGAAAGACAGAAAATCCACCCACAGGTTTGGCATTGATTTGTCGTCCTTATTACAGTCTCATTGGAAAATCCTGGGATCTTTGATATACTCTGCTCTCAAATGAGAGATAATTCATGCAACTGCCATACTTTTGGCAGATTTAGGGAATGTGAGATACAGCACGAGTCAGCAATTTGCTTTGACTGCCAGTTGTGTCACAAGGATGAACTTATGGGAGGATTGACAGATCATCTACAGGATCAGGGATGCTTCTTCTGGGGTTTTCAGTTGCTCTCAATGCGTGATGGCAACGAAAGATATTTTGGCCATCAAATATATCCTCCCACACACATCCTCCCTCTCCCCTTCCGCTCTGTGTCAGGCAATGTAATTCGTCCAATCATAAGAACACCAGGTGCTCACATAATTAACGGAATACATTTTAAATATTATTATTATTATTATTATTATTATTATTATTATTATTATTATTATTATTATTATTATTATTATTATTATTTTGCAATGATTTGGGGGCCTGCAAAAGGGTAGAAAATGCTGTTGGAGACTGGACCCTCTGGACTACCTGATCTTCCAAGAGATGGAAGGCAGCTTCTGAATGGGTCTTCACCCTGGCAAGGACACCTGCAGGACATCCAGCCCAAAGATGGGGAACTTTTGGGTGGGTGAGCAAAAGCTCTCAGTTCTGGTCAAATACAGAGATAAATCCTAAAGTAGTTCCATAGGTGCTTTGTGAATTCTGCAGGGCTAAAGACTCAAAATCTGTACATTCCAAGCTGAACTTGCTTACATTGTAATACTTTAGTTCATAATCTGTTGACCAAGTCTGAGACTAAGTGGAGTGAGCCACACTTAGAGTTCTTTAAGCAGTTTAGAAAGCGAGGAGTTCTCATGACTCAACAGGAGAAACTACAACCTGGTGATACTATAACCATTGCAATAGATGATGGAGGTATTATTTTGATATTCATTGGCAATATTTATTGTATTATCTATAAATCTAATCACAATCATCCACAGCATGACTGTGTCCTGCTTCTCCCACTGGGCCAAGAATCTTCCTTCAACTACTCTGGTACCCAGTGGTGGTACTGGTGGGACAAAATGGGAAAGGCCTGGAGGAACATCAACCTCAGCAAGTCCAACCAGGGGCTTGGGGCCATCCCATAGGGATATTGCAGCCATTCCTGCACCCTGCTGAGACTGGGAACACCTCTCTGCAGCCTTGCACAGGCTCAGCTTTGTCCCCATGCACGTGTCGGAGACACAGCCGTGCAAAAGCAGCTCAGAGAGGGGAACAACACAGCCCACCTCGAGTCAAGCCTCCCACAAAGGTCACTCGTTCCCACCCATGCACAGAAGGGGCTTGAACAGCTCTGGAGATTCACAGTCCCTACAAAATCCACCAGTCCCAACTCTCCCAGTTGCCTCCGACACCTTTGGCAGCCAACACCACCATCCTTTGGGCCAGCAGGTGTTTTACAAACCCCAAAATAGTCCTGCAGACAAATGTTGCTGGATACAGCGAGCTGCTGGTTCCCATGTCACAGCTGGTGGAACCTTCGATCGTTAAAAATTAATTTTATTTTCAAAAAAAAAAGGCGGCTGAGTTGAGCGTAGGTCATGACCATGTGTTTTGCTTCTGATTAATGCTTTTAAAAATTACCTTCACAAGAAAAAACAAATGAGAAAAGCCACTTAGAGTAGTTCTCCCACCCTGTTTTTACTTTTTTTTCCAGTGGAAAGGAGTGCTGGAGAGAGCACAATAACTCATGAAACTATGGAAATTTTCTTTTGTGAATTTATAGTATTTGACATCTAAAAATGTTGGTTTTATTTAATAACTAAGAGGAGGGGAAGTTTTTTTTCTTCAAGCCTCCAAAACAAGTTATTTTTAAAGTGACCAAAAATCAAAGCAGAGCAAGCAGAACAAAAAAGTTTTAAGGCAACACAAAGCTTTTCCATATCCCTCTTCATCAGGAATGGAGTAATAGGACAAGCAGTACAGAGTTTAAACTGAAAGAGGGGAAATTTAAGTCTGACACACAGAAGAAATTCTTTCCTGTGAGGGTGGGGAGGCCCTTGCTCAGGGTGCCCAGAGAAGCTGTGGCTGCCCCTGGATCCCTGGAAGTGTCCAAGGTGAGGCTGGACAGGGCTTGGAGCAATCTGGGGTAGTGGAAGGTGTCCCTGCCCATGGCAGGGGGTGGATTGAGATGATCTTTAAGGTCCCTTCCCACCCAAACCATTCCAGGATTTTATGATTCTATATGCATAAAAGCATTTAGCAATAAACAGCTTCAGAAATAAAATTATGGACTTCTTGGGGTAGTCCTGTGCAGGTCCAGGAGCTGGGTTCGATGATCCTTATGGGCCCCTTACAACTCAGGATATTCTACAATTTTACGAGTCCAGCTTTAGCTGCTGCTAGGTGACAAGTAAAAAATATTAGATGTTCCTGGAAGAGCCAAGCTGAAGAAGCCAATAGACACCAGGACAAGAAGCTCTGTGGTGCAGCCAGCCCTGAATTTGTAGGATAAACCTGCAGGTCACAGGAACACCAGATGCATGGGCAGAACCTCTAAAACGGGCTGAGTGCCCACGTTGGGGAATGATAGAAAGCAATTTGAGCAGCCTTCACAGAGGTAGTTGAGTTGGCATTTTGGCTACAGAGAGGTGGGTGCAGGTTCAAGTATTTCAGCAGGAATGAGTCAAAAGGAGCTCTTCAAAGATCATAGAATCCCAGAATATCCTAAGTTGGAAGGAACCCACAAGGATCATCAATCCAGCTCCTGACCCTATCCAACACATCCCAACACTCCCACCCTGTGCATCCCTGAGAGCATTGTCCAAACACATCTGGAGCTCTGGCAGCCTTGGGGCTGTGACCATTCCTAGGGGAGCCTGTTCAGTGCCTGACACCCTCTGGGGGAAGAATTTTCCTTAATATCTAACCTAAACCTCCCCAGAGTCAGTTTCACACCATTGCCTCAGGTTCTGTCATTTCAAAGCTTTGCTCATCTTATTTTTATAGCGAGACAACCTGCTGCCATTAGCTGCTTTCCTTTACCAGGGCAAAAGAGATCTGAAGTAATTTTTGATGAGAATCCAGCATCTTCTGCAAGAGGGATGTGGAGGACACTGACAGGCAGCCTTGGGAGTGCATGGGCGGGTATAGGAAAGGAAACAAGACCAAATCGAGCAGAAAAGCAGAAGTCTTGGCTCACCATTTGCCTCAACCCCATGAAACTGCCATGGAAAAAGAGGTTAATATTGAAGTAAGCCAACAGAGTTTCACTCTGAGGGCAGCTCCAAAAAAACCCCCTAAGCCTACTGAAATCACAAAATTACCCCCTTTCCATCCAGATTCTGTGGTGGGTGCAACAAAGTGTTTTCACAGTTTAGCAATGTCAGATATCTTAATTCATTTTAAAACTTATGAATGTCTGTCTATTAAAGAACATATTTTTAAAAGGAAATGGGTTCAAAAAACCTAAAAAAAAATTACTTTGAAAATGCAGATCTAGCCTATTATGAAGACTTTTAAATGCTGGATTTCTCTTTGCAAGTCCTCCCCTGTCCTGAAAGAATTGCTGAAATCAATTCACTTCAGATGCAATAATTTAAGTATTCCAGATTTGCATTTTTGCAACAGCGAGAAGCGAAAAAGTTCAGAAAAAAAATATCCTCCAGTTCTCAGTGGAGCACAGTTCTCTTTTCCCTCAATAAAATAGCTCTTCAGAACATTTCCTGACCTGGCACCCTTGGATTACTTTGCAAGACACAAAATTGAAGAATTACTGAAGATCTTGATGGATCAGCTTCTTAAATAAGAAGGAAGATTTGCTACTGAAGCAGTTTTTGCTGTGACCATTTTCTACTTCTGCTGGGTTTCAGTCAAGTCCTTTTTAGCTCATATTTTGAAATAATTTGCAGCTTTGTTGCTAAGAAGAGGTAAGAAGACAGCTCCAAACCAATGTGCTGTGCTATAAAGAGCACTGAAACCATGAACAAGGTCTTTCTCAGAGGCAGAAGGTGGAGGCTACAGCCATCCTCTGTGATATGGTGGCCAAAATCTGGCTACCCCATCCCTGGGAGTGTTCAAGGCCAGGGTGGATGAGTCTTGGAGCATCCTGGGAGAGTGGAAGGTGTCCCTGCCCACGGCTTTAAGGTCCTTCCCAATCCAAACAAAACCATTCTGTGATTCCATGATTCCAGCACTGCAGGAAGTCCCTCTGAAGAGCTGGAGAGCCCAGAGCAAGAAGCATCGTGGTTCTTGCTGGGGAGTGAAGCAGATGTTGGGTTTCCATGTTGCATCCTCACTGGAGAACAGGGAATATCCTACTGGCAGCTTTCAGACCCCATTCCAGTCCTGATCTTTGTTGTATTTGTGCAATGAAGACTCTGTCAAGCACTCTGGTCCTTGTCAAAGGTCCTTGAAGGGAAGGTGAAGAACCCCCAGGAGCAACCAGGCTCTCCCACTGAGATGAGGTGCTGATGTTGGGGCTGAGCCATCATAAAACCTCTCACACCTGAAGAACCCCAAAGCATCTGTAGCTGCCTCCTTCTCATGGCCCCATCCTCCTCCTTCCCCATTCCAGTGCATCCCATCCCCCTGGCTTGGACTCTCTCCAGGTCCCAGTCTTGAGCACAGCCAGTGTGGCCAAATTGCCTTGGAAATATCTGTTCCCTGGCAGCCCAGGGCAGATGAACAAATCTGGGAGCTTTGTGATTTATCCCAAAGTGAGGGGTACACATTTCAGGAGAGAGATCGAATCCCACTGGCTTCTTTTAGGATCTCCTGCTACAATCCAAGCCAGCTTTCCATTTATATTACCATTTATATCTACCCTAAATTTTCCATTTTTCTTAGGCCACGATTTGCAGGTGAACCTGGCCCAAGCAAGCGAACCAAGCAGAAAATCCATCTGCTCCAGGCCTTTCTGAAGAGCTGGGACAATCTATGGGAGAAGATTGTGTGAAGCTGGGGGAGGTGTGGGAGCGCACCAATTTCCAGAACCTTGAGTTTAAGCAGACGCAGAAAGTCTTTTGACAGGGAATTTAAAAAATAATAAAGAGAAGAAGATAATAAAAGCTTCTTTCTCATTCCAGAAGAAGAAAACAGCCTCCTGTTGCCAGAGTGGTCATTCCCTAATCAAAACATCTGTCTGGAGGAAAAATGGCTGCTTACATTGAGCTTTGCATCCCGCTGGAAGCCGACAGATGCTCGGCTGGGCTGCAGGAGGCTGCGGGCCAGGAAACAGAGCCAGGGATCAGGGTCTTGGAGAGGGAAAAAGCAGGAGGGTAGACTGCTTTTCCTACCTCCCTTCATGCTTCCCTCATGAGCTCAGCCCAGGCAGCAAGATGGGATGTCTGCTGGGAATGTCTCTGCAGGACTCAGGGGAAGTGGGATGCACTGGAGTGGGCATGGAGGAGGAGGATGGGTCCAGGAGAACGAGGCACATCCCTCCGGGTACCTGCAGCCACCCTGGGGTTCTTCAGGTGGGACAGGTTTTATGACAAAACTGCACTGTCCAACAGCACTTCCTGCAGAGCCTGGAATTTCCATCCAAATTTCAACTCAAACCTCTCTCTGCCCAGTGTTGGTGTGGGCCAAATTGTGGATGGGTGAGCTGGGGCACAGCAGGGAGAAATCCCCTCTGCAGGCCACCCCTATCTGACATCCAAACCCTATGGAAGTGGGCACAGGCTGTGGTCCCTTGGCCAGAATCCTGATGCTCCATTCCACTGCATTTGGAGGACACATCACAGGAATCTGTAGGGATGTGGGGAGGTCCTGGCCCTCCCAGCCCTGTGAACATGAGGAGATGGATGGGCTCCACACCTTTGTATGTGGTCACCCAAACTTCTTCCCTGGGCAAGGCCCTTCCTGGAGGCCCTGCATCCCAGAGGATGACTTTTCCTAGGAAGAGGACAGTATTTTTTAGGACCAGGAGGAGAAATGAACCTGGTGGCAGGCTGGTGCTCAGGAGTGCAGTTCCTTGGATCAGGTCTCAGAGGGAATGATGCTCCCTCCCACCACATCAGCAGAGGCAAAGGGCTGTAGGGAAGGATGTACATTCCAATTCCCCACCTGAATACCTCCAGCTGCATGACAGGAATAGCAATGGGGTGCCAGAGCACTTCCCTACTCATCACAGCTGTGTCCAGCTCCTGTCAGCCTTCCCCACACATAAATCCTCTCTTTTCCCCTCCAGGCCCTGGGAGAATGGGGGGGGATGAGAGTGCCAGGATGTGCACACCTGGCACTTCTTTGTCCTCCCCTCCTTTTGCAGCAGACCAAGGTAAAAACATCCCTGCAAACCATCCCTCAGTGCCGGATCCAGCAGGCACTGGGAAGTGCCTCCATCATCTCCTTAACCCACAGATTGTGGGGAGAGGAAATAGGACAAGGAGGAATGGGAGGGTGGATGAAGACAGAGAAAAACCTGCTGGGCTTCTCCCCACCCTCAGGGGAATGTGGATGGGGGTGGGCTGTGCCCGACTTGCCTGCTTCCCACGCTGCTGCTCCGGGGGACACGATCCGAGGATGCACGAGCCACTGGTCGGACCCATGACAGATGCTCCATGGGGCTGAAGGCCCTTCCCAAATTTTTATTTCAGAGTTCTCTGGCTTCCACCACATCCACACCATCCACGAGACCGACAGCTTTACACCCCCAGACCGCAGGAGCAGCCTGGTTTTGCAAATGCTTTTAATGGGATTTCTTTTTTTAATCAGGTCTTTGTGTCAGAACTGACTCTTTTCTCCCCCCCTAAGGATTCTTTGCTCTATTTTGCTTATAAAAATGATCACCTGGGAGGGGGGTGGGAGTTGCACTTCCCAGACAACCTGGCCAATGAAAATAACAATGAGGAAGGAGAGAAACACAAAGAGAATTCAGACACAAACCCCAGCAAATGCCACAGGCTATTAGCAGCTGTCATTAAAAGCAGCAAAAATGACTGTGAATGGATTGCACTTCCACTATGCAAACCACCAAATTTTAGGAAACAGCCCAACAAACAGGCTTTGAAATGATCTTTCCTTTTTGTCACTAAAAAAAGACCTTTTACTGGTGAAACACATCTTGTTCCAGCCAGCTCCATCCCTCTATGAACCTACTCAACCATAGCAGCGTGGTCTAACGAATAAAGACCTGGTCAGGGACTTGTGGGTGGCTCTGAGGAAGTGACTTTCTCACTTTGCCTCAGCATGTTCAATTGAGAGACTGAAACTCTGTCCTGGGAGATAAATGTTGTATAAGAAGCAGGATTTGTTTCTGTAGAGGCTTCCCATGGTGAATGGGTAATGAGCCAGCTCTTCTGCGGTGTTTTCAGAGTATTTTCTTCAGCTGTTGCAAACACAAGGCCCCCAAAAACCACCATGTACACCTCTGTGGGTAGTTTCATGGCGTCATCTTTGCGTTGTAAGCGGCAGCAGGAGGGAAAAGGACGCTTGGTCTCAGCCAGCTCGAGGCTGGGATGACCTCACATCGTTTACACTTCAGCTGTCCCCACTGAGCAGGACAAACACGAGCCAACATCTGCCGGGAGTGATGCACAAGCTAAAGGTCACCCCACGCTGGTGATGTTGTTTACAGGAGGAAAAAGCTTCACGGGGCAGATCTGAGCTGAGGTCATGGCAGAAGACCTTCACCAGCCACAGGACACAAGGACAACAAGAGGGTGGCTGAGGACACCGTGATGTGTGAGGTGGGGGCAGCTGCTCCAGGGTGCACGTGGCTGCTGGCCCTCTGGAAACATGGGATGGGAATCAGCTCTGCAGCAGTGCTCCCGACAAAGGAAGACAACCCCATGGAGGGCTGCAAGGCTGTCTGGGCCTACGGGTCCTTGGGGGTCTCACATCACCCTGGAGGGTCAGCTCAGAATCCCAGAATCCCAGAATCCCGGAATCCCAGAATCCCAGAATCCCAAAATCCCAGAATCCCAGAATCCCAGAATCCTAGAATGATTTGCAATTGGAAAGGGCCTCTAGAGATCACCCAGTCTAACTCTCTTGCTAAGGCAGGATCACCTGTAACAGGTGACACAGGAACACAACCAGGTGGGTTTGGAATGTCTTCAAAGAAGAAACTCCATGCCCTTCCTGAGCAGTTGTTTCAGTGCTCTGACACCCTCAACATAAAGAATTGCTTCATCATGGTTGAGGTGGAATTTCTTGTGGTTTATTTTATGTCTATTTCTGCTCATCCTGTGGCTGGGCACCACTGGAAAGAGCCTGGCACCATCCTCTGACATCCTCCAAGCCTGGGGGGCACTGAAGGCAACCAGGACAGACATCCAGCCCAGCAGGCCTCAACCAGGTGTGCCTGCTCTTAGAGACACAGAAATGAGGAAGCCCTTGCATATTTACCAAACTTCCCCCTTGCCAATTCCCATTTTCCCTTCCCAATTCTCCTCCAGCTAAGGGCAGGGGATGAAGGTGGAGCTGCTCAGGTTTGGTGCTGGGGGAGAAAAGGGCAGTGTCAGGTTAGGTGGAGTGCTTTGAGCTTCGGGACAGGGCCACACCATTTGGTGGGCGACCTCTTGTTGCTAAATGAGCTTCACTTCCTACCCCTATGAAAAGGGAAGTTGCTCTTTTAGAAAGCTGCTGTCACACACCGCCGAGGTGGGAAGGAGGAGCTACCACGAGGTGCAGCAAAGGCTGAGCACTGCAGTAGTGTCTGCCAAGTCATCCTGGGAGCAGGGCAACAGCGTGGCAGCTCCAGAGAGAAACCTGCTTCTGATCTGACACACATTCCTGCTGCTGACAGCGGGGAAACCCAGCCGCTGCCGCCGCCTGCTGCAAAGGCTCTCCCAAGAACAAGAATTAAAAATAAAAATGATTGGATGCGGTGTGGTTTGCCTACTGCATCCCAGGGAGCTTTTTCAGGTATCTAAAGTATCCTGTGTATCACTTGGGGTCATCCCTTCATCCTTGGGCCTCCTCTGTTTCCTCCAGCCTGGGGATCTCATGGCCACGAGATGGAGCTTCCTCAGCCAGGGATGTCATCTGAAAGCTGCTGGAGGGGGAACCCTGAGAAAGCTTGTGTAAAAGGGCACTAAAAAGGGAAAAAGTCTCTCATTTGCAGCTCAGAGTCACTCCAGATAGGCTCCATCTGTCCCTGGTTGCCCAACCTGAAAGCACAGGCTGTGATCTCACCCAGCCAAGCAGGGTCTTTCTGGTGGTGGCTTCCACCCTGTTTTCATACGCCAGCCCCCAGATGTTCTCCAATGTCTTTGCAGGCCCCTACATGAGTGTGAAATCATGGAATTACAGAATCACAAAATAGTTTGGGTTGAAAGGGACCTTAAAGATCATCCAGTGCCACCCCCTACCATGGGCAGGGACATCGTCCACCATCCCAGGTGCTCCAAGCCCAATCTCCATCCTGGCCTTGGACACTTCCAGGGATCCAGGGGCAGCCACGGCTTCTCTGGACACCCTGTGCCAGGGCCTCCCCACCCTCACAGGGAAGAATTTCTCCCTAATACCCAATCTAAACCTACTCTCTGTCAGTTTGAAGCCATTTCTGGGAACCCACAGCCCGCCAGGATGACCCCACAGCCAGAATTGTGCAATGGTGGCCCCTGCACGGCCTCGTTGTGCAGCAATGTCCATCCCATGGCATTTTATCCATTTCACACTGACACAAAGGCATTCTTGTTGGGATTTCTGCTGCAGAAGCAACTCCAGTTTTGAACTGAGCCCACTCAGAGGCTGAAGGTACCTCTGCTTTCCCAGCTGGCCCTCAGGACTGCTTCCCCATCCTGCTGCTGCAAAAGCTGGGCAGCTCATTTCCTCTAGACTTTGTTTTCATGGGCTGGCCAAGCTTTTCTCTTCCCTTTTAGGAATGAGTAGTGTCTTTTACCGTCAGAACCTCCCTGTTCCCACTCCTGTAGCAGATGAAAAGCTTATTTACAGTGTCCTGCTGCTCTTGGAAGACGCTGATGTGTTTCAACCAACCCACCAGACTCCATTTTGAGAGTTCATTTTCAGAATTCTCCGAGGACTTTTTGAATGCTGAGGCAGCATCTCAACTACTAAAACAGGCAATATTTGGGTTCCTCCCCTTCTTAAAAATTTGGTGGCTGCACCCAAACCCCATATGATCCCCATTCTACAGGAGCTGGATTTTATTTGTGCATGTATGTTTGTTATGCTTATTTAAAGTCCATCCTGATTTCACTGGCCTTCTTGTCGGATTTCTACTTTGCAAGACACAGGCTATCCTTTTTTCCCTGATTTGAAGGAAAACAGAGAATTTTCCCTAATGCCATCCCTGTGTTTGGGATAACACTCAGACACAGGCACCAGGTACCAGCTCACCCCGAGTGCAGGGTGAAGATGGGCTCCCTCTTGTTTCACTACCATTATTTACTATTAAATCCCATTGGTTTTGCAGGGATCTCTCCAGAGACTGGGATGAAAATGCAAGTTTTGCAACTGGGAGATATTCTGCCAGTAATTGCCACAAAGAGATTTTGTCTGCAGCCCGTGAGGAAAAGCCTTTTTGGACGGAGAAAGTGACTCCTACAGAGGCCAGTCCTCCCTGCCAAACTTGTCCTACACTCACAACATGACTATTCTTGACTACTTGCAGCAGCCAAAACCCTGTCTCAATGTTATTTCCTTTCTGATGCTCGTAAAGAAAGAAGGAACCCATTACCCTTATCCAAAATTAGAAGATTAACTCAATTTTCAGAATTAAATAATACCAAAACATCCTTATGGTGCTTGAAGGAGACAGAAATGTGGCAGAACAAAGCCAAACCTCGCAACCAGGTTTGTTAAAAAAAGTCATTATTTATGGCACTGAATTGATGAGGCTGATCCACTCTCAGGTAACCTCACATTTGATTTGACCTGAATTTATTGCCTCAGAGATGGAAGAAATCTTATTTCCTAAAATTTATTGCTTTGCCAGTGTCCATCCTCTGCCTGGCACCAGCAGTACTGCACTAAAATAACCAGGATTTCTTCTCACCTGGTTAGGACCAGTCTTGTACAGAGTCCTACATTCCCTTCCACTCACAGTTATTATTCCTTGGCAGACCACTCAGTGACTTTTAGAGTGCTTTTTCCAACTTTTTCACTGCAATTTTCAGGGGAAAAAAAAGCATTCCATGGGAAATCACCACCTTTCAAAAGGTTCTGTCACACAAACACCATGAATATTGGCACTTTTTACTGGAAAAAAAGAATAATAATTGTGCAGGTTTGCTGCATTAATGTCTCAAGCAGCTGTGCTCTTCTTCCTCTGTTTCTAAAATGGGCAAAGCCAAATATGCAAGAGACAGCCAGGAAAAAGTCGAGATAAAAGTCAATTTAAAGCTTTTTTATCAATTTCTCTGCCTGCTGAGATTGGCATCTCTTCTCCCTCTTTCCATCATGCATTAAAGGTGACGCCTTGATTTTTCCACAGGTCGAATTTAACCCCTATTCAAAGCCCACTTCTCAATCATCATCCTCCAACAGACATGTTTTGATATGTTCTGCCCCAAGTTTCATGGTTCTGAGTCGTTCACAAACCCCTGGATGCCACCAAGGCTCAGGTGTTGGGCAAGGAGCTGTCTAGGCTGAAAGAAGTCCAGCAGTTCCTCTGTGCCAGGCATTTTGTTACTGTTTTTCTTTCCCACCCCAGGTTTCATGGAGAAGAGGGACCTTCCATAAATGAGGAAAGACCATCCTGTAGTAAATTGGGACCATGGGGCACGGGGCCAAGCACCTCTTTTGCCTCTTGGCTATAAGGTCCCCTTATCAAGGGACAAAGAGCTTTTCACCCAACCTTCATCCACAAAAATCATTCCTGATTCTGCCATCACCAAGGCAGATTCCAGACCAGACATCCTGGACACTGAGTAATTTTCATTCCTCTCTGCTCATTAAGTAGCGAAGAATTAATTTGTGAGCCATGTGTTTATTATTTCTGCTGTGTGTCCTACGTGCCTGACACACAGGACCCCAGGGGTGCTGCTCCCTGCTTTTTGATCAGTAACACATTCCACAGCTTCCAGAGGAGCAGAAATCGTCAGTGAGATTGGGTCAAATTTGGAAAATTATTTCATAAGTACGTAAGTAAAAAAATAAAGAGGGGGAAATGCAGGGGGATGATTTTGAAAAGCCCGTTTCAGTTCAGAAGCCACGTGTATTACACAGGGTGGCTGAAATGTAGGACAGGCACCACAAAGGTCATTAATCTCAGAGACCCCCTAACTTGTACTTCAAAACTTTCAGCGATGGAAAATCCCACTGCTTCCTGTCAGACTATCCCACCCCTCCAATTCCCATAGCCTTAAAATTATTTCCTGATGACCACCACTAATTTCCTTCACTGACAGACTCATGACTGCCTATCCCATCCATGGTGAATGTCCCATCCCTGGAAGTGTCCAAGGCCAGGCTGGATGTGGCTTGGAAAAACCTGGGATGGCAGAAAGTGTCCCTGCCCATGACAGGGAGCTGGAATGAGCTGACCCTTAAGGTTCCTTTCCAACACAAACCATTCCATGATTCCATGGTGGAGTGCAAGTTTATTCCTTCCTTCTTTGCTGTGTCTCCAGCAGATGAAGCAAAATCATTTCTTGCAGTAATTCCACACAGTTCACCCTTCCCACACCTTTGCTCAGCCATGTCCCTCTCCTTCAGGCATTTATCACTGGGTTTGGAAGTTTGAATAGGCAAGGCTACAATGTTTTTGAAATTAAGACTGACCAGCATTAACAAAGAAAAAATTACTCTGTAAAACCATGGGAACATTGTTCTCCTGCTCAGTTGCAGCTTCTTCTTAGAATAAAATATAATTAAACCCCATTTTTTTCACTTCAACACAAGGAGCTGCTCTGGTTTGGGCTTGGCTGTTGGTGGTGTGGGGAGAGATTTTTGGCTGGATATTGTGATGGATTTAAACCTGGTATGGAAAACAGGCTGACCTGTGAGAAGCAAATGCCTTGTCCAGCAAGAAATATTGGAATTCTGGTTTATATTCCTGTTATGTTTAAGCAAGAACCGTGACCCTGCACAGCCTGTTTTGTCCAGTGATGTCGAGTGGTGCAACTGCTCCTTCCACAAGCAGCATCAGGACCCTGGGGCTGTAATTTGTTGCCAAGACCTCTGTGAGGGGGAATTTCATCCTTTTTTACCCGTCCCAGCTACTTAATCTTTCAATGTGGAGTCAGCCTGATGAAAAACGCTGTCTTGCACCACATGGAATTAAGACATGGATGGAAACTTTGGGGCTGGCAAGGATTCCAGCAGGATTTAGCCCCAGGTGTCCTGAAAGATATTTTGCCTGTGATAGAACACCCGCAGGAAATGACTGGATACAAGAGAACTCACCCACATGGAGGCAATGCTTGGTTGCCTCCAGAGGCTCGTGAACAGTGGAGGAGCAGTGAGGAAACTCCTTTTTTAACACAGATGGAATGGGAAGAATGAGGGGAAGGAAGGGCAGCAAATAATGGTGAACCAACAGCGTGCCCAGGAGCTCCTAACTCTGCTCAGCACATCCCTGAGATCCCTGTGAAATCCATCCATGTGAACCCCCACTTTCCACACCTGCTTCAGATGACAAATAGCCTGAGCTATTTCTGAAAATATCCTCAAGGTCATTTTTGGATGCTGGTACACCCATCAAGGTGCCACAGAGAATTAAAAGTTGAAATACAGATCAGGAAGAAAGCCACAAAGCAGAAATAAAGGAACTGATAGCCATGTTTGAAAGGGACACACAGCCCAAATTATGAGGGAATGGGATGCCCATCCTGGAATATTGTGGGTTTAGTTAAGAGGAGCTGGAATCACACCATCTAAGCTGAAAGCCCTGCGTTTTACAGCATCCCAGAACACTTCATGCTGATTAAATCGAACATGGGAATTTGTTGGAAGAGAAGATGAAGAATAATCAGCAGTACTTTTGCAAAATTGTCACTTAAATATGCCTTGGGTGTTTCCTCCTCCGCCATAAAATTCAGGTTTTGACTTTGCAATCCTCATGGGGCAGCAATAGCCCTGTATCAGCAGAACAAAACAAGAATGAGCCAGAAGGGTTTTTTCACTGACTTTCGGGTACCAGTATAATGAAAAGGCTGCAGGAGGTCTGAGAGAAGAAAGCAGAATATGAACAAGAAACCACAAGCTCTGCAGCCCTCAAATGTTCTGATAAAAATGACTTAAACCTTGATGGAATGACTGACCGAGCATATTAATGACAGCTGCCCTGCAGCTGTCCTTTTTTTATTCCTCATTTCCATCTGCCTCCTCCATCCCCAGCACGTACCCGAGCTGGGACCATGTGCTCTGCATGTAGCAGGAACCCTCACTGCTGGCTGTGTCCTGGTTTTGCGCTGTTAAAGATTCATAATCACTTAAATATCAGAGCAGCCCATCATGAGAGGCAAGAAACAGCCCCAGATCATGAGTGGGGTAACTAAAGCACTTTGAAGAGCATTCACTGGGGCATCATCAGCCACAAAGCCCTGAGGGAACACCTGAGGAGGTCTGAGATGCAAATACCCCACAGCACAGCAAGTGCTATTCCCTCCTGAAGGTGCCACAGCAAGCAGGGATATCCTGAAATATCCATGCTCCAACTTACAGCTCTGCAATTTTGAGCCTGACCTAAATTTCAATCAGGAATGAAAGTTACAGGCTTAGTGCAGACCCTGGGAAGTGACCAGGGTAGAAGCAGCAACTCCACTCTTTCTATAGCTCTGCTGGAGATTTCCAGCTTTGCCAAAAGATTTGTCTACAGCCAGTGTCAACTCTGCAGTGGTTTTACCAGCTTCAGTGGAGGAGCTGGTGAAAACAAAATATTGCATCCAGTGAGACCATTTAAACCATCTGTGGGATGGAAGAGAGCAAAAACTATCAAAAATCCCAAATGTGCATCTCCACAAATGGGAAATTAAAGATTCAACCCTTCCTTGCACTTTCTGCAGCACCCAAAAGTTGCTGTGTTGGAAGCTGAGCACCCAAACTTCCACCTCCCCTCAACTTCAGAACTGAGTCCCTGATTTCACTTTCTCCTGTCACTCTCATTTCCAAGAAATTCAGTTGGATGAAACTCATTCACCCCTGGCTTTTACCTACTTTCACTATTTTTAAAAGAAAGAAGGTTGGCCTGTGCCTGAGAGAGAACCCACGGGGTGAGCGCCCGACTTGGAGCATCAGTCCCACCTCAGCGTGTTCCCAATTCCAGCACTGGGAAGCTGCCAAAAGGAAAGACAGACACACCCCCTATCCTTGTCCACAGCAGCAGTTTGCTCATTGGACATCCCACCCTAAAGGCTTTAATAATCACTGGTCCATAGATGGGCCAAATGTTTAAATACCCAAAGGGAATTTGCCCAGTGGAGCACCAGACAACAAACAGGCAGCAGGAAGGACAAAAACTGCTGGAAAATCATTTGCACTTACCTTGAGAGTCCTGTGTTCAGATTAAATCATAATCTGCTCAATCTTAGCTGTCCACCAGAGTTGAAAATCCCCTTCCAGATCATCAGCTTGGGACCATCAGGTCCTTTTGATGAGTTTCAATCCTTGGAGTATGCAGAAAGAGAAAACCCTAATTCTTCTTGTTGTTGAGTTGCTGTTGGTGGTTTCCTGTTGCCAACAGCTGAATGACAAATGGAGCTGGTTTGTTACACTTAGAGCAGTGGAGGGCTGGTGGTATGACCACACTTCTCACACCCTACTAATATTAGAATGGGGTCTACCTTAGAAGAACCCACAAAGGCTCCTCAGGCTGTAAGAAGTCCGGTCCTGCTTCAACAGGACCCTGAACTGCTCTCATTCAAGTTGGGGTGAGGTCAAAGTCAGCCCCTGGAGCCTCAGGGTATAAAGCTGGTCTGAAAATGGGAGGGGAAATATGGGTCTGGAGTTGTCTAAATTGGCCCATTCACAGCTCAGAGCAGTCTGAGCCAATAGAAGGGGTGGGGTTATTTATTGCGTGCACTTTACTTTCAGAGAGCTTATCACCAGTCAGGTTCGAGTCTGAGAAGTTTCTTTTTTTGTACTCAGCTGGGTTACGGGGCTGTAACCTCACTCACTTTCCATTTGAGGTTCTGCTTCTGCTTCAGATCTCACCTAAAGAGACATGTCATGTTCTTCCTCCTTTCTTCAATGAGTACAAGACAGCTGATGCCATTTAGGGCACAGGGGGAAGAGCACAGGAGACAGCTGACAGCACGTCCTGGTATCCCTTTATTGCTTGTGTGAGAGATTTTGTGAGATCTGCCTTCCCTCTGTTTGGTGCCATTAACTCTTTGTGGTACTGCAGAAAGCTCTGCCTGTGCTGAGCACCCAGAGCACATCTGGAGCTGCCGTGGGTGAGGCCCAGTTCAAATCTCACTGCACGGGGGGATTTCAGAGCCTTCCATTCCCAAGGGCCTTTGGGCACCAGAGAATCACAGAATAGTTTGGGTGGGACAGAAAAATAAAGAACATGTTCCACCATGCCATGGGCAGGGACATCTCCCACTATCCCAGGCTGCTCCAAGCCCCATCCAGCCTGGACTTGGACACTTCCAGGGATCCAGGGGCAGCCACAGCTTCTCTGGGCATCCTGTGCGAGAGCCTCACCACCCTCACAGCCAGGAATTCCTTCCCAATATCCCATCTATCCCTGCCCTCTGCCCAGTGGGAAACCATTCCCTGTGTCCTGTCCCTCCATCCCTTGTCCCAAATCCCTCTCCAGCTCTCCTGGAGCCCCTTTAGGCTCTGGAAGGGGCTCTGAGCTCTCCCTGGATCCTTCTCTTCTCCAGGTGAACACCCCCAGCTCTCCCAGCCTGACTCCAGAGCAGAGGAGCTCCAGCGCTTGGAGCATCTCTGTGGCCTCCTCCAGGATCACTCCAGAAGCTCCAGGTCCTTCCTGATTTTACTGTGCAATGCTGTGAAGCTCCATCACCCTCATTTCCACCCTCAGCCCAGGGTTCCAGACCCACCAACTCATCTGAAGGCCAGGAAGCTGATGAGTGTCACCTCCTGATCCTGCTGGATCCTGGATAAAACCAGAATGAAGATGCAGGTAAAGCTGCATGTTGAGACAAGGAGAAAGAAAGACCAGCCAGAGCCTCATCAAGAAGGACAGCAGGGATCCTGGCTGAGACTGGCTGAGCAATGGGATGTTTATCAGCTTTATTTATTTTATTTTATTTTTTTTTTAATGAGGGATGGAAATATTACTTAAGAGAAAGTTGGATCTTCAGTCTTGGAGTTTCAAGGATCACCACTGGCTGATATAACACCCTTCTTCTGATGTATTTCTGCTGGAGAAGTTGTCTGGAGGTAAATTCCAAAGTATGGATCTCTCTGGAATAGTGGACATTGGGAGTATTACAAACATTTGATTTTATGGCTCTTTCATCAGTCTGAACAAACAGCAAAGCAGAGGAATCTAACAAGCAATCACATTTCAAGTGCTGTTCACACTTTAAAGTCCCCAAAATACTCAGTTTGATTTAGAAATAGGAAAAAAATTCCAACAGCTGGGGTGAAAGAAAGAAAAAAAAATATAAAAATCCAATGATTGGTCTACCATTTTATTGTCCTGGATTGAGGAGATTGTCCAGGTTCTGTTTGTCAAGCCACCAACTGCTGAAGTAGAACTGTGTTCCCTGACCATCAGTTCCAAATCCAGGGAATTCCAGCCAGTTCTTGCTGGTGGAGCGAGCAGGAAGTGATCCTGGGGTGACAGGGGAGGGAAGCTGCAGACTCCACCCTTCATTCACCCCAAATTAAAGCAGGAGTCTGAGATGGGCTTTTCTTACCTTCCCCTTCCTCACAATGCCTAGGATATAAATTTAGGGCAATCACAGCATTTTTAAAAACCACTCCAGACCTGTAGGTTTTGGTGATGTAGCCTTACTGGGTGGACAGGTAAGACTGGAGGAGGAATTTTTATTCACTAGAATTAATTTACAGCAAACATTTTGAGTGGAAGTGGAATTGAAATCCCTTTTTTACAGCAAAGAAGAGAAGTGGAAAAAACATATATCAGTCCTGAGATTTTTAAATGCTTTTTACTTTTATGGATTGCTGTAATGAATTGGGTTAGTAGGTTTATCAAAGGAAAGCCATTGCAAATCAGTCAAAATCTTTGGAAAAGGTCTTGATTTTATTTGGAAATGGTTTCTAGTTCTTCAGGTCTTGGGGAAATTTTTTTGAGTTGAGGGAAGAATAATTCACTAACTCAGTGCACACACTTACAAAGTTAGTTATGGAATCACCAAATGGATTTACTTTTATATTTTAATAAAAACAAGTAGGCTGAAAACTCCCACCATGATTTTGGTAGGATTTCAGGAACAATTGTCCTCTGCTTTTTTCTTTGATGTTTGGCTTACCTGGGAGAAACCTGAAGAGAAAATAAAGTAGATACTCCAGGAAAGGACCCTGATCTACTGGAAGGCGTCCCTGCCCATGGCAAGGGGCTGGAATTAGATGATCTTTAAAGTGCCTTCCAAACCAAACCATTCAACAATTCTCTGAAGACTGAACCAGGCCAGTGCCAGGTCCCTCAGTGATCAATGGAGGTGAGCAGCCAGGTGACCACAAGTGACCTCTGCAGCATCACCTGGGGACCTGCTGCCCTCTGGAGGTGCCTCTGCCATGTCTCCAGGTGATCCTCCAGCCATGCCCAAAGATTCTCCTGGTACCAGTCCTGGTGAAGGGCATGGAGGCTCCTCCTGGCTAGGATGGGACAATGATGGTTGGGAGCACCACAGTCTCCTCTTCCCATCCTTGGAAGGCCAAGCCCCAGGGAGCTGTAGGATCACAGAATGGTTTGGGTTGGAAGGGACCTTAAAGATCATCCCATTCCACCCCCTGCCATGGGCAGGGGCACCTTCCACCATTCCAGGTTGCTCCAAGCTCTGTCTAACCCGGCCTTGGACACTTCCAGGGATGGAGCAGCCACAGCTTCTCTGGGCACCCTGTGCCAGGGCCTCCCCACCCTCACAGGGAATAATTTCTTCCCAAAATCTCATCTAAAGACACTCTCTTCCAGTTTGAACCCTTTCCCCTTTGTCCTGTCACTCCATGTTCTTGTCCCAGCTTTCCTATATGTTCCTTTGGGTACTTCAGGAACTTTTCTTTACAGGGACTTTGCTTTAGGGGAAAAGTATTTATTTAAGGACCAGCTGAGAAGAAAGCATTGATGCTTGTGCAAGATTCCAGCACTGGTCCCACAGAATGGCCACACAACCCTACCAGGAGATCCAGCTCCTCCACGCTTTGTTAGCAGGATACCTGCAGGGAGAAACCACCAAAATCCAGCAGAAAGGGCAAGAAGCAGAAGGTTCAAATCCAAACTGAGTTGAGCTGCTGCTGTTGTGGTAAAGGAATGGCCATTTCTGCCCATTTTTGGGTGGTAAGAGGCAGCTCAGAAGGTTCAGGTAAGATTTAGGGGGTTCTAAGGCACCTTAGAGAGTTTGTGGTGCTCAGATCAGCACAGGGGATCCCAAGGAAGTCTGGCTGCCCCATCCCTGGAAGTGTTCAAGGCCAGGTTGGACAGGGCTTGGAGTAGCCTGGGACAGTGGAAGGTGTCCATGCCCATGGTAAGGGGTGGAATGAGAGGATCTTTAAGGTCCCTTCCAACCCAAACCCTTCCATGATTCTACAAACTACCACTACAGCAAGCAATTTCCAGCTTGGGCTTTGCAAAACCTCATCCCAGCAAAAACTCTGGCTTGGATCTGTGTGTTCCCAAAGACTCAGCAGTCCTCTGGAAAAAGTCCTGTGCCCAGGGATGCTGTGGGAACTGGCAGTCCCTGGAGCTCTATGGGCAACAGAAAGGATTTCTCGTGTCTGAGGAAAAGAAAAAAAATACTGAGCCATAGATGTGGACAGTGCTGGTGTTGCACAGGTTTATTTTGACTGATCACACCTAATTTCAGGTGTCCATTGCAGGTGGCTGGTGTTAGAGCATCACCAGTGGGAGCACCACTCTTCTTCAGCAGCTGCCCACCAGCGTTTTTTTGGATGAACACAACTTATCCAAGATAAATCCAGGCCAAAAAAAACATTCAAACCCACGGAGTGGCTTCAGAGGGATGTGGCTGCAGCCTCTCACTGCTATCTTACGGCAGCTCATTTGAAATCCATTACGCAACCGAATTAAAAATAAACATTTACAGAAGAAGGAGCGGGTGACAGTGTGTGGTCTGTTCCTGCGAGGAGACAGGCAGACAGACAGACAGACAGACAGCCTTGGGAGCAACACCTCTGCTGTAAACTCACCCTGCTAGACCTGGGCTCTGGCCCTGAGTCCCTGTGATTCAACGCTCCTGGCTATCAAATCTGGGTGGCTGAATCCAAATTGATTGCCAGGAAGGGGCCCCAGTCTTGGTCATTCCCAAGTCATGTCCTGGGATTGCTCATCCCACACCAAAACCGGGCCAGGGGCTGTTTCACCCTGTGCCTGTATGTTCTGCTGCTTGGTTCATGGGCACAGAATCGGTTTTGATCTGGATGAGATGTTGCTGGAAACGTTGAATCTCTACGTGATTGATGGACCAGGCTCTGCTCTGTGGGACCCAGCAACAGGAGAACAGGAATGGGCAGGAATGGATGCTCAGGAAGTCCCACCTGGACATGAGGATGAACTTTCCTGAGCACTGAACAGATTGTCCAGAGAGGAAGTGGAGTCTCTTTCAGTGGGGATATTCCAGAATTATCTGGACACAACCCTGTGCCCTGGGATGGCCCTGCTGGAGCAGGGAGGCTGCACAGTTGATCTATTGTGACCTTCCAACCTGACCCCTCTTGGGATTCTGAGATTCCTTTTGCTGCTAAATGCTCCTGCAGGTCTTTGTCAGACAGTTTTAAAACAGCCAACAGCTCTTCCATCTCCTGTGGTGCCTCTCCATCATCATCAGCCTCCAGGTGCCTCCTTGCAGCGCAGTGAGAGCTGATCACCAGGCTGAGTTTGCATATGCAGATCTGAAATCTGACAAAAATGGATGCTGGCAAAGCAAAAATAAAAAAATTGAAAAAATTTGCATTTTCATCAGAAATGTGAAAATGCTGCTGTTCATTCTGAACCTGCATTGCTGCATCCAGGGCACCCCCTTTCTCTGCACTCCAGAGTTCCAAACGCTGTTCAGACACAGCCTCTAAATTACTGTGGGGTCTGGGGCACCCCTGGCACTCGAAGGGAGGTGGGAAATCCCATCCCTTCCATGCTGGAGCTCAGGAAGGGGCTGTAAATCTCCCTGTTGCCCTCGGGGGGGGAGAGGGGATGGATCCGGCAGGAAAAGGGAAGGGTGAAAAAAAAAAAAAAAAAGGAATAAAAAGGCTGTGGAGGGGTTTCTCTCACAAAAGCTGAATGTGGGAATGGGGGGAGGGGCCTGGGTGGTTCGGGGTCGCTGGCCAAGGCTTAACCCTTCGCAGCACCAGCTTGGCAAACGCGGGCGGTGGCTCTGAGCCCCCAGATGTGTGATGTGTGGGATGCTTTGGAGAGCGGCCCCCAGGATTTGAGGGGTTAACCTCCAACTTCTGGTGAAAGAAGGAAAAAAGGAAGGAAATCCCCTCTGTCCCCTGCCTTTGATTCTGGACCTCCTCGGAGGCAGCTAAAATGGTTTCCAGCCCCGCTGGGGCAGCTGTGGAAGCAACAGGAGCTTTCCCAGCACAAAATTCAGGAGCAGGCTGGTTCCCAAGCTGGTTTCTGCCCGGGGATGGATGGCACCAGCCAGGGAGCCCCGAGGCACCACCCTGGGGCTTCCCAGAGGCGCTGATGCGTCCTCGCAAAATTCCCCTCGGCACACGCAGTGGGCAAACGTTATCCCAAAGCTCTCCTGAATGCCAGAGGAGCCCAAACTCCTTGTGGGGCTGATATCCATGGAAAGAAACACGATCTGCATGGGGGCACCAGCAGGTTGGGGTCGGGAAAAGCCGCAGATTCCTTCGGGAGCACCGCAGCTCTCGGGGCATCTCCTGCAAGCCTCGAAGGTACCTGCCCTCCCCTGGACCGCTCCATCCCTGTTCTCCACGCCGAAAGCATCGCCGATCTTCCTCCCTCTCCTGGGTGCCGGAGGATGTTTAGGACCCGGGCTGTGCAGCTCCTCCCTTCCAGGTCTCTCCAGGGTTATTGCTTGGTGGGAGGTAGGTTCAGGGCTTGGTGGTATGAATGAAAGAGAGAGAGGAAATCGGCGCTGAAAAGCTCAAACTGGAATAGCTCGCCTGTCTCCAGGCAACAGCCCTGACGCAACGGCTGGGAAAAAAAAAAAAAAAAAAAAAAAAAAAAAAAAGAGTCCCCTAAATGAAAAAAAAAAAAAAACCAACAACAAACCAACCACCACACGCACAGATTTCTGAAGCGAGACACAGAGGAGGAGGATGAGACAGACTCCGGGAGGCACTGGTGACACCGCTCTGCAAACACCAAGTTGGGGACCCGAGGTGGAAGGAGGGAGCCCAGATGTCCCCGCTCTGATTCCAGCCCCGGTGAGTTTGTTGCTGGTGGTGGCTTGGGGGGGACAGAGCCACCCTGGGGACACCCGGCACGGGAGATGTCGGAGAGCTGCCCGGGGCTGGAGGGGACCCCAGCAAGGAGCTGGGGAGCAGCAGAGAGGGGTGATGGGGACCCCAGCGAGCAGCACCGGGGTCTGGCGGGGCTGGGGTTTGCAAAGTGTCCCCCAAGCCTCAATCTCCTGCCTCGGCGACATTCCCTGGAGATGGGCGGCACGGCGGTTCCCCATTGACTGGGAATGTCGGAATCCTCCGTTCCCATGATGTTTGTGGATTTTGCTCTCTGCTGGGAGCAGCGTGGAGCTTCTCACCCGCTCCAGGAGGATTTTCCCGCACAGGGTGAGGTGTAACAGGGGAGAGGCTGCCCGGCTTTCGGGACAGTCACCTGTTGCTCCCTCTGCCCCCAGCCTGAGATGTGCAGGAGCCTCGGAAACCTTTCCCAGCCTGGAAAGGTTTGTGGGGTTGTGCAGTGCAGACATGGTGGGATGAGCGTGGTGGCTTTGCAGGGCGGATCTGCCTCGGGTGTTTGAACCAGAGCAGGTTTCCACCTGCTCACATCTGGCCCTCGCAGCTCACGTTTACACCGAGGAGAAGGGGAAAAAAAGCCCAGCCAGAACTTCTTCAGAGCCCTTTCTAACAGCTTGCGGCTAATTGTTAAAATAATAGCGCCAGCCCGCACTCCTCCCAGCGCGAGTGTTTGTGCAAGCCCAGCCCCAGCGCCCCGGGGTGCTGCACACCAGGCAGCATCCCCATCCCACACCAGGCAGCATCCCCATCCCACAGCCCGGACCGCTGACACCTCTCCAAGGACCCCCCATCCCTGTTTTCCTGCAATGCACCCCCCGTTTTTCCACAATCCTGCACGCTCCGGAGCGTCTCCACATCGGAGACCTCAGCGGAGGGGAGGTGGGGATGGATGAAAAACAAGTTCCTGGCTTCCAGCGAGGGGCTGTGCCCAGCTGATTCCTCCGGCTTTGTCTGCTCGTCCCCTGGATCCGAGGAACTCCCCACTTTCCAGCCTGTTTTGGCTGCTGTGGGTTTGCTCTGTGCCAGCCATCATTTCAGCACACGGGAGCTGCTGCTGGTTTTTGCATCCCGGCTTTTCTCTGCTTTCAAATGCACATTAAATTCCCCCCCTCCCCATACTTCATGGGGGGCTTGGTGGGGGAGAATCTGTACACCACAAAAATCCACCAGAACGGGAAGAATCCGGCTTCTGCCGGGCTCTGGGCTTGCAGCAGCCCTGCAGCCATTAGGTGTTTGCAAAATGTAGCAGAGACACTGCAGGGAAAAAGAAAAAAAAATAAAAATAATCAGCCTCACAGCAGCGTAGCCCTTCTGGGGGGAGGGAGAGGAGGGTCTGTTTGCAACCGGCTGGTCTTAAATGATATTAAATCCTACAGTGCAGCTCAGCACTGGGAGAAGACAGGTCTGAGGACAGAGGCTGGACGATCATGGTTTGGATAATTGGATGGGACAGGGGGCATGTAAAGGGGATTAGGGGGTCACCGAGGGGCTGACCCCACTCCCCTGATCATGTTAACTTGGAGCCTGGGGGTCTCCAGTGGGACCTGGCTCTGGCGTTGTCCCTGCAGGGGCTGAGCTCAGTGTTGGGCAGATTGGAGCTCAACAAAACAAAACAAAAAGGTTAGGTTGTTTTTTTTCTTTCTGAAAACACACCCTTGCATGCTGCATTTGGGGGGAAAAAATAGCTCCCCATACTAATCTCCTGGGAAGAGAGCATTTCTCAGCCTGCCCTGGCTCATTCCCAAGGAATCCCAGCCCTTTTCATTACCCTGGGCACACAGGCACAGAGGTCTCCTTGCTGAAATGCGGCTGTGCCCAGGGTGGCAGTGGGGAAAAAGGGGGAGCAACCAGCTGTGCCATGCCACAGGTCCTTTGGGGGCATCTCTGGGAACATGTTAGCTGTGCCAACCCTGAGATTAGCTCCAAAACCTGCTGGCAGCCTGGGGCAGTGCATGGAGAAGAAACCCTTGCCCATAATCCGTGGCTCCACACACCAAGGAGCTCAGAACACACCAAGGATGGACATAGTGACTTCACTAAGAGCCTGAAAACTTGTCTTTACTTCTGCTCCTTAATCCTTTCCCTCCTAAAAGGAATCCTACCTGGTTTGGGCTCATGGGTTGAAAGCATTGACCCCGTTCATCTCCCCAGTTTGCAGCTACTTCCAGCTGACTGGAAGACTGGTTTGCTGGAATGCCAGATACTTCTTCATGCAGGATTTCCACACAAAGCCTGGAAATCTGCTGATCGAGGAGAGCCTAACTGGTCTGAAAATGGAGCTGCAAGGGTCCATCTGAAGCAGGCAGCAGCCTCAGCCCTGCCGCCTCACCAGGAGCCTGCTAGAGGCTGTGTGGAGGATGCAGGAGGGATGGGGTGTAGTCGGGCAGGAAGGTGCAGATGTGTTTACTGAAACAGGCTCTGACTCTGCCATGATGCTGGAAATCAGCCAGGGAGAAGTGCCTTGGGGCAGGGAGTGCAAACTGGTCCCCTCTAATCTCACAGAATCACAGAATGGTTTGGGCTGGGAGGGAGATCCCTTCCATAAAGCTCACCCACCCCCTGCTATGGACAGGGACACCTTCCACTATCCCAGGTTGCTCCAAGCCCTGTCCAACCTGGCCTTGGACACTGCCAGGGCTGGGGCAGCCATCTCTGCATCCCTCCACTCCTCTGATGGATTCCCTGCAGCCCCCGCTGCCCTCCCCTCCTCCCTTGCAGTGTTCAGGGCTCTTTCTGGAGGCCATTTGGGCAGAAGGAAGTGCTGGAGCAAACTCTCACCTTGCTCTAGGTCATATATCAATGGAAAGCCCCTCTTTTTCCCCTTTCCCTGTTTCTCTGTGAATGTCATGTCCACATCTATGCCTGTAGTGCCCATTTTGGTCTCATCAGTGCTGTCATTTTTCCATGGAGAAAGGAACAAGCTCATAGACAGGAGTGTGGCCAGAAGGTCTCCATGGGCAGCGTGTTCAGTGTCACTGAGGGCTCTGCCATGACCCCTCCAGCATGGGCAGAGCCCTTTCCATCCTGTCAGATGGAAGGAGAACATCTGACCCTGACAGGATCAATTCCAGCTCCTCGGGATCAGACAGCTCTTCCTGGAGCTGGAATTTTGTCCTTTTCAAGGGAGGGGAGCTGAAGGTCATTTTGGGACCAGGCTGATTTTCTGCAGGAGAAGATTTCAGCTGCTACAGAAAAGGATTGGGTGGGTAAACACTGAATAATAAAATCCAGGGAAACCAGCTCTCCTCGGGGTCTGTGGGGTGGCAGGGGATTTGTTCTCCACCTCTGCAGGATCCCTGTGCAGAGCCTGCAGGATGGGGGGCTCTGGCAGGGTGAGGAGCCCCCAGCTCACCAAATCCACACAGCACAGCAGCTCTTCTCTTGTCAGAGCTCATTCTGGCACGGGGAAAGGAATGAGTGATGTGCAACCAGTTCTGGGGAGCTGCAGTGTTGATCCTGGTGGGTCTCTCCTTCCCTCACTCCATTCCTGGGGCCTCAGAGTCTCTGCTGCCCTGAGGATGCTCCGGAACATCCATCCAGAGACTTCTGTGAGCAGCCAGAGTCCTCCCTTACTCCATTGCTATGGCAACCCTTTCTCACAGGCATCTCCTCCTCTCTGCCCCTCTCCCAACCTGCAGCAGATGCCCAGAGGGGGTCAGAGACCTCCAGGGGGCTCAGTCACCCCCATCCTATCCCTGTGTCAATGCTGTGCAAGGAGGGGGGCAAGCACAGCTCTCCCTGCATGCCAGGCACTGTCCCCCACCTCTCACCTCTCCTTGGTGTTCCTTCATCCCACCTTTCCAGGCTCAGGGTCCTCCTCTGCTGCTGGGAGCTGCAGAGCTGGATGGTGATGTCGGCAGGTTGGATTTGCCCCAGGAATTTCCTCTGTAGGATCAGGGGGTATCTGGGTGGCCCAGGGGGACCCCTGTGCAAACCTTCAGAGCAAACCATCAGGGGAACACCATCCCAAACTCCTGGATCATGGGGGGTGTCCCTGCACCCACTGGAGTGTGAGCACGAGCACTCAGATGAGACCTGGAGACACCAGAGGTGAATCCTGTACATCTCTGAAAATCCCCAGAGAATTTTCCCTGAAGTCCCTGAACTGGCCTTCTCAATCAGAGGGAAACTGAGGCGCTATTTGAAGGTCATTCTCATCCTGAAGCATTGCCTCTGCCCTGTTTGCTCCATGAAGTGACATCTGTGGTCTGTGTGGGCAAAAGGGCTTCTGTCAGCTGAGGTTTTGTCTCATATCGAGGCTTTTTTGTCTTCCCAGCCTCCAGAGGAGCAGAATTCCTCTAACACAGACTCCTGCAGTCACTGCTGCTCCTCTGCAATAAAAAATGGTGTTACAAGAATCCACAGTCCACCAGGAATACTTAAGGAAGAAGAATAATGTGCTCCCCACAGCTTCTCCTTGGCTAATTGTTGAACTCCCAGTTTAACATTCCTATTATTTCTCTGTCCCAGGCTTGTGCCTCTGCCGATCCCTTGGGGTAGGTCAGTTGACTTCTCCAGTGGAAACCAACACAAGAAAGAAATTAAAGGGTTTTTTCCTTGTTGTCTCAGTGACCTGTTGTGTTCTGTGCTTTCAGGATTCATCAAAGGGAAGGGGGGAACCCCTGAGCAGAGGCTCTCAGTGAGGTGTGAGCAAACCCTCACCCTGTTTTGGGGCTGAACTTGTTACCCCTAATAAGAAGTGTCACGAACTCCCTGTGGCAGGTGTGACAATGAGACAAATCAAGGATTAATCACTTAAATCCCCTCGCACAGGCTAGCCCAGGGGGAGCCAAGCCTGGGGCAGGGAGACTGGGAGGATGTGGATTTGAGCCAGAGGCAGGTTTGTGCCTGGGAATTTGGTAACTCTCAGGCACCAAAGGGTTTTTGTTACAGCACAAGAGCATTTTTCACACGCTTACAACTTTCAGATCTCTTTCTCCACAGCAGGTGTGTTTGATCCAAATCCAAGATATTGATAGGAAATTAGAGGTGGCTCCCTTCTGTCAGTTTGGAGTCTGGACAGGCTGGGGAATGCTGCCAGTTTAGGGGGTGTCCCTGCAGAGGGAATGAGGCGTTTCATGTTACGCCAGAGAGAAAGTGAAGGATAGGCTGAATCAATGCTGCTTTCAGGGTAGAAAAACCAAATCTCCTCCAAAGCTGATGGGAGTTGTGGTGACAGGGAGGGGGAGATGTCAGCGGGGTTGTGACAAAGGGGATGCTCCAAGCTGCTGTGCTGTTTTCATGGTCCAGTGCTCTAAATGAGCTGTGCCCAGGGCTCAAATACCAGGGGCCATTGCCACCCTGAGGATTCCATATACACTGAAAAACCAGACAAAAGAGTTTGTGTGGGGCTCTGTTTTGTAGCTGTGGCATTCAGAAAATGATAAAAATATGATCTTTGCTGGGGATTAGCAAATCCAGCAGCCCAGTGTGGAACTGCAGCAGACTCTGGGACTGCTGGGTTTGGGCCACCCTCAGCAATCTCTACATTGGTCTCATAGAACAGAAAATAAAAGCTGAGAAACGAGGTCTTTAGAGTGATTACTTGTTTTCCTTTATTGATCTGGGGAGGCTGGAGCAGGAGGAAATGTAAATTCATCGACATGCCCTGAGCCCTGCAGAGCACCCCTCCACCAGGGCAGCCCATTGCTTTCCCTTCTCTTTTTCAACAGAAGAAGGAAAATTGTTGCTGTTCTAGGCACGAGAGCTGTTGGCTTCAACCTGACAGAGCATCTGTGCGTGCTCCTTCTCGCCATAAAACTCTCATTAACATAAATAGGAGCAGCAAGGAGACCACAACATGACTAATCCTCCACCCCCACGCTGTCTGTGTGTACACTCTCAGCTCCTCCTTCAGCTCATGTGCCCCCACACAATTGTTGGGATAAGTCTTGCTCTCACTCGGTGTTTATTTTAAATTGAATCTTCTTACTGAAAAGGTTGGAGAGGCGTAATTGTGGTCTGGATTTCAGAGCTGCACATGCCTCTGTGGAAATGGCAGGGAGAAGAATGGCTGAGTAACTCTAGGAAGCTGCACACACCCTGCCTGCTTTTCCAGGCACCTCACCAGGCAGGCAGAAAAGTATTTTGTTTTGTGCCTGACGTTCAGAGGAGAGCTGTGGATCTATTCCTAGCTCAGCTGTAGATGAGCACACGACCTTGAGAATGTCACTTATCTGATCCTGCTGGCAAAGGAATACAGAAGCTGCCTGAGCTTTACTCTTGAAGAGTTCTCTGCCCCTCCAGATCCCAGGGTTTGTCAGACCAGCTTTGGGCACAGCTTCCATGAGTGCTGACAGGAGGAGAAATGAGGAGGAAGCTCCTGGCTTCTCTGGGATTGTCTGAATCTGTGGGTATTGGTGATTCCGAGATTGTAGAAAGTCTCTGTCTTTCTGCCCCGCTGCCAAAGAAGGAGCCATAATTCGTCTGTGCTGGTTTCAAGGTTGTTTATTCTGTTTATCTCTAACATGTTCTGCTGCCCTGCCGCAGGTCTGTCCTGCAGGGCAGCGTGTGGGGCTCTGCCCTCAGTGGGATGTTACAAACATTAAATACCAGAAATTATGTGTGCTATATTTACAATAATGTGCCAATATCTATCATCTACGTTGAACAGTGTGTCCCCAGCCTAAACCAACAGAAAAATGCCAACACCACAGTGAAACATGGAGGGCATGAAGAAGGAGGAAAAGGACAAGACACACCCAATTCCTCCATCTTGTCCCCTCTGAACCCCTAATCTAGAAACTTAAAATTTTACTTTTGCACCCATGTCACACTTAATTATTACTCTTATCAAACACTCAAAGCTTGTAATTCATCCTGTAAGATTGAAAACTCCTCTCCATGGACAGAGATCACAGACAGTGTCTCTGGGGGCTCTGTACAGGGGGGTTCCTGACCCCTGCCAGAGTCCCAGACCTGCCAGGGCAGCCAGAGGGAAGCCCTGGATTCCCACATGGGATGCTGCTCATAAGGGTGTTTACAAGGGACAATTCTCACTGGAAAAACTGGATGTGGACAGTGATGGAAACCACAAGCCCAAGTCTCCCTGAATGTCTCAGCCCAAACCATGCCAGCACCCCAGTGAGTTCCTCACATGGCTGGGACCACGCTCCTGACTGGAGGGAACTGAATCCTCAGGCTGCAGCTTTAGCAAACCCAGAGCTAAACCCAGATCTGTAAAACTGGAGGGGAGTGTGGTGTGGAGAAGGATGAGTCCCTTTTCCCAGGTCTCCTTTTGACTCAAACTCTTGGGAGAAGTTTGGGTTCGCAGAATCGCAGAATGGTTTGTGTTGGAAGGGACCTTAAAGATTCCACCCCCTGCCATGGGCAAGAACACCTTCCACCATCCCAGGTGCTCCAAGCCCCATCCAACCTGGCCTTGGACACATCCAGGGTTCATGGGGCGGCCACAGCTTCTCTGGGCAACCTTGGCTAGGCTGTCCCCACCCTCACAGGGAAGAATTTCTCCCTAATATTTAATCTAAACTTCCCCTCTTTCAGGTTGTCCTATTTAATCTAGACCTGATTTGCCCAGATGGGGAAATGGGGGTTTGCCAGGCAGAAAATCAGCAAAACCAGACATCCCAACACCCAGCAGCAGCCACTGCTGTCTCCAGAGGACTCTGGGGTCCGGGAATGTGTCCTGGCCTCCTTGGCCACTCTTCTGTGGCCCCTTGAGTTAAGATTGGAGATGTAGGTAACCAGAGCTTTGCTAAAAGCCAGAACCTGTCTGCTCCTGCCCCAGAGCACTCAGATAACCGAGGTGAGGTCACCCTCCCCTGCAGCACCTTGGCACAGAGCCTCTCCCAAAACCCTCACTCCCCTGCTCCAGCAAGAGCTGTCTCACTTTCCTCACTCCCTTTTCCTTCTCAAAACCAATCCTTTTTCTTTTTTCTTTTTTTCCTTCTAGGTGTTCATCCAAGGCTGGTTTGGTGTTTGAGGAGGGGCCCACACCTCAGCTGTCCTCCAGGGAGGTGTGCTGAGCACCTTGTGAACGCCTGGTCAAACCTTGAGGCTTCTCATCTCCATCCCTGGTCCTTTCCAGCCCACCTCTATGCCTTTGGACTCCCAGAGAGGATGTCTGTGCCCCAAATCCAAATAGAAGAGGCTCTGGACAGCATGGATGCTGGCTCTGGGGGCGTTCCTCCTCCAGATGATCACCTGAGGACCCTCAAGGCATTGACAGAGAAGCTGAGACTGGAGACCAGGCGCCCTTCCTACTTGGAATGGAAGGCAAAGCTGGAGGAGCAGGCTTGGAAGAGCCCCCAGCCCGAGGGAGACAGGGAGGATGAGGCCACCAAGGCCAAACAGACCCCAGGGGAGACTGTCCCCATGAGGAAGGTGCAGCTGCACCTCAATGGGAGCCCTGCCCAGGACAAGGGGACTGTCACCTCAGGGAGGATAGGTGGCTTTGAGAGCATCGACGAAGCTTTGACGTGGCTCAGGAAGGAGCTGGTAAGTGATTGCCTGTCCCTGTTAGCACAGATTTTCAAGGGGGGTAAAAATGAAAGAGTGGGGAAACTCCTCGTTCCTACCTGCCTTCAGCCCCAGGTGGAAAGGCAGCAATCAGTCCTTGCATTTTCCATCACTCATTGCATTTTCCATCATTGTGTTTTCCACACCTGGCTCTTCCAGGTCCATCCTCTGTTGCTCTTTTCTTGATTCAAACCCAGCCCACATTTCAGTCATTCCCCCATCCCAGCCTTGGGCCCTGTCTCACACATCTGTTTATTTCTGGTGGTGATGTGCTGGACATTTCACAGAGAAGGAGAGGACAGAAATCCTTTGTCTTTTCTAGGAACCTGTGCTAGGAAAATCCAGAAATCCAGGGCACGGGGCTGAAATTTACCTTTTCTCTGTCACTTTGCTGTCATGGTTTTTGGCACAAATTTATCCTGGGCCTGACCCAGCTCCCAGCCAAGCTCAGGAGCCAGCACAGCCTGGAGATAATTCCCAGGAGGATGCACCAATCCTGACAGAGCTCAGGAAGTGTTTGGAAAATGCTCTCAGGCATGTAGAGTGATTTTGGGGTTGTCCTGTGCAGGGCCAGGAGTTGGACTTGATGATTCTTGTGAGTCCCTTCCAACCCAGGGTATTCTGTGATTCTCTGGAGGTTGATAGGATGGGTACGTCCCTGTCAGGGCAGCTGAAGTCAGAGCTGGAGGCTGAGCCCAGGTGCTTTTCACAAGAGTAGAAGCAATCAGACACCAAAACCACACTTCCCAGTCATCCTTCCCTTCTCCTCACTGGCACAAAAATCTTTATTATTTGGCCCAAATCATTGGAAGTGACTCATGCCACGTGGCTTTGTTTCTGTTGCCCAGTTGGATTTTTGCCTGTGAGTCCCAGCAGGAATGCTTGCAACAGGGGCTGGGACATCACTTGTGGCCAACACTTGTGAAAATGTTCCTGTGCAGATACTTTGTTTTTGAGAAGCACTGAAATCTTTGAGAAAAGCTTCTGACAAAAATGAATAATAGTTTTAAAGATTTCTTTGCGACTTTTGCTTCAGATAATGTTGCTTTGTCAACTTTCTGTTGCTACATTCACCCAATTCCACTGGTCCCCTGAGGATTTATTTACAGAGGGGGTTCTGGATATTGCACTTTGGTGACTTTGTTTCTCAGGATTGTGGCTTTCAGGACTATTAGGAATATTTCAGGACTATTAGGAACAGCTTTGAGATCATCCCCTACAACCACTCAGTGCTCTGGAGAACCTCAGATCCAGATCTGTGACCTGAATCTGGGTGTAATCTTAAATTCACACTTGATGGAAACCCTGAATCTCAAGACGATCAGAGAGTAACAAGCAGATTTTCCTTCTCAGAACCTTGGATTTTAAAAGATTTGGGGTTTTCTTTCAATCTCTGCCCATGATGGAAATACAAATTGTCTCAGAGTCTGATTCTACCCCTTAGACTGGGGTGTGGTATCTAAACCACCGCCTGTCAAAAGCTGAAAGTTTAAATTGAAGACAAGAAATGGCCAAGCAAACCCTAATTGTTCCTCACTTTCCATTTCCCAGCCGCCTAATGATACCGGTCTTTGCTGGAACTGGATGTGACTGGTAATTTAGAACAATTTCCCCAAAAGAGAGAGCAATTTTTTGACTGACCACAGGGTGAAATAGCTGTGCTGGAGGCACGAGTGTGGGTAAGAGCTGCCAGCAGGCAGAGGGAGCACAGCCAGGCCGTCCCATCACATGGTGCTGGAACCAAAAGGTGCATTTCACATTACATTTCAAGGGTGAAATGCAGTTTCTTGTCAAATAAAGGAACAAGCTTCCAGACATCCCAACACAGACAAGATTTTTCACCGCTTTTCCTCATGCTGTGGTAGCAAAGCCATCAGGAAGGCTCCACAGCAGCTTGAAGCCCAGAAACCAACCAGATCTTGGGCTGATCCCCCAGTTTGGGCAGCAGGGGAGGGGGGATTCTGCCCTTCTGCTCCTTTTAGGTGAGACCCCACCTGCAGAGCTGCCTCCAGCCCTGGTGCCCAGCACAGGAGCTGCTGGAGAGAGTCCAGAGAGGCACCAAGATGTTCAGAGGGATGGAGCAGCTCTGCTGTGAGGAGAGGCTGAGACAACTGGAATTGTTCAGCCTGGAGAAGGCTTTGGGATGAGCTAATTGTGGCCTTCCAGTTCCTGAGGGAGCTTAAAAGAAAGATGGGGAGGGACTTTGGACAAGGTCCTGGAAGGACAGGACACAGGGAATGGCTTCCCACTGCCAGAGGGCAGGGTTAGATGGAAAATTGGAAAGGAATTCATCCCTGTGAGGGTGAGGAGGCCCTGGCACAGGTTGGCCAGAGAAGCTGTGTCTGCCCCTGGATCCCTGAAAGTGTCCAAGGCCAGGCTGGGCAGGGCTCGGAATGACCTGGGATAGAGGAAGGTGTCCCTGCCCATGGCAGATGAGTTTTAAGGTCCTTCCCACCCAAACCATTCCATGCTTCTGTGATTCCACAATATGGTTATTTAGGGTCTGTAGGACTCACCTATCCAATGAAGGGGCCAAAGCTGGTGAATGTGGAGATTCTTTCCATGCAGGAAAGAAGTGCAGCAGCCCTGTCCTTAGGGAGTGAAATGCAGAGTGTGCAGCTCCCTCACCCCCAACGCTCAGCGCAGCTCCCAGCGTGTTCAGGCTGGGTTGTTTCAACAGCATCACCCTGGAATGGTTCTGGCTTGTCCCAGGGAGCATCCTGCCAAGCACTTGGAGCTTCAGGAGTTTGCATATGCTGGGGACTGTTCCCATCAGGCAGGTACAGGACCACCCAAGTTTGGATTTAACTCTATCCCAGCCAAAAGCAGCAGAGGCAGGAGAGTAAATTTGGTACCATCATGGAAGGGTTTAGGTTGGGAAAGATCATCGAGTCCAACCATTCCCCAGCACTAAACCATGTCCCCAAGCCACACTCACACAGCTTTCAAATCCCTCCAGAGCCCTGGGCAGTTGGGCCAGGGCTGGACAGTCCTTTTGCTGAAGAAATTTTTTTCCTAATATCCAATTTAAACCTCTCTTGCTGCTACTTGAGGCCATTTCCTCTTGCCCTATCTCTTGCCACTCCCAATCCACACAAAAGTCATCATCTGACACTGCAAGGAATTTTCCTCTGTGTCTTCAGGGTCTGCTGTGATTTGACTTCAGCCAGGTTCAGGCTGCTCACCTTGAGGAGTGAAGCAAAAGACAAACCCAAGGTTTTATTGTCCATGTCACCTCACCTGACCTGCCCCAGACCCAGGTTTGTAGGACTGACACAAACCCACGGAGCCTCAGCCAGGCCCTGCTGAGAGCCTGGCAGCGAGGAGCTGATTTATTCAGACATACAAACTGCTCTTGTTTTTGTGCTGAGAGGCTCTGTGGAGGTGTAGGAGCAAATTGCAGCTCTCAGCTTGTGCTGAGCTGCCCTGGGGCTGGAGCATTTCCCTCCCCAGCTCCTCCTGCCTCTGCTCTGCCCTTGTGCTCGCCTTTGCACTGTCAACTGTGGCAGCTCCTCATCTGTGGTGAGAGCAAAACCATCACCAGCCCAGGGATGGTGACAGACTCGAGGACTGGAGGGGTCACACTTTGCTCTTTATTTTTGAAATTTGCCAGGTTTTACAAGTTATGAAATTAAACACTCAAAGTCTTCTCCCTCCTAAGTATGGCTAAAGTACAACCCTGTGAAAAGGGATGTCTAAGAACAGTTCTAACTTTGTCATTTAGGAAAAATGAGTTTTCTATCTCAAATTCACCAGACTGGCACTGAAATCTGAGGGGTGTGAGCCAGAATGCAGGAAAGACTTGAAAAGAAATACATATTTCTGATGGTCCCTCCTGAGAAATCATGAAACATCTGTGTCCTGTCAATCAGATTTTAAAAAAATTAAATATTAAGTGCTTTTATTTCCATTTGGGATACTCATATTGGCTGAACAAGTGCTTGGGTGAATTTAAACAACAATGCAGCACCAAATTTCCTCATTATGAGGGTGGGGAGGCTTTGGCACAGGTTGCCCAGAGAAGCTGTGGCTGCCCCACCCCTGGAGGTGTCCAAGGCCAGGTTGGACAGGGCTTGGAGCAACCTGGGACAGTGGAAGGTGTCCCTGCCCATGGCAGGGGGTGGAACAGGATGAGTTTTAAGGTCCTTTCCAGCTCAAACCATTCCATGACTCTGTGACCTCTGCTGTTAAATTGCTGAAACTAAGGAAGAGCTTAGGATTTATTATGGAACAGGACCATCCCCAGGGGTCAGTTTTGGTGCAGCCACTCTGTTTTGGGGAAAGAGGGAGCCAACACAGCCTAAACAACACTGAGGAAGGCTGAGATCTGGGACCATGACATGGCCCACTGGCAAAGAAAGCTCTCCTGGTGGTGGTGGAGAACTCCCAGGCACTCCAGAAGGAGCTGGGATAACTCATCTGGTGCTGTGGGTTGCACCACAAGGGCGTGAGCACCTAAAATTACCTATAACAGGGTGGCATCTGAGCACCCAAACTAAAGCACAGACAATGTGGGCTTGTCCGAAGGGTTTGGCAAGGATCTGACAAGTGGCCTGTGCTTCTTTGTGCTTGAATCCAAGTGGCTGCGCTCAGGAAAGTGCCAATTCACATTTCAGTTTCTTTTGAACTTTTGGAAATAAAAAGGGCTGTTTCTGTGAGAGCAGCTGCCTCTCCACAGACCTTCCCCCTGAGCTTCATGGGCCAGGCTGGGACTTAATCCATGGGACTCTTCTCCTTTGGGAAGAGAGGGAAATCCCAAAGAGCTCCTCATCTCCATGCCTCATGGTGCTGCCTGCTGAAAATCCCCCAAAAGCAATGCAGAGAAAAGATGGGCTGCTGAAATGGGAAAATTATTGGTCTTCCTGTCTTTTGAAGGCAAAATTGAAGGCAAATCCTTGTAACTATTAGGGCTGAGCTACCTAGACTGGAAATCAGGAAAGAATACCTCCAGAGTTTTCTCACCCTCATCCCTGTTAAACATCCCTGGGAGAGGCTGAGGCTCAATCCAAGCAGAAAATCCTCTCTAAGTTCATAAGATCCGGTGGTCCAGGTTTGCATTTAAATCCAGCAGTTGCTTCTCTTCCAGGAAGGACCTGAGTTTGGTTCCCCCTTCCAGCCTGGGAAGTTCAGCGTGTCATCCTGTCCTTTCCAACATTTCCCAGCCATGCTGGTGAGAAACAGCTGGGACTTGGTGTGCAGAGAGAGGCAGGATGTGTTAAAATGTTGGTTTTCATGAGCAAGACACACTTAAGGCTCTTCCTGCCCTGGCCATGAGAGGATCAAAGGAAATCAAAAGCCTGGTTTCTGCTGGATGCTCCCCACAGGTTTCTCCAGGATGCTGCATCCCTGTGTGGGATCTTGCTGATGCCTCACACGGATAAACTGGAGTGTGCAGCTCCCTCGTGGTGACCGACCCTGTAGGTGAACTCTGCAAACCAAAAACCCCACAGCTTCCCGTGATGTGGCCCCTGTAATCCCATTATTCACTTCCAGACATCTTTGTGGAGCTCTGCTGGCCTGACAACGCTGCTTTTAAATGGACATCACTCATCCTTTCCAGTGATTGTTTGGTCCTCAGCATGGGACGGGGGAATGGCTTTAGTATTTGTGCAGAGCCTCTGGGAAAGGAAAGGAGAATGAGGATTTCTGGGTTCTGGCTGAAATTCCTCTAAATATTCTGGGAGGGTTTGAATAGAGCAGTGTTTAGTGGGACAGCTCGGTGGATGCAGGACATGGGGTTTGCATCTCAAGCCAAGCCCCAGGGACAAGTGTGGGGAGTGAGAGTTGATGCCCTGCAGAGCAGCCCAACTTCAGTGCTCCACCCTCTGCCCACCGAGCTGCCTCCACAGGACCTGTCACCAGGCAAGGAACTCCCAAGCCCTTGGGAAGACAAGGCAGCCTTCCAAGGAGCACAGGCAGTGACAGCCCTCCTCCTATCTTCCATCTCCTCCTTGTGCACATCATCCTCTCATAGAAACTTGGAATTCCTAAGGTTGGAAAAGCCCTCAAAGATCATTGAGTCCAGCCCTTAACCCAGCACTGCCAAGGCCACCACTAAACCATGTGCCAAGTGCCACATCCACATGGTTTTAGTCAACCACTGCCAGGCTTTGTTCCTTATCTTTATTTTCTAGAGGGCTTTGCCTTCCAGCTTGTGTCAAATCAAACGGATTCCTCAAAAGTGGGAAAAAGAACCAGTCCAAAAAATGAAAAGCTGGTTTGCAAGAGAAAAAAAGCACCTACAGCTCACAGCTCTTTGCACAATGGTCTCATAATTCTCTTTTAAATGTTTTTGTTGGTGGCTATTTTTTTTTTTTTTTTTTTTGGCAGCAGAGGCTTTTTTAATTTCACATTCTTCCAAATGTTCAACGAAAGCCTTTGTTGGAATTTCTTAGGTAACTTGATACACCAAGAAGAAAGAATGACCCAAGGTCACTTCAATAACAGCTGTGATCGCCTCCTGATAAAATATCAGCATTTGTTGTGAAACAGGACAAAATATCAACAGAATGATTTTTTTAAATTGTAATTCAGGTGGAAGAATGAAAACTGCCAAGTGGCATTGCTCTGCTGGAGGCACAGGTTATGAGGTCTGAGAGGAAATAGTGGGTTTTTTGATAAAGGTAAATAACCCACAGCTTTGCCAACAATTTGAGAGAGATTTCCTGAGACAGAGATATATTCACCTAGAGATTGGTACAAAGGTGACTTATTCACTCAGAGATTGGTACAAAGGTGACATAATCCTCTCCAGACAGCCAAGCTGGAGTCTTATTGCTGGCTGGGAGCATCAGGCAAGGTCCTCCAGGATGCTTCTGTAGTGTCAGACAATCATAGAATGGTTTGGGTTTGAAGGGATTTAGATATCAGAAAAGAATTCTTCCCTGTGAGAGTGGTGAGGCCCTGGCAAAGGTTCCCATTCCTGGAAGTGTCCAAGGCCAGGTTGGATGGGGCTTGGAGTGCCCTGGGATAGTGGGAGATGTCCCTGCCCGTGGCAGGGGGTGGGACTGGATGATCTTTAAGGTCTCTTCCAACCCAAACCATTCAGGGATTCTCTGATTGCCTGGAGGAGGAGGGATTATGGCACAAGCTAAAGTAACCCCAAGGCTGCTTTGGTTCACTCTCTCCTTGCAGAAGCCCTTGGAAAGGGGTCATGGAAAGGTCTCATGTAGGAATATCAGGGTCTCTGTGGGGTCTCTCAAGGGGAACTTTCCTTCCTCCCTTCCCTTGGGCATCTTCATGCACAAACCACCAGGCCAGGAATAATTTATTCCCTTCCCCAGGCCTACATCTGTACCCACAAAATGAGCAGCTCATTTTCAGGCCTGGAGGGAAACTGATATGGTCTGATCACATCCATGCTGCTAAAATCCAGGAAAGGGAAATTTATCCCAAAACAGAGAGTCACAGAGTCCTAGAACTGGCTGAGTTGGAAGAGGCCTTAGAGATCATTCTGTTCCAGGCTCTTCTGGTGAGCCTGTTGGGCTTCTTTTCTTTCCCACTTTTTTTTTTTTTTTTTTTTTGGTAGCTTTTGTGGGTTTGTTGCTTTTCTGTGAGGAGGGAAGTGGGAATTGTGTTGATTTGCTTTTCTAGCCCTGCCTTCTCCTGTTTGCCAGGCTGATTCCCACACCAAGTGTTCACTCCTTCCTTCACTACCCACAGCATCCTGTGGCAATGAATTTTCTTAATTATGAGTTAGAATTTTTTTTTTTTTTTTAATAAAAGACCTCTTTCCTTTCATTACTTCTGAATCTTTCACCTTCCCAAGCCAGGTGCCAGGGGAGAAAAAAAATATCTCCAAAACACTTAGATGATTAGCTTGGAGGCTGTAGTTCTCGTTCCTGTGAGAAACCATGGAGGTCCCATCCTGAGAGCCATTTCAAATCATCAAGATAAAATAAGCCACAAGGAAGGTGGGGTCTGTCATGGGCCAGCTCTGATTTATGCAGGATGGAAACCCAGGCTGAGTATTTGGGAATCAGTTATTTGGTGCTCTTTTAATTGGTCCTTTCCACCTCTAATTGCTCTGTCTCCCTGTGGCTGCTGCCTTATGAGCAAAATTAATTTGAGCTTTGTTTAATGTTGAGATGGAGGCGCTGAAGCCTGACAGATACCCAAGCCAACAGCCTTGGCACGGCTTTAATTCCAGTTTCCTGGTGCTCCTGAAAACTCGAGCAGGCACAGAATTTCTCGATTGTTAAAAATTCCCCATCCTGAGCTGGTATTTTTTTGGGATGCATTGCTGGATTGGAAGATCCCTGTCTCCTTCAGAGATTGAGCACCTCTAGATGAGTTCACAGAATCAGCTAGGTTGGAAAAGACCTTTGAGATTGAGTCCAACCTATGACCTGACAAAACTTTGTCAACCAGACCATGACACATTCAGCCTTTTTTTTTAAACACCTCCAGGGATAGTGACTTTATCACCTCCCTGGGCAGCCCATTCCATGCCCAATCACTCTTTCTGTGAAGGACTTTCTCCTCATGTCCAGCCTAAACTTCCTCTGGAGCAGCTTAAGGCTGTGTCCCCTCATCCTGGGGGCAGAACCCAACCCCCACCTGGCTGCACCCTTCTCTCAGGGAGTTGTGGAGGGTGAGGAGGTCTCCCCTGAGCCTCCTTTTCTCCAGGCTGAGCCCCCCCAGCTCCCTCATCCACTCCTCACAGGGCTGTGCTCCAGACCCCTCACCAGCCTTGTCACCCTTCTCTGGATGCATTCAAGCCCCTCAACATCCTTCCATTCCCCATGATCTGGTGGCTGCAGCCTGGAGCAGCAAATTTGCCACTCAAAACCCTCTTCCCTCCCCGTTGCAGGCAGAAATGCGCCTGCAGGACCAGCAGCTGGCCAGGCAGCTCATGCGGCTGCGCAGCGACATCAACAAGCTGAAGATCGAGCAGACGTGCCACCTGCACCAGCGCATGCTCAACGATGCCACCTACGAGCTGGAGGAGAGGGACGAGCTCGCCGACCTCTTCTGTGACTTCCCCCTCGTGAACTCCTTCAGCCTCTCCACGCCCCTCAAGCTCATCGGGGTCACCAAGATGAACATCAACTCCCGCCGGTTCTCGCTGTGCTGAACCGGGGGGGAAGGAGAGGGAAGGATGGGGGAGAAAGAGGGAGAGGGCTCTCTCTGCCTCATGGCTGGGTGAGGAGAGGCCGACGAGGAGCAGAGGGAACGGGAGCAAACAGGGAACCTGCAGCTGGTCTTGGTGGCAGCGTAGAGATTGGCACTGGGACAGCCCGGGGATGCTCATGGGGGAAGGCAGGACCTGCATGGAAGAAGCCTGGAGAGCATCCAGACCCAGCACACACACTCAGCTCCTTTGCTAAGTCCCTTCTCCTCCTCTTTTCCCACAGGACGCAGCTCAGTGTGGGTGGTTGTGCTCAAAAACCAAAGGAGGGGTCAAAAATCAGCCACAAAGCAAAATCCCTCTTCCCTTCACCTTCCCCTCTTCTCAGGCTGGAGCAATGTCTCTCTCCTCCATGGATGTCTCCTTGGGCACCAACCCTCAGCCTCTGCTGCTCCAAGTGTGGGATCCATGGGGCTGTTTCAGGTGGGAAGTTGATTTCCAGTGGGAAGGAGCCCTCCCAGCAAGTAAAAGGACTGTGGGTTAAATGGTACCAGCCCCAAGAAGCGGTGAGAAGATGTGTTTGTTGGATTGCTCCATAGAGTCCAGGGCACTACAGCTTCATTTAGCCTGTGGTATAGATTATGGAGTCACCATGGGCACATTCAGAGATTTCAGCTGACCAGAAGCCGTGCCCAGGAAGTCATACCCAGAGCAATACACGTTTCTGATCCTGTTGGATCCTGTTGTCAGCCCCAAGACACCCTCTGGCTCACCCTGCAAACAAGGAAATGTTACCCCAGATGTTTCTTGTCAGGGAAATCCCCAGGCTGACACCCCCCAACAGCAGCACCAGCAAACCCTGGATCCTCTGTAGCAACACACATCCATCAGAGAGAGGGACTTCAAGAGGAGAAAGGGGACTTTTGGGACTTAAAATTAAAGGGAGAAATTTCTGTGATGAACTTTGGACCTGCAGCAACACGTGGGGTTCCCTCCCTGCCCAGCAGAATGTGAGATGGATGCTGTATTTTCTTGCCTTTCAGTGCCCACGGCTGCCTGTACTTGGCACGGGGAGCAGAGGCCTCTGGTGCTGCCCAGCAAGGGACTCCAAAGGTCTTGCCATGGCAATTTTGGGACAGCTGGTACCTAGGACAAGACAGATCAAGCGTGGATGCCTTCAGGCTCTCCCTCCTGTGCCCACCCCGCTCCTGACCCTGTCAGAGCGGAACAATCCTGCTCATGGTGCACATACCCATGGCAGGAGGGTTGGAATCAGAGGATCTTTATGGTCCTGTCCAACCCAAACCATTCTAGGACCTCAGCCCACCTCTGCTCCTCCCCACATGCCCGAGCAGGAGCAGCTCTTGGCTGAGCAGACCTGGCTGTGCCCACAGCCCCAGCCCAAGGCCTGGGAAGGAGCAGGAGGGGCCATCCCGCTGCTCTGGAAGCTGTGGCTGTGTCGATGTGCCTGTAGCTGTCCATGAGCTCTGTGTGTGTGTGTGTCAGTCGCTGTGTGTGTACATCTGAGCCCACAGGACGCCTCTCCCGGGAGGCTCCGCGCTGGGTTCGCGCCTTTGTTCCAAAACGTGACGGGAACCGGGATCCGGCGAGACTCCGACGTGCCTGGGAGGATACAAGGAGGCTTCCAGACCTGGGGTTCCACTGGGAGCTTGAGGTTGGTGCAAAGACCAATAATTCGTGTGCCTCCAGAGGTCTGCAGAGTGGGGATGAATTAAGGGGTTCACGAATTGTGGGGCTGGGGACTCTGAGCTGAGATCAGTCCTCCATCCCCACAACCCCTGGGTGATGCCTCCCCATCCACTCCAAAGCTCCCTGAGTACCTTTTCTTTCTGCTAAGGAAGGAGGAATTTTAGGCACCAGAGATTTATCTATACCATCAGCACCATGCCTGGGTGCTGAATCTTGTGCTCCCCAGGTGAGGAAAGTTTATTTTGGGTAGTGACCAGACTGCCACTTGGCCTCTGGACAAGACAACCAGCCACGGTGCCGTTCAGTTTACAAGGAACAGCCTTACTTCCCCATGGACATCTTGGAAAAAAAAAAAACCCTCATTAAAATTCTTTTTTGTTTACTTTTTTCATAAAAATAAATCAGTTTGTGTCCCACATGTTGATTTTCAGAGGTGTTTTCAATCAGAAATTATGGTTTTTCCATGGAAATAATGCCTTGGAAAGGGGGATTGATTCTCTCTAGCGTCAAATGGAGTCGAGTACAGGGTGGGCCTACCTTTGGGCTCTTGTCTGGTAGCCAAAAGCAGGGGTTAATTCAAGCACAGTCTTCATGGGTCATTACACGTGGCATTAGAAAATCAGACGTCTGAATTCCAGACATGTATCTTCTGCATTAAGGGGGAAGAGGCATGGGTGTAACTGCCAGCTGTTTGTTGAAATGCACAATTTTTTAATTATAAAACTTCTGTCTGTATTGATTTCTGCCTCTGGTCTCTCACTGTGCTGGGGAAGCATCAGGATGCTGTGTTCCAGGATTACAGGTGTGCCAGGTTTTTTCCTGGCAGGTTTTTGTACCCACTCACACCCATCAGCTCCACCTGGCAGCCCATGAGAGATGGGAGGAAAATAAGGTTGGAGCATGTATGGTGTGTTTGGGCAGAAACTATGGGAAAGAAAGCAAAAGTGGGTCCAGACACTTAAAAAATATCAGGCTAGGGAGGAGAAAGAAATAGAAATAGGTCTGATTTTTGCTGAATTTTAAAATTAAAAGTCACCCAAATGTTGGGTCAGATTCAAGAAACATGAGGACAGGTCGTTGCTCCCACCACAGAATTCCCAGACAGGAGCCTGCAGGTCTCAGCTGTGCACAGTGAGGTGACTCAAACCCTCGAGTGTTGGTTCCTCTCCTGTGGCTTAGAGCCACATTCCCTTTCCCAGATGCCTGGAGAGAAAACTGGTGCAAATCAAGGTTGGTTCTGCTGAAGTCCATCCAAGAAATGCTTCTGTGTAGACCAACAAGTCAAAGCTGCAGCTCCATCTGGAGCACCAGTGGCTGCTGCTCCATCTCTTGGAAGGAGGAATCTTCTGGGCACTGATTCCAGTGCTGTCCTCAGCCATTCAGCAGTGAGACACGTTCCTCATGAAATGGAAGAGCCAGATTGAGACTAATCCATGGGAAAAATTAACTCCATTTTTTAATTTAGGTGGCCAGGCTGGAGTACCATGGATTTCTCCAAGCTAACTGGAAGATAAAATTTCAGATTATTTTTGCTTGTCCCCAAAAGCTCAATGCAAATTTTAAATGGGGGAGTCAGTCTAGCATTTTAATTGGATAAATTGTGCTTTTACTCACAACTTGAATACGTCACTTAAAATTCTTTGCTTAGAAGGAAATTGTTCCCTGTGAGGGTAGTGAGGCCTTGGCACAGGTGCCCAGAGAAGCTGTGACTGCCCCATCCCTGGAAGTGTCCAAGGCCAGGCTGGATGGAGCTTGAAGCAATTTGGGATAGTGGAAGGTGTCCCTGCCCATGGTTGGGTGTTGGAACTGGATGATCTTTAAGGTCCCTTCCAACCCAAACCATTCTGGGATTCTGCAAAAATAGTTCTAAAAAATTTAAATTACAGCTGAGACATTAACACTTCATTTTCATTCACACATTGTTTTGCTGTTAGCTGTTAAAAAATTTTTCCTTGAAGGAGCCTTAATAAAACTTTTCCACTTTCTCTTTTTCAGCTAGACCCAGTCCTTGAAGTTTTAGTCAGTCCAAAGCCCCACATTTTTTACCATGAAAAAATGAGTTAAAAATTAATTGGCCCAGGTTTCTTTTTTTTTTCTTTTTACTTCCTTTGTGTCAATTAAGAGGAAGCACAGAGCAATTTTACACATTTTACTTCGTGATGAGCTGGCTTTTCTCTCTGGCTTGAGCTGCCACGATCTAGTAATGGACAGGACCTTGCTCCTCTGTCACAGCCCCAGAGCAGAAATGATGAAAAGAGTCATTGTTCCCAGGAAAGTGTCTCATTCCTCACTCTTTTGGCACGGGAAGTGCTATCCCATAATCAGTGAGTGATTCGAGGTCTCTCACAATCAACCCCATAAAACCTTAATTAAATTCAGTGGAGACCCTGTCAGAGAATGCCACACTGGCTCCCCTTGCACCAGGAAAGCCAAGGAATGACACATTTAAGGACTTAAAGACTGAATTTTCAGATTTACTCTGCTACACAGGATTTTAACTATCACAGCTTAACCTTTTTTATAGATGGCAATGATATAGATATGGATATATATGGGAAAAAAATCCCAGCTGGAGTATTCCCAGCACCTCGTGGGTTTATTTCACAGCCTGACACTCTCTGCTGAGTGGGTTTTCCTTCAGATCAAGGCAGACAGGAGGAGGGGGAAGGAAAAAACGAGGGATTGCAAGGAGGAGGTGGCAGGCTCCACACCAGGACCCGAGCCAGGCTCTCTTCCCCCGCTGCACGTTTTACAACCAAGTGTTGTGTCTGAGGGGATGCACACATGGGAGCGAGACATCCCAAAACCCTGGCAGGAATCACCCCTCTGGCATCACTCACAAACCAGATGCTGGCCAGAGGAGCCACGCAGCAGCTCCCAAAGATGTGCAAACCACTCCAGAAATCCTCACTCATCTCCGTGTGATCTGGGAATCTGAGGGTAGCACTTCCCTCCCCTCTCCAGCCTCGGGACACTCCGGAGTCCTGGGTGACCACACTCACTCCTGGGAGTGTTCCAATGGCTGGGAAGTTAAGGTGAAATGTAAATGTGGAATTTAAGGTAAGCAACAATTGAATTTGGGCCAAACTTCTGATTTCAGCCTTTTGTCTTTCATCTCTTCAATCTTCAATCAAGAAACCACCTCCATTCACCCATCACTCAGAGCAGCCAAGACCTGGACTGGCCCCGTCCTTGCAAAAGGTGGATATTGCAGAGTCCCTGCAGAGTCCCTGTGGTCAGACAAACCATTCTGGTCACTGTTGCCCTCAGCACCTAAATCTGCTTTAAAATGCTCTGGGGCAGCTCCTGAGAGCGCTCTGCAGGGCCAAAGTTGTGTCTGTCCCATCCCTGGAAGTGTCCAAGACCAGGCTGGACAGGGCTTGGAGCAACCTGGAATGGTGGAAGGTGGAGGTTGGAATGAGATAATCTTTATTTTCCCTTCCAACCCAGTCCATTCTCAGCTAAGAATGATCAGTGCCTCACCACTGCTCCTTCCCCGAGCCCCCTCTCCCCTGTGGCTGTCTCAGCTCCCCCCAGAGGGGGATGAGGGGGAGGAGGGAGGTTATTACACAACGTTTTTGTTCCACTGATAGTTTCCCTCTGCCAGCTGGAACAGGCTGCTCATAAATTTCGGCTTTCTGGAGGGGTTTCAGGAGTTTTGCATTCTTAGATCATTGTCTGCCTTTCCCAGGAACAATGGGGGCAGGAAGGAGCTGCTCCAGAAATGCCATGTGCTACCAGGGGATCTCTCCTGGATAGGGATTGCTCAGGGGGGGCAGAGGGAGCTGCCCTCAACTTCTTCAGCTCCCAGCCTGGGTAGCCAAGGAGGCAGCGCAGTGGCAAGCAGGAATGCTGCTGACAGTGCCCTGTGGAGATCTGGGAAGTTCAGCTCCTTCCTGCCGCTCCAGGAAGATGATTGGAGGTGTTATAAATGAAAATTCGTCCAGCCAAATTTAAAATGAAAAAATAAAATATTTATTTGCAATCAGATTCTATCTAGCCAGCCACAAGGAAAGAACAGAGCCGAGCCCGGGGTCGGCCCTGGGTGTGCAAGAAGGAGTCAGCCTCAGCAGAAGTTTTCCTCTATGCCCACACCTCCATCCTGGCACAAGCGGTTTTAATAGGGAAAATCCCCCCTGAGGCCAAGATTTCAGCAATCAGTCTTTTCTTCTATTCAGAGTCCATATGTTAATAAGATTTTCTTTTTTGGTAAGGAAGAAGAACAATTCAGTGTCAGGAGTTGCTGAATCCCTCGATGAAATTTACATTTATGGGAACGCTGCATTCCCATGTATCTGCCCGAGGATTTCCATGAGATCCATCCTGGGATGATCAGCACCTGGGGTCCCCATATCTCTCCAGCCATGGCCCATCTCCCATCTCCTGGCCAAGCCACATCCTTTTACGTGTAAATCGGGTTTCAACATACACCAGGTTTCGGCCCGAAGGTGGGGGAGTCCTAATACAAACGTGTATACTCCAACAAATATTCAATATCACATATATCACATTAGAAATGGCACAAATTATATCTACTACACATAACAGAGGGATTATCCTGTGATTATAAGGTGGGGAATGAGAAATGGGATGGTCCCTGCTGTGGGTGCTGAGCACCTCCTGGACTCCCCGGTGTGAACACCTTGGCAGGCTCAGCACGTCCTTCACCACCCTGGAAGCTGCTGGGGCTGGGATTTAGGGAAAATCTCGTCCTGGGGGTGAATTACAACTGAACGCCTGTTGCAAGACTTCTAACCAGATAAGAGGGATCAAGTTCTCAATTCTCTCAGACTCATCCTGTGCAGGCAGCAGCTTTTCAGAGTGTTGCTCCCCTCCCAGGCTGCTAATTCCAGCCAAAGCTTTGGTGCCTTGAGTGGCTTGCCAAGGGTGGGCTTTACCTGCTCCACGAAGTTCCTGGCATGGTGTGGGTCCAGCCCAACCAGCAGTGACCCCAACAACCAGCAGGTTGGCTTCAGGAGTTGTGGGAGACAGGGATCATCCCAAACTGCCAGCCTGGGCGCTGCTACACTCTTTGGGGGCGTGAGGGTTTAACCATATAAACTATCTGGGCTGTGCCAGCTGGAATCCTGGGCACAGGAGTGACCCTGGTGCTGTTCAGTTCACTCACAGAGCTGAAGAAACTCAGCCAGGACAGAGTGCAAGAATCCTTTCTTACAGAGAGCAATCACTGAGGACTCAGAAATCTTGCAAAGGGACAAGTCCCCAGTGCGTTTTTGAGCCAAGGCTGTAGAGGCAAAGTTTGATTGACTTGTGACACACAAACCTCTTCCCCAGCAAAGGAATCACTCATTTGGATGGCAACAGCAGGAGTTGTGTCTTCACCAGCAACCAGGACTCATCCTCTGGCCTAAAGCCAATTGCCCAATCTGATCAAGCCCATATTATTAATTACAAAACAGCAGTCACACCAAGCTACATCTTAGGAATGTCCCTGACCCGTGAAAGCTCCCAGACTTTGCCTGGGAGTTGTTGTCCCGTGCCTAACCCATGCCAAGGACTGTGATGACCATTGAAATCCAGCACCTGGAAATGCTCCTCAGCTTTTTGATTTGCTCCCAGCTGCAATACAGCTCCAGCACTGACACCAGCAAAGTCCTGAAGGAGTTATTTTCTCTTCCCTGAGTTATTTTCTCTTCCCTGGGTCTCTTCCAAGCCCACTCAGCCCAGACAGAGGACCCCAGCCCTCTGAGACCCCCACAGGGAGGGTTGGCCAGCTCTTTCAGAAAGGTGGCTATAAAATCTTAATTATCTCCATTAGCTGCCAGCCTGCTCTGAGTTTTAGTCCCAGGGATGCCAGGAGGTTTCCTAGTAACAGCATGCAATCAGCCAAAAAAAAAAAAAAGGGAATTATTTATCAGAGAGCTCCTTGCCGTGCAGGAGGAGAGGATGGCAGAGGAAGGATGTCCCAGGGGCTCTGCAGGGAGGAGCTGCAGCTTCCAGCACCTCTGTGAAGGATGACAGGTTCTGGTGCTCCTGGAAATCCTTCCTTTGGGCAAAATAAACAGCCACCAAAAAATCTTCCTGGGTGGGAAAAGCCAGGATGTCACACGAGAGCCAGGCTGAGGTCCTGCCCTGAGCTAAAAGGAACACTTCAAGCCCAGGGCTGGCTGTATATACCCAGCCATATTTCCTGGGAAAAGCCCTTTTTTGAGTTTTTCACTATTTTCCCATCCCATTTTCAGGATGAGCAAGGGCAGGGACTGATCTTGGTGCAAGCCTCGAGACTTGCCGTGTGCCACAGAGTGAGGTGAAATTTGCCTCGTTGTTCATGATTTCTTCCCAGTTCTGGCAGGGAAGGAAAGGATTTAGCACCAGGATTTGATTCCTAAGGGATTTCTTCACATCCTCAAAATGCCAGCCTTCCTCGTGGGCCCAGTTCAAAGCTACTGCCACAGAAGAAGAAAGGCTGATTGCTTTGTGTTCTTCCTCTCACCTGGAATTCCATTTCTGCACCAGCCTCCAGTGAACTAAACTTGGACTCTGTGAGTTCCGGTCTTTTCACATCCAGAAATTAATTCCCAGAGGACACACTCCATGATTTTTCCAAGGTCTAAGGTGGGGCTGACCTCCAGTGCTCTCCAAATGCTCCTTTTTTAAGGCATGTATAAATCTTGGAGACACCTGAAGATTGGAAAAGATCAGACACCAGGAGTTTTTTTGTAAATGACAGGCAGCAGCCCCACAATTCCGACCGCAGAGTGCCATTAGAGCACTCTCATCCAGTCTCGTGGATGTAAATACATTTAATTTCACTAAACAGCCCCTAAAATTTCATTTCCCCAGCTGCTGGTTATTCTCCTTCCCAAACACTGCTGTTCTGTGCAGAATCTTGGAACAAGTCTGACCTACAGAAACTGAGGCAAAGAAGGGAATTCAACCTTTGCCATAATCACCCTTTGTGAGGCTGTCCCCCCCATCCAAAAACCCCCACACATTTTCCCTGCAGTGTGCTGTTGAAACACTTGCAACCCCTCTTTTTGTCACTCTCAGCATCCCTGGCCACTCTCTGCTCCAGCTGGTCCTCAGCCTTCCAGCTTTCATGCCTAAGTACCCCAGCCTTGCATTTGCACTCTTCTTTCATTTCCCCTCCTTATTTCCATTTCTTGTATGCTCCCTTTTAACAGCTCAGCTCACTAAGAAGTGTCTTAATTAGCCAAGGAGGCTTTGTGCTGAAATTCCTGATTTTCATGAGCAAAGGCAGGGTTTGTTCCCAAGCTCTGAATGAGTTTTCTTTTAAAATAAATCAGCCAGCTGTCTTGGACACCTTCTCCCCTTCAAAACAACCTCAGAGTTGCCCAAAAAGCTGGTGTCAACCCTCCTGAAATCAAAAGTTCTGTCAGCCTAGAGCTCCTCAAGCCTCTCTCCAGGTGCAAGTCCGGTTATTTCACAGCTCTGAGAGCCCCACCCACCACCCCTGACCTCAATTTTCCTCTTCTCCTTCTTCTTTATGAACAGCAGGTCAAACACTCTGGTGGATGTGGACAGGACTAACCAAGGAATCCCACTCCCTGTGCTCTGTCCTTGTGACATCCAGCCTGGAGCACTGAATCCACCCCTGGAGCCTCAGCATGAGGACATGGAATCGTTGGAGCAGGTCCAGAGGAGGCCATGGAGATGCTCCAGGGCTGGAGCCCCTCTGCTCTGGAGCCAGGCTGGGAGAGCTGGGGGTGTTCCCTGGAGAAGAGAAGGATCCAGGGAGACCTCAGAGCCCCTTCCAGGGCCTAAATGGAATTATAAAAAAGAGGATGAACAACTTTTTACATGGACAGGGAGTAACAGGACAATGGGAACAGTGCTAAATTAGAAGAGGGGATATTTAGATTAGATCTTAAATAGAAATTATTCAGGGTGAGGGTGGTGAGGCCTTGGCACAGGATTCCCAGAGAAGCTGTGGCTGCCCCTGGATCCTTGGAAGTGTCCAAGGCCAGGTTGGATGGGGCTTGGAGCAACCTGGGATGGTGGAAGTTGTCCCTGCCCATGGCAGGGAAGGAATGGGATGAACTTCAAGGTCCCTTCCAACCAAAACCATTCTGTGCTTCTGGATTTATCCTTCCCTGGACATTTTTAAAAGTCATCTGGACACAACCCTGAGTAACCTGCTCTAGTGAAACCTCAGACTAGGTGACCTCCAGTGTCCCTCCCAACCCAAACCTGACTCTGACCTGAAGCCAAACTTTTGCCCTCGTCAGAAGTTCAGCTGCAATCCTTCAGCCACTGCTCATGGCACGGGAGATTTCAGATGGGCCCTCTGCACGCTCGGATCACCCTGTGTGTGTGCCCATCCCAGCCTGTACAGGATGTTGGAATTTGTGGGTATTGGTGATTTTGAGATTGTAGAAAGTTTCTGTCTTTTTGCTTTGTTGCTAAAGAAGAAGCCATAATTCGTTTGTGTTGTTTTTAAGGTTGTTTATTTTTCCTTATCTCTAACATGTTCTGCTGCCCTGCCACAGCTCTGTCCTGCAGGGCAGCGTGTGGGGCTCTGCCCTCAGTGGGATGTTACAAACATTAAATACCAGAAACTACCTGTGCTATATTTACAATAACATGCCAATATCTATCATCTACGTTGAACAGCGTGTCCCCAGCCTAAACCAATAGAAAAATGCCAACACTACAGTGAAACATGGAGGGCATGAAGAAGGAGGAAAAGGACAAGACACACCCAATTCTTCTATCTTGTCCCCTCTGAACCCCTAATCTAGAAACCTAAAATTTTACTTTTGCACCCGTGCCACACTTAATTATTACTCTTATCAAACACTCAAAGTAATTCATCCTGTAAGATTGAAAACTCCTCTCCTTGGACAGAGATCACAGACAGTGTCTCTCGGGGCTCTGTACAGGGGGTTCCTGACCCCTGCCAGGGTCCCAGACCTGCCAGGGCAGCCAGAGGGAAGCCCTGGATTCCCACAACAGGACACAGGGACGTGCTTTCCCTGGGTACCACCCTGCCTTCCTCCCACCCTTCATCACCTCACGCCTGGCATCGCAGCCCAGAGGAAATATGGCTTTTAATGAGCTCCAGCCTGGCAGATCCAGGAGGTGCCGTGGCAGCTCAGCCTCGCAGTTCCTTTCTTTCCCATCAGATCCCCCTGGAGTGTTTTAAATGTTTTACTCTGCCTTCCCCGCTCCCCCCTGCGCCGCTTTGTTTCCCTTCCACTGCCCCGCGGCCGCGGGGGTTTGATCACCTGCGGCTCTTTAATCCCGACCTGCAGCTCCCTTCCATCTCCCGGACAGCAAAGAAAGTGAGGTCCCCTTTCAGCTTCTCCCCGTTTTGTCTCCTGGCCCTCAATACCCTCCTGGAGTTGCTCTGCCCCATCCCCTTGAGCATCCCGCCCGCACAAAGCCCTCTTTGTGCCGGCCTGGGCTCCAGCCAGCCCTGGCTGCAGGCTCAGCTTATCTTTAGGCAGAGACGGCTTTGCAGCCTTCAGCAGAACCACTCAAACGCTGAGTGCATCGTGTCAGGCATCCCAGGTCCTCCTGCAGCACTCAAAAATTCCCTGCCTCAGCTCCCACCGCCAAGAATTGCCCGTTTTCCCAGGTTTTCACTCGAAGATGCTGAGGGGACGATGCTTCTGCTGCTGTGGTAGTCTGCCATCCCTTACTGGCACCAGCCAGAGGGTGTTGGGCTGCTTGGCCAGGATTTGGGAAGGCCAAGCTGGCCTGAGCTGGCTCCTGATTCCAGCTCAGGATTCCTCAGGGGCTCAGCCCGGTCTCCCGGAGTGATTGCCAAGGGGAGCAGGGAGAATGGCAGGAATCTCTCCCAATATGGGATGTAAAGGTTCGGGGGGAATGACAGAGATGGGATGTAAAGGTTCAGGGGGAATGGCAGGGATGGGATGTAAAGGTTCGGGGGGAATGGCAGGGATCTCTGCCAATATGGGATGTAAAGGTTCAGGGGAATGGCAGGAATCTCTGCCAATATGGGATGTAAAGGTTCAGGGGAATGGCAGGGATCTCTGCCAATATGGGATGTAAAGGTTCGGGGGGAATGGCAGGGATCTCTGCCAATATGGGATGTAAAGGTTCAGGGGGAACAGCAGAGATCTCTGCCAATATGGGATGTAAAGGTTCAGGGGGAATGGCAGGGATCTCTGCCAATATGGGGTATAAAAGGTTCAATTCACCCCATCCAGGTACCTGGAGGGTTCCATGCCCTGCAGGGACTCAGGGAAGGAAATCCTCATGGGTGGATTCAAGGGATGCTTTTAAAATGGTTTTCCTGTCTGGAGTGGGCTCGGTGAGAGGGATCAGAGAGGGTCTGGGGGGATTCCCTCTAACCTGGCTTTCCTTGGAAAGGAAAATTCCCCTCTTCCTACTGATTTATCCTCAGCAGGCTGCATTTCCAGATTTCAGGCAAGGCACAGACTGGTCTCCAGGCTGGTTTTAGTCAGGATACTCTGTGGGTCCCAGAGGGAACAAATGCTGCTTCACTACTCCAGAAATGCCCTTACCCCCAAAGAAGGCCACATCTGACTGTTATTATGGGGTTTTTCCTCAGGGAACACCCTGATCTGTAATTGCCAGGTGGTTGTTGAAAAGATTTTTGCAGTCACAGGCTGAATTTTTTCCCCCTGTGCTGTTTGCAAGTGGAAATAATCTTCTTAGAGACATCAGTCCAGGGTATTTACCCATCTCTAGGACAAGCCTAAATCCTGAGGGCATATCCCTTGCCTGGCTTCTTCAGAAATTCCCTAGGAAGAGGAAAAAGAACAAAATTGTCCCTTACAGGTAAGGAGGAAACCTGAATCTTCAGTTGCCCAGCCAGCTCTGCCCAGAGGGGAAGAGAAGAGCAAAGCTACTCCCTCCAAAATCCAGGAGAGCAAAAAGTGAGGGCTTGAGGGCTGTGCCAGCAGCAGACAAAGGCTCTCCGGGCAGGGGAGGGAGTGAGGAGCTGGCTCCGAGGCTGCTGGCCGGGTTGCCATGGATTTTGTGCTAATCAGCCCCTTTCTTGCAGGGAAGCAGAGGGAAAAGGGAGGATTTGGAGCATGCAGGAGCTGCCTCCCTACCTGAGCCATGTCCTGCGACCATCTGCCCAGTGTATGTGCCAGAGCAAAGGGCCAAAATTCGCTGGTACAGGATATTTTGGGAAATGATGTCCCTGTGCCTCATTCCTGGCTGGGGCTCAGACCTGGCCCTGCTCTCCTGCCCAGATCGTGCCGGATTTGGGGTGTGGGTGCTGGAAAGGGGAAATTTACAGGAGAGGATGGCAGGGGCAGGATTTTGGGGGGTTTGTGTGATTTTGTGTGTTTGTGGGACATCTGCAGACCCCAGATAAGACTCCAAAACCCTCCTGTAAGGGTGCACACCAGCATGGGAACCCACGTGTGCTTCACTGTGCCCCTGTGTGGGGGCTGGCGCTGTGCCTGGGGCTCCCCACATTTCATTTGCATTTTCAGGATGTTTCCTTGAGCAGAGCAGAGGGGCAGAGCCAGGCTCTGGAGCTGAACGTGAACCAGGGGAGGTTTTTATGGAACATTAGGAACAATTTCTTCACTGAAATGGTGGTCAGGCATTGGAACAGGCTACCAGGGCAGTGCTGATGTCCCCAGTCCTGGAAGGAATTAAAAGATGGATGTGGCACTTGGGTTAATGGTGGGCTTGGCAGTGCTGGAGGAATGGTTGGACTCAAGGATTTTAAAGCTCTTTTTCAACATAAATTATTTCCAATATTCCTCCACTTCAGAGTGGCTTTTCATGTCTGCAGTCTCTTAGACATGGATTTATATATTAAAAGAAACAACCAAACACGAACAACAAACAAACCCACTAATCCTTAAAATTCAGATTTTAAGGAATAAAATTTTAAGGATTAAAAATAATGAAAAACATGAAATAGACAACTACTCAGTAGCCTGAAAAATATAAAATACACACATTTCTCAGTAGCCTGTAACCTTCCCTCTCTCCCTGGAGCATTTTTTGGGACAGCTGTTGACATGCACAGAGATTCTGTGAGAAGGATTGGAACAGGTTTCCCAGGGAAGGGGTGGAGTCCCCATCCCTGGATGTGTTCAAAAGCTGTGTGGATGTGACATTTGGGGACATGGGTTAGTGGTGGGTTTGGTAGTGCTGGGGGAACTGTTGGACTCCATGATTTCAAAGGTCTTTTCCACCCTAAATTATCCAAAGATTCTATGATTTTATGCCCATTCCCTGGGGTGGGGCTGCACACCAGCCCTGGGCACCTGTCCCACGTGTCTGTGACTTTCAGCCACCTTGTCCCCACCTCCATGGAGCCTCTGTGGCCACAGGGGATGCCCAGGGACAGGGAACAACCCTGCTGCTCCTGGGAGCTCGTGCCAGCACAGGCAGGCTGGAGGGAGGAGATCTGTGCTGGCTGTCCTTGGGGACAGCAGGTGAAGGGCATCTCTCTGGAACTGAAACAGCACCTCAAGAGCCACTGTCAGAAGATGGATCCTCATGGCATATTTCATTCCCAAATCCCCTTTTCCTCCTTTACACCAGCATTCCAAGCCTAGTCCTGGCACTCTTTTCTCCTCCTTTTCCTCCTCTCCCCTCCCAAGCATCCCCTCCAACACCATTTTTCCTCAGCTGTGGGGCTGAGATAAGGGCACAGGCATGAAAAGGATGCAGATCTTCTTCCTCCATCCTGCCTTCCACCTGCCTCCAGGACCCCCTGCTCCAGCCCCTCTGGAGGGCTGTATCCACACCACAGAAAGCTCTGCTTGAGTAAGGAGCTGCTTGCTGGCTCACGTTCCAGTTTCTCTTTCCTCAGCATCCCAAACAATCAAATATTTGCCTTTCCCTGCAGCATCTCTTTGTACAGACAAGGATGAGGGGGAGCAGGGAATTGTCTCAGCTCGCCCAGCCCATCTGTCCCCTGTATCACTGTGGATCTCTTTAAAAGAAAGGACATCATTAAAGAATAAAGAATAGCTGTGCTGGTCTTGCTCTGCTGTTGAGTCATGTTCCCAGATATTTCCCTGCTTCATTTATTGCTCCTCCTGCACTGGCTGTATCCCAGGAAATCCCTCCTGGCTGCTGTGGGGTTTGGAGCACCACAGGCATGCAAACTCCAAGCCTGCAGCAGTCAGGAGCTGATTTTGGCTCTGCAAGGCTGATGAGGGTTGGAGACCCCGCTGCCCAAAGCTCTTCTAGGCACTACGTTCCTTTTTATTCCTGGATTTTCCATAATGGCTCTTGAGACACTCCTCCAATTCTGCTGCTGCAAAATCCAGAACTGCTAAAGAGCCAGGCTGGGCTTAAAACCCAAAAACTGGGCTTGGAGGCCCTCTGAACTTTTTAAAACCATAGGAAAATCTTCCCAAGGCTGTCACTTCCATGAGATGCTGCTTTGCACTCTAAGGATGTGGAGTTCAGGTGCCAAAGCCCAAAAACCAGAGGTTTGGATCACCCTGCACAAACCCATGGTTTTCCATCCAGGTCCTGCAGGATGAGTGGCAGCACCCCAAGAGCCTTTACAGGACCTTCAGCTGGGGCAATCCTCACCATGGCAATGGCCAAGGATTTCAGTGGGAAGGGATGAAGGCATCCTGCCTTCTCAGGATCTCATCTTGAAGGATCTCATCTTCACCTTGGGCCCCACTTTTAAGCTTCGGACATCTGTGTGAGGTTTTCATGAGTGAGATTTCATTTGATTCCTATGGATAGACCAACTCTACATGAGTTTCATTCCTTCCTTGAATCTCCAGAACCCCTGGGGAGGATGCAGCTGTCCAGGAGCCAGGAGGTTTTTAAGGTTTTTGCTCAAACCCAGGCTGGGAGATGAGGTGTTGGGCCTGTGCTCAGCCTCTCCAGCCAGGAGCAGCCATTCCCCACCACAGCACCATGGATTCATCCCTGGAGCAAGGCTCACTGCGCTCCCAGTGCTTCCCAAAGGATGCCTGAGAAGTGGGAAGGACCAGAACCACTCTGGGTTTTGAAACAGCAGCATTGTTTCCAAGGCCAGCAGCTTCCAGACCAAGTTAAAAACAACTCCAGGTGAATCCCCTGCTCCTCCTCCCTCTCCTCCAGCATTCCCAGTTCCCTTTTATCCCACCAAGGGAACCCTGAATAGGCATTTTGCTCTGAAGAGTGAGGGGGGGTTGCAACCCCAGACAAAACTGGGTTAATGCAGCATGGAAAGGTTTTTGTCTCCCCACTGCTCCTCTGTCAAGGGAAGAGAGTGCTCTTTTCCCTCTCCATTGGTATTCTGAGCTCATTTGCTGCAGTGGGAGCTGCACAGCCGCCAGCCAGGCTGGGAAGCACATCTGCATGGTGATGTAGTCAGAAATTCGGGTCTCCAAATCAATTACTGACCTTCTGCTGCTCCAGAAATTGCTCAGGATGGATTTGCATGCTGGGTGAGGGGAGAGGGAGAGGCTCAGCCTCGTTTTCTGCTTCTCTGGCTGCCTCAGAGGCAGAGCTGTGGTTTATTTTTTGGGTCTGATTAATTGCGCCTTGTAGAAATTTCCGAGTTGTCCTGATTTCCCTTCTCCTGGTATCAGCTTGGATTGCTGATGCACAAGCTGCTTTTGGAGTATTTGTTTTATTCCTACACTTGAGAATGATGCTGATTGTGTATCCTGCTGTCACCCACCCCCTCTTCCCCCCAAACCACTCTGGAACCTCCTCATCCCAGACAGATTTGATGGATTTGGTGAACCTCAGAGATGTCACATTCCCACAAACGTTTCTCAAGTGCTTTTCCATCAGTGCAGTTATCCAGAGGAGACTGAGAGGGTTGTGTTGTTCAGCCTGGAGAGGAGAAGGCTTCAGGGAGAACTCAGAGCCCCTTCCAGAACCTAAAGAGGCTCCAGGAGAGCTGGAGAGGGACTTGGGACAAGGGACTGGAGGTACATGACAAGGGGGAATGGGTTCAGACTGGAAAAAGGGAGATTTGGGTGGGATATTGAGAATAAATTGTTCCCTATGAGAGTGGTGAGGCTGTGGCAGAGGCCCAGAGAATCTGTGACTGCCCCACCTCTGGAAGTGTCCAAGGCCAGGCTGGATGGGGCTTGGAGCAACCTGGGATGGTGGAAGATATCCTTGCCCATGGCTGGAGGTTATATAGGGATAATCTTTACTTTTCCTTCCAACCCAAAATATTCCATATTTCAGGATCTAACACATGCTGGACACTGGCTACATCCACACTTGTGAAATGATCAGTGCCTGGACCTGTCCCTTGGCCCAAGACACCCCTGGCTATGTCAGTGGCCACAAAGGTGATGGGTATAACAACTACAGAGCCATCTTTCCCCAAATCTTGTGAAGCAAGGGATGAAATCCTCAGGGAGCAGTTTAAAACTGGAAACATGAATTAGTTCTTGGCACAGTGGGCATCAGAAAATATAAGGATGTTGGGGAAAGGGTGAGAAATAGCAGCAAGGCCATAAATGTATGTTAAGTCCAGGCTGGGTTGTCCTCCCTGTCATCCCTAACTGCAGGAATCATCCTCTCCAGGGATGAGGATGCTAAGGAAGTGCTTGAGGATGGGCCCATAGAGAGCTCCTGCCCATGGATTAACAAGCTCGCCCTAAAAAGCATCTCTTTGGCCAGTGTGGGCTCAAGGGACTGTGCTGTGACCCTGGAGATATTTCCTACATCCAGTCCTGCCTGTTCCACTCTGATCCTCACAGTCCCTCTTGGGGCTGATGCTCCTCTGCCCAAATTGTGTGGAATCACATCCTGAGGGACCCTGATGCCTTGTGCAGGCTGACCTAGAACAGAGACTAGAAGGAGTTAAAGAATAAAGTATGGATTTATTAAAATACCTCAATGGATCCACCTTGGGCAGCACAAGAGCCCAGACAGGGCTACACCCAAGATGAACCAAAATGGTCACAAAAATGGATGGCTGGCCATGGGGTCTCACACTTTTATAAGTTCTGCTCCATTTGCATATTGGAGTTAATTGTCTAATTATGTCTGTAGCTCATGAAGTCCCATCCTTCTTGTTTTTCTCTCTTCAGCCCATGTTTTTTATGCTTTTGGGCCTGAGATTTGGATCATTTGTCGTTGGCCCCCAGCTAGAGAAGGAATTGTTTTGTCTCCCTACTCTGTGAAGAGAGCTCACCATCCCCTAATATGAAGCTCAGAATTACACACTAAAGCAGTCCAGAATCTGAAAAACATAAAATCTCAAACCTGAGGCATCAACCCCACATCCCATTTGAGGAGCAGGGAGGCAGATGGGGGAAGGAAAAGGCGTCTCACAGTGCCCAGAAATCCTGCAGGGAGGGATACCTTGGAAAACTGAGGAAGCTGAGAGCTCATGGGATCAGAATTTCCCTCGGGAGCAGCATCCCAGCCCCGTGTGCCTCACGTGTGGAGCGGAGCTGGGAGAGCTCAGCGTCGGTGTTCGCTGAGCCATGAACAGGCAGAGCCTGGTGTCGTTTGTCTCAATGAGCTGGTTATTAATCCTTGCAGCCAGGGAGGGATGATTTTGCATTTCCTTGGCAGTGTGGTGTGCTGGCAGGAGAGGAAAAAGTGGGAATGTCGGCTCTCCCCTCATTTAGAGAGGACCTGGACACGCAGCCATAGCCAGAGACTGCTCAACCATCCATGGAGATGCTGAGGAGGCAGCTGGGGGGGTCTGGTCACTGCCAACACTCAGATCTTCCTAAATTAGAGGGGTGAAGTCTGATCTTTTCAGAAAAAAAAACCAAAACAAACAAAAAAACACAAAAAAACCCAGCCAGCAAGGAAATCCAAGACTGTGCTCCCTCAGAAATCACTACACACACAAACAAACCCGCTCATGCACACAGTGTCAGATAAATAAATAAACACAGGGAGGTTTCTTTAGTTCTCCAAGGGTTTTGCCCTCAGCTCACTGACAGAGATCAGAGCATTCCCTGGATAATATCAGTGCTTGGATCACTCTCCCTGAGGGGGCTCAGGAGCTGCTCCCTTCCTCAGATAAAATATCAGATTTGGGTTTGATTATTTCAGTTTCTGTTAAATCCTACCCTTCTTTTCCTGGTTGCTTGGAGCTTACAGGAGGGGGAGGGTGGTGGGAAATGCTCTCAGCAGGTGAATGCCAGTGGTTGCAAGGTGGATTTGGAGGAGAGGGGAAAATACAACAGGAATCAAAGCACAACAGGATCCCCAAATCTTCGTGTTCACCCCATCCCTCTGGGGTGGGGAATCCTGTGCAGGGAATCTCACAGTGCTGCTGCACCCAGAGCTCAAACTGAGTTAACTGGTGGAGCTCAAAAGCTCCATTGAGGTTATTCAGATTCTCCCCCTGCACTGAAATATCCCCCCTGCAAGTGTTCCTTGGGGGAGTTTCACAGAGCCAGGGAATGGTTTGGGTTGGAAAGGACCTTAAAGTTCCTCCAGTGCCACCCCCTGCCATGGGCAGGGACACCTTCCACTATCCCAGGTTGCTCCAAGCCCTGTCCAGCCTGGCCTTGGACACTTCCAGGGATCCAGGAACAGCCACAGCTTCTCTGGACACCTTGTACCAGGGCCTAACCTACTTCACAGCCAAGAATTCCTTCCCAATATCCCACCTATCCCTGCCCTCTGGCACTGGGAATCCATTCCCTGTGTCCTGTCCCTCCATCCCTTGTCCCAAGTCCCTCTCCAGCTCTCCTGGAGCACCTTTAGGCCCTGGAAGGGGCTCTGAGGTTTCTCTGGAGCCTTCTTCAAGTGGACTCCCCCAGTTTGGATCTACAAGGACATTTCTGGGATCACTTGAGTCAGCTCAAACAAAGTGCTGAGCCCCAAGAAGGGGCTCAGGAAAAAGCAGAAGTGGCCAGTGCCCAAAGCAGAGCGAGGAGGAGGAACCTTCCTGGCTTTGCACACAAGATTTTGCAGGATCACAGTTTCCAGCAGCACCTTTGGGGATGGGGGCAGGACATCCATTTCCAGGGAAAGGTCTGATAAGGCCTCTCTGCCTGCAGAGATGAAGGAAGGCAGAGGATTTGCTGAAAGGGTTTCTGCATCCCCAGCAACCTTTGAAAAATCACCTCTGATCAGGAAAAAAGGCAAAGAAGCTCCATGAAATGGGTGAATCTTTTCAGAGCTCACGTTTGTGTCCCACAGCTCCAAGGCTGCTTTTACCCATTCACACAAGACTCCAAGATATTCCCACAACCCTTATCTCGTCTGCTTAAGTCCCTGTTTTCTCCCATGTGTAATTTTTCACTGATTTCTCTACTCTGACCCTGTCTGCTCCCCATTCTTGCTCTCCTGGCTGTGGATACCCCCGGTCCTGGCATCATTTGGGATGTTCCAGGTGCTGAGCAAGAGGGCAGAGACACATCCTGATTATTGGATCTGTGCTTTAAGGAATATAAACAACCTCAGGCACTGCCATCCCTGCCCTTCCTTCAGTGCCAACAATGAAATATCTCCTGTCCTTCAGCCAGCAACCAGTTTTACTTAAAACCTTCAAAAACCACCTGTCTTTGAGAGCTGCAAGCTGCA